>NC_133771.1:170038313-170180813 GCF_003597395.2 Chelonoidis abingdonii
GATAGTATCTCCTAGCTGCTTCTGGAAAAGAAACTGTTTTACTTCAGTGTTAAGTAACAAGTTCTCAGCCTTGTTGAAAATCATGCAGTTTAGTTAGATCCCTAAATAAATATGGCTTTATATGCGCAACCTTAAGTGCTGTTGGATAATTGGGCCTACAACTTTACCCTAATTGTGAGATCTGCTCGTAAACAGTAAGTGACAGTTCATAAGATGTTACAGTAACTTAGAACAACAAACATTGATGGGAAAAGGTGCAAAAGTGAGACAAAGATTGAACTAGTAAAAAAAAAATATATATAGGCCTACTGATATAATTCAAGGACAGTGTTAAGATTATCCCTGGTAAATAAGAAAAAAACTGTAGAACTGAAAATCAGTGAACCAAAATTAAAGTGTTGGAAATCAGGACAAAACAACAAGGGGATTGGCTATTCCACCCGTCACAGTCCTAACAAAACAACTTTGTTGGGGAGAAAGCTGGCTACTGAAATTATGGCTGACAGAAAGATGAGATAAAAGGGAACGAGCAAGTTTCACCATCTGTTACCCCCACTGTATCCTGGTATCCCAGGCTTTCTTTCTCCTGATCTTGAGAGATGTCCTAACTAGGTCAGGGCAGAGAGAAGATGCCAGATAACATCACCTTCTCTACTGGTCCAGCTGAATGCCAAATACCACCTGTAGTGTGAGACTGTGTGTGTGCAAATACCTTTGTGCGTGCAAAAGACTGCCCCCTGCCCTCCTTGTGTATTCTTTTCCTTCCCCACCGCATTTCTTCTCTTTCCTCTCTCTCCTTTTGCCTTTTGTTTAATAAGAGTCTGGCTTAGCCAGCCCAGGCTGTATATTTTCCAACCCTACTGTAAGCCTGGGACCAGAGATAGGCAGGTAAAAGCAAGGCCCTAAACAGACTGATGCTGGTACAAGTTTGCCAGGTCTTGGAGTGGCTCATAAGCCCATGTGCCTTGCCTGTGTTTCTCCAGCAGCCAGACTGCAAGTGAAAGTCAATGCCAGACACAGATGCTACATATTCTATCTTTGCTGTTCTTTTCTCTCTCCTCTTATGTGTTTGTGTTTTGTTTTGTCTTCTGGGAAATGGAATCAGACTTTAACATCAACAACAGCAGTTCCAGCCCATTTTGACTAACTTTTTCTCTTTTCCCCAAAAAGGTCATTAAAGAGACTATAAAACAAGGGCTTTTTTCTTTGTGAAGACTCTCTACAGGTAAAAGGGAAAGGAACAAGAGATGCTGTTATAATGAAAGCCTTATTTAATACTTGACATTTCAAATGCCTTAACTGTTTTTCCATCTTTTCTGTATCTTTAATAAAAGGTTAAGATGGTGTGTTTGCCACGGTGCTAAGCAGGCTGCTGTTTCTGTATCCCAAACCCTGGATCTTGTTTAAAACCATTTAATGTTGGACAGATTCAGGGTCATGTTAACACTTTTGATTCTTTGGGCCCTTATATTTAATCTAAATAAACACAGGAGCACTGAAATTTCTGTGTGCAAGTAGTGTTATTCATCCATACTCGTACATGTCCATACAAAATACAGTCACATATATTAGATAATATATACTGGGATGGGCTTGAAGCAAAATTCCAAATTCCCAATCTTTGTGTGAAATCCAAATCTGGAATTTTGTGACAAGTCCCATCACTAATTCATACAGAGATCCAGAAACACAACGGATGAGCTCCTTGGCTTTCACTAAGAACGTGCTCCAGCAACACAAAACTGTCACAGATAGCCAAGTATTTCCTCAGCATAGAGGAATCCATGGATGGTGACAGCGGACATAGCTCCACCATTCTGCAGATCCTCTGGGTGGTGTAACATGGGACAGCTCTTAGGGTGACAAGTACCTTTCCTTTCTTCCTCCCATCCCAAGCTGGCCACATATGAGCTTGGCACAGCTCAGGATTGAGCCCACTGCGTTTCACTGATAAGTGATCATTTTTTTCCCAAGTGAACTTTATGTTACAAACTTGCAGCAGCAATTTGTGTGATGATCTTATTTTTATGGTGATTTAAAATCTATATTACTTTTGAAAAATGTACAGCAAGTTGTTGCACTAAGAAAGATATGTCATCAGGAGACACTGAATACTGACTGAGTTTTAACACATGTGGTGAATTTCATATTTGTGCACAATCTTGTTAAAGGGGAATCTTGGGTGATCTTTCTCAGCAGGAGGGGCAGTGACTGTAACATGAGGACCTCTAGGTTTGCAGCCAAAGTGAGGAGAGACAAAAAAACTTTTAAATATTTTCTCAAGAAAAACAAAAATGCAGGATGAGCATCTGATACCTGGGGTCAAAAGCTGAAAGCAAACGCCCATGAAAATTACC
Source organism: Chelonoidis abingdonii (assembly GCF_003597395.2). NCBI lineage: Eukaryota > Metazoa > Chordata > Testudines > Testudinidae > Chelonoidis > Chelonoidis abingdonii. Next base: position 170,040,671 of record NC_133771.1, read on the forward strand.
ATTTGCCTCTTATGCTTCCTGCAAATATTTCTAGGTTGAGTTTTGTTTCATTTTATCACTGAAGTTACTAAGAGAGTAGTATATGGAAACAATACATCTTTGACATCAATAGCAAATCTTCTATTAAGCCCTCTTCTATAGTATATGTGCATGAGTGGGAAAATCATAAGGGGTTCTGAATATTACTAACTGATCATCAACAAGGTGCTCTGCTGAGGAAAAAGAAAGAAGAAGATACGATCCCTGCTCCGACAAGTCTTACAATCTAAAATCTATTATAGGCAAAACAACTCAGATTCACAAAGCACAGGCTGACAGTCCACTCTCAAGCTGAGGCTGAACTATTTCTAATTTTTGGTATCTTAAACATCAGGGGCCAGATCATATTGTACTGGTGCAAATCTAGAATAACTCCAGTGATGTCAATGGAGTTATTCCAGATCGACATGGGGAGCAGAATCTGATTGAGGGTTTATCAAACCTATGGAATTTATCTGGCACTCTTCTACCCATCACAAAGCATATGTTCTGAATCAAAATGTATGTGGTTTATTTTAACATTTGGAAATTAGATCCATTCAATTTTAACAACAGAGAATAAACACTGCCTAGAAAAAATAAGACTGACCAAAATAGCTTAAGGTTTCTAACATCAGCCTATGTGCAAAACATGGAACCTAAAAGTTACTGACAAGAGATAGTATCACTAGGGGAGGAATGTCTTATATCTAAAAACAGGACATTAGTCTTTCAAAGAGCTTCCCATCCTTACCTGATAGAGTATGCTGCATTCTGCCTGTGGTGTCTGTGTATATAAGCCCTTTCCCACTTTGACTGATCTGATACTCTCTGATGATGCCATTTGGTTTCCTGGGTGCTATCCAGCTCAAATGCAATGCTGTTGAGCTCAAAGCTGTGATGGCTGGTGGCTGAACGCTCTCTGGGACTCCTTGGACAGTGACTGCAACTACCTGAAGACATATGAATTAAACAGCAATTTACTGTAACAGTACACTAGATACCGCGATCAATAAGAATGTCACTTTTGTTTTAAAATGTTGTTGCTTGGTCTGGCATATCATTACCATGGGCCTCAAGAACTAGTTACATTCCCCCCTCCTTTTTACACAATGAAATCTGACCTTGAATGCATTATATAAGCCTATGTCTACAATTTATCACAATAGGTTTACAACATTTCAGTTGTAGTGTATAGCATTGGGTGAAACAGCAAAATCTGGATGGCAGACTGTCTTGCTAGAGAACTCTTGATAACTCTCTTCCATATGGTTTACCAGTGTCTTTGCATTTTAACAGCCTGATTTCATATATTTTAAACACCAATAAACATAGAGATAGACTTTTTTTTGCATTCAGTATAGTCGGACCTTTATCAGTTCATAGTTTTTTGAATCTTTTCTAATGAACTCAAGAAGAAATCTGAAGCTTGGGATAATTTCGAATTCACTAAAATCTTTCTCAAAATTGAATATATATAGGCCAGTTCTCCCTTACATCAGTTTTACACTGGTGTAACTCCACTGACTTCAATGGTGCTATTTCTGATTTACTCTGATTTGAGAGGAGAATCAGATCTATGCTCTTAGAGAAACAAGTCTTTTTATTAGTACCATTATATGTGAGTTTTATTATGCTGTAAGCATTTACATGCCTTCTGTAATACGCTGGCTTAATGTAAGTGAGGGTGTCATCCTCTAGTATCTAGCCTCAATGACTATAAGAGCTGGCTACTTAGTTGCAGTTAACAGGACCTGAAGAGCTCTGTGTAAACTTGAAAGCTCGTCTCCCTCACCAACAGAAGTTGGTCCAATAAAAGATAGTACCTCACCCACCGTTTCTCTCTGGGACTATTTCCTTGTACTTTTGGACTGAGGGTACGTCTACACTGCACGATTATTTCGAATTAGCTTAAACCGATATTACAAAACAGATATCTATAATGGTTTGTGGTCCACAGGTTGGGCATCCTGAATCGATTGTTTGCGGTCATGGTCCAAAGCTCCGATCGATTTCAGGAGTGGTGCACTGTGAGGTAGCTTGTCCTCGCTTTCCATAGTTCCACTTCGCGTGAGAGTCAACCAGTGCTGAATGGGCAGAAGAACATGGTTCCCCGTCTAACGGTCGTGTGTGGTACAGCTCTCGACCCCTCCTTTGTTAAGGCAGCAAGGACACCTTTGCGCCTTTCGCGAGTGCATTTGAGGCGCAACGGCGCGCATTTAGACAGAATTCTTCCGTTTTATTCACGTTGGTCGTGTGTGCGGAAATTCAGTAGGAGTGTTCTGAATAGCGAACTCCAGCACACCTGTTGTTTTGTACTACAGACATTGGGAGCTCAGCAGAATCTGCACTAGATAAATGTTGTCGCAGGCGGCTGTGTGACTGTGGGGCTAGTGGGAGTCTCTCCTCTCTGTCACCCATCCGCTTGCTCTTCTCTATGAGGCGCTCAATCGTCTGTTTACATCTGGACTTCCCGTTAACGCGTGTCCACGCGCGCATTTGGTGTCTGCTGTGTGAGCATATTTTATTCAACGCTTTTTGGTATTTGGCTGTGTGTGTGATACGGAGAAGTGTTTCCAACAGATTTTTCTTCCTACTTGAGTTTCGCAGCCGCCATATTCACTACCTAGTTCTGCCGCTGACGTCTATGCTGGAGCCTTTTCGATTTCAGCTGGCATCGCCGCGTGCTGATCAAGAGCCCACTTGGCAAGCGAGGAAATGTGAATTCAAAAAGTTACGGTGTTTGTTCCTGTACTTTACCCATTGTCAGCGCTGCATCACGAGTTCAGATTGCTTGTCCAGATCTGGTCAAGTGCTGCACTCTGGAGATGCCGCGCGCGGGGGCGTGAGTAATACGATCAGAATTTCGTTCCGTGCAATGTAACGACCCATAATCCAGTTTAGTCGCTATCGTGAATTCTTTAGTATTCGCTGACATCTCTCGTTTGGGAGGAGTTCCGAAATCGATTTAAGGAGCCGTTTAACTCGATATTAATGACGACGTCATGTGAACGGATACAGCGTTAAATCGGTATATCGGCCATTAAACCGATTTAAAGTCGCAGTGTAGACCTGGCCTGAGATTTGCAAAGCTACCTTGGGGTTTTGGATTCCCAATTTGCATATGTGGGTTTAAAAAACTCAGTCTTGATTTTGAAGGTCCCAGGCTCAATTCCCACTGATAACTTTGCTGGTTACACATGTATGCATAGCTGTGATTTTTTATACTTACAAAACATAGCAAGTCACTATTCCTCATCTCTGCCCCAGAGACTCTATATTGTAACTCAGACAAAACTCAAAAAATAGACACATGGACATCATTGGCAAGGAAGATTTCATTGAACAAATGTCTTTTTGAAGGTATTTGCAAGGGGAGAAAGAAGGCACTCTGTAGAGAAGCTGGAAGTTGTTACGCAGTAATGGGGCAACACGAGAGATGTTGTTACATGGTAATGGGGCAGCCTGAGCGATGGTGTGAAACAGAGTGGTAAAAGGAGCAGTAACAAATCGAAAGAGAGAAAGCAAGAGTTAAAAATAATCGGTGATGTATGCAGGATGTGCAGGAGCTGAAGGTGAGAATGAAGAGGCTGAATCTAATGTAGGAGCAGGAAGCCAATGAAGGGATCTGGTGAGAAGAGATGCAGCTGGAGCAGTACGAGAGGAAGAGGATGTTGGCCGTAACGTACAGGCTAGAGATGGGAGAGATGAGCTACGGGGAGACCAAAGGAAAGGAAGTTATAATAATCCTGGTGAGAAACAACAAAGATATGGATGGATTTAGTCTTACTGTTTGGAAATAAAGCATATCCTCAACACTCTCTTATAGGTTTGGCCAAGGACGAAGCTCCCTGTTTACCTTAAATCTGTATATCTCACTTTCCATATCATATAATTTCAGATTTACAAAGACTGAGGTACAGTTTAGTGCCTGGGTCTTCTTGTGCCAAAAATCAATAATTTGCAATTTAAGACGATCACATGTCAAGGGGCTGAATTAAAAAAAAGTCACGCGGTTACTGATGTTTCCATCCCATTCAACCCATAATCTTAATTAAATTCTTTGAAAAAATGCCTTTCCAATGGCATTTTTATGATACCTCCTCAGCTATTAAAATTCTACTACCAGTTCTAAGAAGACCAAATCACCCACCTTGCTACTGTCTGTGCAACCAGCAACAGTACAGGCTCTCAGCTGATATGAATATTCTTGGTATGGCTGGATACCACCTGTGTCTGTGAAGCTCAGTTCTCTTCCTCTAAAACGCTCAATCCCATTTCGAAGAACAATATAGTGAATGATAAGACCTTATGATAAAGAGAAAGTTTTCTGTGTTTGTTAGCTCAGCAACACTGGATCATAGCATTTTACATCTTTCACACAGAAAATATGACAGAGAACCTGGTAGGATCAGGGCTGGCTCCAGGCACCAGTGCAGCAAGCAGGTACTTGGGGCAGCCAATGGAAAGGTGCAGCACGTCCTTCTCTTCGGCGGCGATTCAGCGGCAGGTCCCTCAGTCCCTCTCAGAGGAAAGGACTTGATGTCGAATTGCCGCCGAAGAATGAAGCCTCAGAGCTTCCTGCGGTGGGGGGAGGCACTCAGAGGTGGGTCTGATCTCCCCCTGAGAGCAGCTGTGCAGAGGAAGGACAAGTCCTGTCTCTCCCCAGCCTGGTGAGGACTTGCAGTTAGAAGCCCCTCAGCTGGGGTACTCCCAGCAGCAAGGGAGAGATCAGATTTCACAGGGAAGGGCTTATTTCATGGTCCATGACACATTTTTCATGGCTGTGAAATTGCTAGGGCCCTATAGATAGATAATAAACCAGGTCTTTTCCTGACGATCTTATCATCTAACTTTATTTGTGATGAGTGAGAACAACAGACAGACAAACCAGGTTGAAGGTCTGAGGAAGAACAAATATGAAAATAATATCACCATGTTTACTCAGTATAGGCACATTTTGATGACATTTAACTTGATAGCTCAGTGGTTTGAGCATGGGCCTGCTAAACCCAGGGTTGTGAGTTCAATCCTTAAGGGGGCCATTTAGGGATCTGGGGCAAAAATCTGTCTGGGGTTTGGTCCTGGTTTGAGCAGGGGGTTAGACTAGATGACCTCCTGAGGTCTCTCTGAATTCTGTGATAATACACTTAAGACAGGTTTCAGTGTATAGAACAGCTGATCTAATACATTTAACTCATGTCATGTTGAATAGCAGAGCATAGAGTTTGTGCTTTTAAGAATACCATTTGGTTGAAGAGGTTCTTTCCAATTCAGAAATATTATGTCTTCCCGATTTTCTGCTTTGGTCCATTGCGGTGCTCTTACACCCTGAGGCACATCTTGCTGAGTGCTAGCCCTGCCAATTTCGCTGAAACCTCTTCCATAGCTGTTCCATGCAGCCACCCTATACTCATATGTAACATAGGGCTCTAGATTCAGGTCTAAACAAAGAAAATTAGACACTTGTCATCTCAATTTTGTATTAAAATACACAAGAAGAAATGTTACATAGCTATATCTCTATATGCTTAAAGACAGGCACATGCTTCAGTTCTTTCCTCAGTCAGGGCTTAAATAAGGACCAGTTCTGCTCCCATGGAAGGCAATGGCAAAACTTCCATTGACTTCAGTGAGAGTAGGATTGAGCTGTAAGTGTTCAGTCACCTTGTAACTAACCATCAGTTTCACGGGCCTAAATTACTACCCAAGTCCCGTCAGACAGATTACTTTACAAAGCAAGCTTCCTCACCATAACAACAGAACAGCTGATGGTGCCTAGTGCAGAACCCTTCATTCCAGAGTGATTTAAAAAACCAAGGATTGATCCCATTTCCTGTTACCTGTAAATGAATATCTATTGGGGCCTCCTCTGTAGACAGTCTCTTCTGAAGTTGGACATACACTGTCATTTGCCTCCTTTTCTGTAGCATTCTGAGAGCCTTTAACCCAAGCACAGATGTGGGCAGTTGGGTTAACGTCACATCTTCCGCAATATGCTGTTGCTGTCATGGATACAGGGCACAGGGTGCTGGCTTTGCATTCTTCTTTTACCTAAGGAATGTACACCATTTTAAATCAAGAGATATAAAGAAGCTTAGTCCTACCTTCCTTACGTCCTAAAAAGAGATTTGACAATGAAAATGTCACCTTTTCAATGCCCTTTTGAACAAATATGTTGATTTAGTTAAAATTAAAAGAGCTGACTCAGCCATTCAGCCATGTTGAGTGCCATGCTGTTTACAGTGTGCATGAAAACTTTTCATCATAGGGCCTATCTGTTCTTCTTGGACATTAAAGTTCCCAGGGCACTTTTCAAAAGCACTGGGGATTGTCCTGGTGTCCTTACACTAAAACATCACCAAATCTCACTCACGGGAAGCTTAAATAGTTGGGCTTGCCTTGCACAACACAAGGGGAGTCTACAAGGCCACAGAAGGGACAGGATCTTCCTCCTCAGGTTACATTTCCCATTTTTTGCAAGTGCCAATGTCCAATGGATGTGTGTCAACAGATTCCCAGTCTGCAAACTAAGCTGTGCAAGGACACACAGGTAATGTCCACAAAAGAGATCTTTGCAGCATGCGAGGAGTGAGGAGGACCCCACACATGGGCAATACAAAGTGTGCCCCCAAATGTAGGCATGACAGGATTTAGCCCATATAGAACAATCCATAGAACTGTAAATATACATTTAATACCTACCTTTATTTCCTGAATTTTAATGGAAAAAGCCATAAGCAAGAGAGCAATTACTTTAGTAATGTACAGAGAGCTGCAGGAAGGAATGAACTGTAATATTTCCTGTAAATATTGTTGCATACTAAACTATGAGCATTCAAAAGGAAAACAAATAAATAGATCATATTTGATGCTTCCTTAATTTGCCCTATGAAATACTTTTGCTGGATGCTTATAAAATATTAGACAAAGTTTATTCTCAAACCTTAGCAGTTCTTACCAAAATTACTTTGATACACATCGCAGGTCAGGTCCTCAGATGGTGTAAATCATAGCTCCAGGAGATGGCCCTTAATTTAAACCCTTTTTAATATTAGTATTACTGTCTTTGCTATACAGAGATTGCCATCCATTATGGTGAAAGAAAAATACATATATTAAAAATATATAGTTTCCTGTGGTTTTACTTTAATGTGATTTTCGTAAGTAAATTCTACCAATTCACAAATGACAAAAGGTCCACAATTTCACCAGAATATCTGCTAAGGGGCATATTTAGCAAGTGATGTATCAGATGCTTTAATCAGCACTTCCTGTCATGAAAAAATTAATAATTTCTAAATCGTTTCAGTTCTGTAAATTGATCTATTTTCACTTTGTAATTTTTTAAATCAGAACTGTTATTGAAACTATTTTGTCAATATTTCTGATGTTTTCAATAAATGTTTCCATAAAAATTTCTATACATTTTTTTATTGCCAATATTTTGTGAAATATAAAAAAAAATGTGAAATTTCTCCTTTCCAAAAAGGACCTTTTTCACAAATAAAATTTTGGTTTAAAAACTTTCAACCAGCTTTCACAGTATATGAGGAAAATAAAGAAATTGTATCTTCAGCTAAGTTGTGTATTTTAAAAACCAGTGGGTTTTAGAACAGCTCCTATGGTCTGAGCACTCCTGTAAAAGGCTGCTTGGAGTTGCAAGACTGAGCATTATGAATCTATAAAGATCAATGCTCTTGGTTTTGTTGCTTTTTAGCGATCCTGCCTCCACACAGTGCTTTGTAGAACTGGGTTAGATGTTTTCTCCAGATATCTGTTCCATTATTTTGCTAGGGATTGAACTAATACCTATGGATCATCAATTGTTAGGATCACCCTTTGTCCCTTTGCTTTCCTCCAGTTTTCTGGCACTCCCCCAGTTTGCATGATTTTTCATTATTAGTTATTAAAAATTCAGTTAGGTCAATAGCTAATTTTCTTATTTCCGTCACCCCTACTCCAGAAGCAGATCCCCGGGGTGAGAACTCTCAGAGGCATGACATCTGGTCCAACTGATTTATATATTTTTACATTTTCTAAGTAGTTCTTCATCTGTTATTTTTAGAAGTCATTCCAACTATTTTGCAACAAATTTTCTTGTTAAAAACCATTGTAAATGGATTTCAGTGTCGCTGCCATTTTTGAGTGATCATTTAATTTCATTCCCCCACCTTCACTGAACAATCTATTAGATGGAACTCTTTCCATATTTCTATTCACGTCACTGGGGAGAGAGTGTGAGCTAGTGGTTACAGCTAGGGACTGCGAGTCAGGACTCCTAGGTTCTACTCTCAGCTTACACACTGACTTGTAGTGCGACCTTGCACAAGTCTGGTCAAATTTTCAAAGGTGGCCAGTGATTCTTGGTGCCTTAGTTTTTGGGATACCCTTATTTAAACACCAAGGGCCTGATTTTTAGCAGTGTTGGGAATATGCATTGTGAGTGCTCAGCCCCTGTGAAAGTTAGGCTCAATTTGTTTGATTTCCATGCCCCAAATCACTGACTATTCTTGAAAATGTCATAATTAATCAATCTGAGCTTCAGTTTACACTTCTGTAAAATAGAATTACAATTATCTGCCTAAAAAAGGGTGTTGGATGGCTTAATTAATTAATTTTGATTAAATGCTTTGAGAATCCTGAGAGGAAAAGTGTAAAATACATATCATCACATCATCGTAATGGAACATGACTTCCAATGAAGTCATTGCCAAAGTTCCCACTGAGTTCAACAGGATTCGATTTAGTCCATGAAAAACATATCAGCATTGTGTTGTTTGTAAAGTTAGCTGATATGGTACAGAATCATATTCAACGTCTGCATAGTACTCGCTATAGCAAAAAAAAATATTGCTACTCAAAAATTCTTACTCAGAAACAATGAACAAGAACCCTGTCCAAATTGGGATGTATAGGAATATTTCCATAATAAATCTTTAGTCACTTCAGTTTCTATTCCCACTCAAGTAGTGCCAATAAGTACCAACAATGGTCACACAACTCAAACTTGCTATTCTTGCCAACTCTGTTGGCATGCCAACTTTTAGCCCCTATACTAATCTGAAGTGCCGGGCAACCCTTCACAAGAAGCAGCTAATCATTATTAATTCCTTTTGAATTCATTGCAATAACATCAATCATGGTGAACTCATTCGGTATTAATATGGATGTAATGTGAAAATGAATAATGCACATAGGAGTTTTTATATTCCTATTTAAGAAAAATAGTTATGAACAATGTATTTCTCTGTCCATTGTCAAATCAGAGCCACTGAGAGGTTTTCTATCAATTACCTTCATCATCATTCCAGCTGAAATCTTGTCAGAGCAAACATATTTCAAAGGATTATATCCAACTCCATTACAGCATTCCTCGCTCTTCGGAATAAGTTCAGTCTCACAGCATTTTCCTGGCACTGGGTCAGTCTTTTTAGCATGTGCTTTAGACTCACCACTGGAAGCTAAACAACATATGATATCTGACATATTCCCATATTCCTGACCACAACAGAACATCCCTGCAACAATAAAACATTATATATTAATATGAACGATGGCCGGGGGTGAGGAAGAAAGGGAAATAACTGAGACTAGTATACAGTTGAGCATAAAAATGTCACACTGAGGCAGCTGCTGGAATTGTGCAGAGAGAAAAAAAATTGAGATTCAGGTATGAAGATGAGGTGACTGAACTGGGAGTCCTTATTCCCAAATGTACCTGAAAACAATTAACAAATAGAGAAAACGGACAGGGGTCCTCTAGAACCTCCTCACTTCTTGTGAGCTGGTGTGTGAACTCTGCTGTGAAATACTGTATATATGGATGGTACCTTACATGCTAAGTTAAAGACAGACAATCAATGATCAGCTAATCTAGAATGAGGAAATTTAGTAACCCCCTGATGGCATTCTTTTGCTTTTAGGCACAGGTGTACTAAATATGGGCTCATTCACCTTCAAGTGGCCTTTAATCAGGACAGCCAGTTAACTAATGGTTAGATAACAACAAAAACAGCCTTCTAAAGAAAGTTGAGACACATATTTTTGCCCCATTATATCGGCTCGTACTGTGTATATAACACTAAGTGAAAAGACCTTCAAGGTACCAACAATTGTGATTCAATTCTCTCTCTTTTAAAAGTTTTAATATCTTTTCTTGTTTTTCATTTCTATATTGGAATTAATAATCACATTTTATTTCATTTTCTTTCCCTTTTTTTAAAATTTCTTTTTAAAGTAAAATATTTTTGAGTGATGAAAACATAAAAAGCACCCAAAATCAGGGCAAATGTTCATATATTTTCCATGCACAATTACTCGTTTGTAAATTATTTGTTCTGATATTGTCCCTCCTCCCCAAAAGGGAATGTGTAAATTTTATCTCAGGGAAAAATTTTCTGAAAATCCTTTAAAATTAGGGAAGTACACTAGGAAATGTCATTACCAACTCAACCATGATGGCATGAATTGTGCCATAATGAAAAATAGGACTACAATGTAAAATGAAAGCTAGAGTCAAAATAATTCATATTTGACTTGGTCTCTGAATTCTCCTAATCAGACATTTAAATGCAGCCTTGAGTTCCTTTACTGCCATTTATTGCAGCAATTCTTTTATAACAAGCCAGAGTCAATGCACACTGCTCTTTAAGGGACTGATCCTGAAAGCACCCATGTGAGTAATCCCATTCAAATCAATAGGTGTACTTAAGGTAGTAAAGTTATTTGTGTACATTACCTGTTTGCGGTGTTGGGACCTTACAAAATGCAAAAACCAGCCTTCTAAGAGTTGAATATTTTTCTTTCTCCTCTAAATAAATAAATGCAGACACTGACCCAATTCAATACTAATAACCAGCCATCTGATAGCTCTGAGGGACTCTTGACAGGCAAACTAAAATTTTGATAATGAACTGTTTTCACACTGAAAAAACAACAACTCTGCATTCTTTTGCTGAGAATCTCATCTTTGTTTAACTGAATTAAATTTTTTCAGCCAAGATTTCACTCACATAACAAGAAGTAACTCCCTTTCTAGTTTCTTTGGTAAACCATTACTTCTTTAATTATTATCAACCTTGTTCCAGTGTGATAAATTGCTAATTACTTAATACCCTAATCAGCGTTCATTCTTTGCACAGATAAACTGTGACAGCGCCATTAATTTAAATAGTAATTCCACTTAATGGCCAGAACGGCACACCAGATTTTTATGCAGCATTTTCTGAAGACTGCATCCATCACTGCAATATTCTGACATAAAGATGTCTGACGTGCACTAACTCACTTAGGGAGAGCAGATGTTGCAGAGCAGAGTTTGGTAGTAATTCCCATAGTGCATCACTTCAGCATGAATGAGCTGCAAATGCAGAGATAGACAATCTTCTGAAACTGCATTGCATAGCCTTTGACCCCTTCCTAATTTATCACATGTAGCACTTGACTCTTGAACCTTGACCCCGCGAATGTACAATTTTAAATTTTCCCCAAGAAAAACAAAATAGGTCCATATCATACTGATGGAAGGATTTACTTTCCAACACCTCTTCATACAATTGCTTAAAGATGGAGAATTTCCTTTACACTGTTCACTTATTTTACCAAAATACTGATTACTAAATATTTATCTGCAAATCATCTGGAATGTGTGTGTCATGTTTTATATATGTATGTTTTACATGCAGAAAATGCAGTACAGCACTGAGAAAATATATGGGCTGGAAAAGCATTTCTTGCTCATAGTGATTTCTGTCAATAATTATTTCATGTTCATCCCCACAACTGAAAGAATGTACAAACACAGCTGAGTAATGAATGACTAATTTAGTATAGCTACAAAACCAATGGTTTCAAGAGGAAGAATGAGAATAAAAAGGCTTACGCTTCAAAGCCAGAACAGAGGATCAACAAAATACAGAGCCAGTGTACACTGCAAGCTGTGAGGTGGTTTCTGGTCACTCTATGCTTAAGAACCACCACATGAAAACTCTGAATGCTTGTATACAATTGTGAGGCCAGGGGAGGATATATTGTATGCAGTGGCATCATTGCCAGTCTTTGCCAGTAGATGTCTCTATGGTCAACCCTGCTAGTAAAGAGCCAAATGAGAAAGGGAACAATGAAATAAGAAATTGAGGCGGGGGGAGGGATAAATTCACAGCAATCTGAGATTGAAAGGGCCACTTGTCATAGCAGGATAAAGTCTCCAAAACAGGTTGTACAAAAGCAAACAGTAAATTGACAGCATACAAGAACTTAGCCAAATGTACACTAGAAACGTGGGTCCAGATTCTGCAAACATAACTTGATTTCAATAGAATTATTAATGTGTGGAAAGTTAAATATATGCACAAGTGCTTGCAACATTTGCTGATATTGATTTGCTTCCATCATACTTTTTGGAAAACAAACTCATCAGTTAAAAAAACCTCACTCGAAGTTACCTTTTTAAACAAAGCATTCATTGGCTAGATACAAAGCAGAGCATCAAAAGCATTTCAGCTCTAGAATAAGGCCAAGCAGAGAATGGAACCATCACATAAGCAGCAATTCCCATTTTCTTAAGATAAGTGCGTTATGTTTTTCTGTGTGAGAATATTTTTTCCTTACAATCATAGGCACGATGGGGTGGGAGGTAAGTAGATTTTAAGGCTGACTGGTACATTTTCTTTGCAAGGCTGAATTGCCACAAGAAATTAAGCACCAAGTGTACTGAGTATGATATATGAAAACATAGCCTATTTTATGTTTAGTTCAACAGAATAAGATTTTTTTAAAAACTGAGTAATTGTTGAACAAATTTGTCTTTCAAACATGTGTTTGTGTCCAGTCTTATGCTTGCTCACAGCAAAATATGTCCACACAGCAAATCTATGAGTGATGAAAAAGCTACCAATTTTATTCTTTAATAGCCAGAAATGTCATCTTAACCCATTTTCAAGAAAAACTGCATAAATGATAGAGCAATATAGGCAAACACTTATATAAAAAATAAAAAATGTTTAAAGGCTTTTAAAAATATATATTAAGAACAAAACGGTTCAGAATACACATGCAGTGAAATGAAGAACATGACTTTTATCCCAAGATACCTGTATTACACTTCTAGACAACTCATCTGCCCAGAGAGAGCAGTAAAAATATAAACGCTACCCCAGCAGTTCTGTTCCAACAGCATCTGTTAATTCACTCCATTTATAAAATACATATTGACAAAGACAACTGAACTGGGACCAGGGAGACTTGATTTGCTGTGAGAAAGTCAATTCAATGTGATTTTGTTAAAGGGCTCCTGCAGGCAAATAAAGAAGTTTAAGTAATAAAGTACATAAAGAGATGTTTTACGAGTCAGCCCCATTTTGTGGCAGCTGCACAATGAGCTGCCATGCAAGAGGGTCTGGTACAGGAGTGATGTGTGATTTCTACGTTGATGTTGTGGAGCTGACAAGAAAGGATTGGGGTGACGAGGAGCAAAGCGGATGCTAGCTGTGTAATTCACCACTGGAATGGAACAAAGGCATGGGAACCACTGGAGAAAGCTGTGATGTTGTTTGGTTTAGCCCTTTTCCAACAATTATCACAAATGGTATGGGAAATCCTATAGCTTTGGGTGAAGAATACATCTAATGTTACCATAGAGGTTGAAGTGAGAAAGAACGCAGGTGAAGAAAGGATGACCTGTTTTTGGTGGGGAAGGGCACGGGATGCCCAGTCCAAGGGGTTTATGGAGACTTATACTTAATGATATCTGACATCATAAGCTTGATTTTCAAGTCTGGGTATCAAAATTAGGGTGCTCATTCCACAGCTAAATGCTCTCACTGATATGTAGGTTGCCAAATACCTATTTTAGTCACTTCGGTAGCAATCTGGGCACACAAAAGTGGAACTGGGTGCTACAATTTACGATTTCCATGCTTAAAAATTGGGCTTCCCTTCTAGATGACTATTAGTAAAGAATATTTTTCTTCAGACTGAAAACTCCTACGATTAAGAGGCTTTTACTTTTTCTCTGAATATTGTGTTAAGAAGGATACTTGTACCGGAATACCTACTTATGGTTGTTAATAACAACTAGCTCTTCAATCTGTAGATCTCAATCTGCTTCACAAAAGAGGTAAGGATCCTTGCTCATTTACAGATGGGGAAACACAATGGCAAAGTGATTTTCTTAAAAACAATGAGGAGTCCTTGTCGCATCTTAGACACTAAAAAAATTATTTGGGCATAACTTTCATGGGCTATAACCCACCTCATCAGATTCATGGAGTGAAAAAAAGCAGGCAGGGAGAAATATACAACACATGAAAAGATGGGAGTTGCCTTACCAATGTGTGTGTGTGTGTGTGGGGGGGGTGTCAGTGCTAACAAGGCCAATTCAATCATAGTGGATGTGGCCCATTCCCAAGAGCTGACAAGAAGGTGTGAGTATTACCTTTTTTCCCCATTAAGATCTCAATTTTAGGTCACTGCAATTTTACTTGCAACTGTTAAACTATTGGTCCTCCTGAAGCATGGGCTGAATCCACTCTATCAAACAGAACTTGATGTGTGACCGGTGGACTAGGTACAGCGGGTGGGAACAGGTGATTTGATCTCATCACTAGATCTGATTAGTTAAAAAAAGCTGAGGAGTTATTTTCCCCAGCCCTCGTGCAGGTGCACAAATGAGGGAGAGGGTTCAAATAGACTCAGCTCCTCTATTTCCTACTTGTTTACACCCAAAGACCCAGGAACAATCAAAATCCTTGTGCTGAGAGGCACATGGATTTAGTACCACTCTCAGGACAGGTATCTGCTAGGAGGGTGGAGAGACGACTGGAGTGAGGCCAGACAGAGAGAGGGGGGCAGATGGTGCACTCCTCTTGGTTTCCGGAAGCTCCAGGATGTGTTGTGCCTGCCTGAAGCACAGAACCTCCTGGAGGGAGGCTGTGCCCTGGCTTTAGGCCACAATGTAGCCCTATATTTTAATACTAGACTATGTCACTTTTTTTCAAAAGGCAAAGAGGAGAGAGAGAGAGATGATAAGGGGATGTGGAATGAAACGACCCACATCCCTGAATGCTCCTTCAGCAGGGTGGGGTGGGGAGGGAGTTAAGTCTTCATTTTAATGAAAGGGGCACATCTACTGTACATCTGTGTGCTTCATTGCAAAGTGGCCAAGGTTGGACTAGGGCTGGGGAGGTGGAGAGCCATCCCTGCCCAGCCCTGGTTTTTCTATACAGTACATTTTAGTGGTAATGTCAGAGCTTACCTGGGAGAGGTCTGTGTACAGTTCCCTTGTCTCCATCACCACAGCAGATCAGGTCTTTGCTTACTAATTGCCCACCACAGCACTGGTGACTGAAGCCATCATGGAGTGATCCACCACAGCAGATCTGATTCCCTGACGTGGAATAAGGAGTACCCTGGCAGCAAGAGTCACCAACTCCAACTGAAACCCTGTTTTGTTCTTCATTAGGGCAGCACACTTCTCCTGTTAATTTAAGTATAAAATTGGTGATTTCGTGCATATGCGGCTATTGAACTCTATGAGAGAATTCACATTGACTGCAGTGGATATTGGACTGGGGTCATAGTCTATTATCTTTAAATACAAATCATTGCACATGAAAACACAGACTCTTTTGCACAGAGTCATTTACTATACTTCAGAGTGCTGTAACATTATAAATGCTTATAACACCACCACCACAAACACACAGGCACCAAAGCAGAGGCTAAGTTAGAGCTCTTTGAAATGAAATGGCTCATAAGACGTTTATTGCAATATAAGCAAGACAAAGTATGCATAGAAAAGCAACATACTTTTCAAAAAGCTTCTATATTTGTAAGCACTTTAAGCTAGATTAGTGTTGGTTTGATACTTGTAGCATAGGCAGCCACAGAGGAATGAAGATCTCACTTTTGAAGGCTGCCAATTACTGCCATTTATGATGGTGGGTTTTGATAGGGTTAATTGTGCACCAGAAATGAATGAATTAGCAATCACCTCTCCAACACAGGACACAAAGTAGCTATCAAATGTTAACAATTTTCACTCACTACCATTTTGGACTTGATTTGAAATAGTGACCTAAGAGTGGGGTTTCTATAGTATCTATCTAACCTGGAACACTTTGTGTGGCCCAAATGCTGATACTGCAGGATTTGAAAAGATGCAGGTGAAATGGAATAGGGGTGATGGCAGTGTTCTGCTTTTCAGGACAGACAGCAATACTGACAAAGTATTTGGAAGTCTCGTTACTTTTTAAGCAATTTTCTCTTGTCCTTCTAGCTTCATTTTCCTTTGTGACAGACACAGCTCGAATCCTCTTCTCCCAAAAGGATGAGTGTTCCAGTGATGACTTTAAAATCCATGCAGCTATTTATTGCGAGACACAAAATATGCACGGATGACATTCAAGGCAGAGTATTATTTCTCTTCACTCAGAATTCGCTGGTAGAAAACGTGGCATGTGAGGGGTACTAGCACTATCTGTTTCACTCTGCTTAGAGAGTGCAACCTCCCATTTTAGCTCTGGGATACATTTTGGCACTTCAGCGGGCTCCACAGTCACAGAACTGAGACTTCCTAATTTGTAATCTCCATGCCATTAGCACAATATGCTGCTGTACATCTAGTGCCATCAAGCTGGCCAAACAACATCTGGGAAACGTGTATGCTTACAGAGTACCCTGTATAAACATCTTTATCAAATAAAGTCAACAATAAACAAAAAGACAAGAACAAATCTTTCCAGTATAATAGATATAATCTGTTTAGATACTTAGCCATATTTTCCTTCATTCCTCATAATCTAATTTAGTGACTGCACAGCAATAGGCCTTAAAACAGTGAATGTAGGTTACATCAGTTGGAAGTAAAACTCTTTTTTGTAAAGGACTATTAGACATTAGACACAAAGGATCAGTAACCTTCTCATTAACCTCTCAAAATGGGATCCATTCCAAACTAGGTTTGACATGTTCTCTCTCTGAAAACTACCATGCAGTCTTACCAGTTAATTGTTATCCTTATCAAAGAATGACCCACATTAACATTTAGCTTGGGGTTATTAGCATATTTATAAAAAAAGAAAGAAAAGTGACCAACATTGTTCATGTTGCTGCCCTTTAGAATAAGAAAAAGAGAGAGAGAATGCACTTATTTAAAAAAAATATTTGCAAATCATGTACAAATATTCACGGCTTCAGGCTTGAGGACTATGATTGAACATGAAATATTTTCAGATACAAGATGCTTTGTGTCACTATTCTTTTCTTTCCTGATGTAAACAACATTAAGCTAGTTAACACAGACCACTGGATGGGGACAGAGGTCACAGAATATAATCTTCTTATTTCAGTACATTGAGATTAATGAGCCAGCAAAATACTTTTCTCTGGTTTTTCTGAGAGCGCATTTTTCTGATGACATCATGGTAGACATTCTAATATTGTGATATATGAATTCCTTTTCAAGGGATTGGCGCTCAAGATGTGCTGAATATTTTGGCACAAATTCAAGCACTTCTGAGCATAGACAGTGCATGACATCTCATGGGTAATGCAAGCATTTTAGCTCCTGACCTGTCAACTGCCTGCAAAGAGATTTGTATACTAAACACCCACCAAAAAAATCTTTTTGAGGGCAACCAGGCCTACAGTCCTTGAATAAAAATCAGTAACCTAAATGGGAAAAATACTTAAAAGTAATATTTCAGGAAAAAAATACATTTGGGGTTTGCAAGCTCAAATTTTGTCTTAAAAACACATCAGAAAAGGTGAGAAAAGCAGCCTATCATAGTACATTACAATACTGCATAGGAGCTACCAGCTTTGGTCATTTATATGCCAGAAAATTAGGATGTGTTGGGGAGATTACGTGTATTTTAGCAATTAGGTGATTAGCTTCAAAGAACCCTTTCCTAATGTGATAACATAGTATTCCAGAGCTGCATTTCTAACTTTTCAGTCCTGCATTGCTGTCCAGTCCCTAGAGTGAAAGTGAGTGGGAGCCCTGGTACACTACTGAGACACACTTCTCTACCTATCACTTCACCTAACAGGGAGATCATCTGAGTGCTTGAAGTGATGGTCTGCACAGTCAACAAGTCTAGAGTTTAGGGAGTTCTCATCTGAGCTTCCAGAGGGTCTGTTATTTATTTTTCTGTAGGCTTCAGCTACACTATAATTTTAAACTGATATGGTAACCGATTAGCAATACGGTTGGCTCTAATGATGGTTTGTGTCAGCATATAACATCCTGGAATGCATGGCCTCATAGATTTCTTTGTATCATGTTCTCTGGCTCGATCCTATGCTCATGTCACTGGCCAAGCTTGTATTGCCTTGAATGATGCAGGATCAGAGCCTCTTTCCACAAAAGAGGCACTACAGGGCAGCTGCCCAGATTTCCTAGATTGCACACATGCAAAAACAATTAGGCAATAGGGCTGCGTTGTCGAAAAAGCTGGTGTGTGCACAGAACTCATGTGTGTTTGTTGTAAATGGGTCAGATAAGCATGTCACAAGAGACTCTGTGCATGTTGGAGAGCCTTTTTACTCAAGCTTTTTCTGAGGAGTTGGGCTAAGTGGGGACTGTTCTGCTCCTTTTTGCAAGGGTGGAGTTTCTGTAGTACTGACATTTTATCTGTTTGTCTATCAAGTTATCTTTTTCATTATTTTCAAATTCATAGTAGGTGCCTAGACAGAAGGATGATGAGTGCACAATATAAATCAAATCAACCAAGCAATGAATTGGAGACCTAAGATATAGCAGTCAGGAGCAACAACAAATATTTAATGTTCTCCCTTTATCCTCTCACTATATAACCCAATAATGTTTACCAGTAAGTAAGCGATATTTTAAATGTTAAATGGAATTTGAAATGGATAACTGGAAGCCTTCAATATGAAGTAGAATGTGAACATTTTACCAAAAACATGATTTATTTCCTGAAAATTAGAAACAAAGGCACTTTTTTAAAGTAATGGTTACGTTACAAAAGTTACCTGTAACTTGTCATGTGTTTCACCTGAGAATCTTTTTAAACACAATAGTGTTTTGTTTATATGCACCATTAGTAGGAATTCCTTACAAAGAAAACCCCACCCCATTTTGACAGTAATGGTGCTGTCCAGGGATCTGCAGAGACCATCATGTTACTGAACAGTCCCATGGATTAAAAAAGATAACATACTTTCTGCATTTGGAGAGGGACTCTGCTGCAGCAGTATTAACACCAAGAGCACCTGAGAAATGTTGAGCTTGCCATCCAACATATATAGTTGCACTTCTCTGTACGTATCACAGGTATGGAGGGACTAAAAGCTCTTGCTACAGGAGCAGGCAGGCAGACCACCACAAGACGTAGCACCACAAAATTGCCTGACAGCGTCCCTATTAAGCAGAACTGTCCTCCCCATTAAGCAGCAGTTGTTGCTGTTAAGTATCATTCATGTTAAATTCGTTTGGGAAATGACCCATTAGGAAGATCTGTTGGTTAAGCATTTCCTGTGTAAGTGGAGTTGACCGTTTTCAGGCAGCAATATCAAGGCAATTTCTTATTGCCCATTCCATGTCAGCACAGAACCTTTGCTCATCTATAAATGACATCAAAATCTCTATAAATGCTGAACATACTAATATGTATTCACTTTCCTTGGTTTAAGAGGTACACCAACTCTACTGTGCAATTTTATTTCTTTCAAATGCTTGAAAGAAGTTGCCTCTTACCTGCTAATTCCCTGGTGTAATAGCCACCACAGCACTGATACTTTGGTTGCACAGCATGTATCTGACCACCACAGCAAACCCCCAATGAATTAAGAATAAATGGAATGTACTTGTCCTCACAGCACTGGAAGCCAGGTTTATTGTTGTGCAGAATCCCATTACAACACACCTAAAAGTAGTTTAAAAAACAGAAAGCCAATATCTGTTAAACAAAACATAATGCACTCGCTGACAAAACAATGTATATGAAAAATGTGTACAATAAATCCTAGCTCTGATGTTACTATGAATGCAGACAAACAAAATGCAACACGGCTAAAATCCTGTGCCCTCCAGCATTATTAGACTTCAATAAACTACTGTTTATCTGACAGAATGTTGCTATTTTGTGGTCTTCGACCATGCTGCACCTTAATAAAATACTCCATTGATATGAACAGGGCCAGCTGGGTGTGGGGAGGGCAAGTGGGGCAATTTGCCCCAGGTCCCAGGCTCTGCAGGGGCTCCGCAAGCCTTGGCCCAGTGGCGGTCTGGGTCTTCAGCGGCATTTCGGTGGCAGGGGGCACTTCAGTGCTGCCGAAGACATGGAGCGACTGAAGGGCCCCCACCACCGAAATGCCACTGAAGACCCGGACCACCGCTGGGTGAATACAAGGGCCGCAGTTCCCCCTCTTTGCCCCAGGCCCCCTGAATCCTCTGGGCGGTCCTCGATATGAATTGTCTTTACATGACTCCTAGGATGTTTGAGTCTCGCAATGTGGGGTAGATTTCGATATATAGATATAATCTGCCCCCGCCTTCCCATATTCAATTTTTATTTTGATGAGACATTTGATTTAAAAACCTTGCAACTAAGAAAAACAGGACTTCCCAATATGAGCTCTTGAGTTTCCTTTTCACATTAAAATAAGTAGTTTTTTTCTTATAGTATATGATCACTTATTTATTACCACAAGTCTACAGACAATATGATCTCAAGAGGATATAATTTATATACTTTTTTCAAAATAAAATTTACATGGAAATGAATTTTGAAAAGGCCTTTTAACTGTGGTCTTCTCTCCAGGTACTGTAGAGGAAATTATACGCTTGAACAATCAAATAATTATTTGTATGCTTACTCCTGTGCAGATAGACCGGCATCCTGTATACATAACAAATCATACAGCACAGTTGGGAAAATCATAGTGAAATGTAACCTGAGAACCTGTTCAGTGCAGTTATATTATTCAGAATGGCTGCCCCTTGTGGCTAGAAGGAAAATGTAGTTGGCAGTACAGCACAAGTGTTTAATCGCTATCATCCCTTTCTTTTCTAATTCAGCTTATCACAACAACGGAGAAAGAAAAGAAAAGAACGTGTCTCTCTGTTCAAAAGGAGCTTTTGTTTGTCTAGTTCCTTTAAATTCATTACTGATTGACAAAATTAAATAATTAAGAGAAGTGGAATGACATACTCCCTAGATTAACTGTTGAAAAAACTGAGGAATGATGGACTAAGTGGTATGAACTGATAAAAATAAAACCGTAGATATAACATTTATAACAACACTATGTATATCGTTCCTGGAAGAAACACACAACCCATGCTGCCACCCCTTCTCCTCTCTGCTACTATCCTGACACCTTTTCTTTTACTGTTCATGTAAGAAAATAAATTGTATTCTCAATTATCTTGTAAATTTCTGATCACCAGATTCAGTGTGGCTTTCATGGCGGTGTGCAGTGCAGTGCAGTGAAAGCAAGGAACCACTAACTCTGACTTTCCATGGTCTGCAAAAAAACCAGGCAGAAAGGCAGTGGCTCCATCTCTCTCTCACTACAGGACCATACAATGCCCTAAAAGGGACAGAGATGAATGAGGCATTATAAAGGATGGATTCACCTTATAAAGGAGTGTTGTGATAGGCACACTCCTTCTGCCATCCAGTGCGCCTCTGAGAAGGTGAAGCTCTGCACTTAAATGTAGTTGGACTCAAATGACCTGTAGTTACTACTCCTTAAAAATAAAGCTGCAGGAGGTCTGTTCGGTATTAAGCCACTCTTCCTTCTTCACTCACATTTGTCACCAGATGGATCCAGAAGATTAGCTGCAGTGTCCCTACCTTCCCAGATCCCTAAAAGTACCCTTGGCTCTATCAAATCAGCCAATATGTGTATCATTGGCCCCAATGTAGACTGCATGAATTAGAAATTCTTCAGCCTTCATAAGGGTATCCTCCGCTCCTCTTTTCACATTACTTCTCTTGGGATACCAGAGGCAGTATATAACCTAGTTATCTGAGTATTTGATGGCTTAAAGCCTAGTCTTCAACCCTTCTCTATCTCTTTCCCACTGGCAGTCCCTTCTGATGGTGCTTCTCTTTCTACTCTACCTAATTTGGTTTCTCTGGTTTCTTTCACAGGCTTCAGTTGCTTGTCAATGTCTCCTTGTCATCCAGGATGAAAAGCAGTGAGAACTTCATCCATATAGCATCCCCCTGGACTTTGCAGAAATAGAAGAACTGCACATCTTTAAATCAGCCAGCACTGGATCCTGCAGTAGCCATTTTATAGTCCAGCTGATGCCTTCAAGCAATGCTTCGAGTGGACTGGGCACAGCCACTCCACATGCCTCGAAGAAGTATAGTAAGCTTCACTTTATTACTGATTGTAAAGTGTTTTGAGACCCTTGGATGGAAGGTGCTATGTAAGTGTAAAGTATAATTTATTAATGTTTCTTCTTTCCCAACTGAACTCCCTTGGGAAATCCCCTGTCAGATAACCAGCTATGTTCTCTGACCCTCAGTAGCTCCGCTCTCTTATTTAAAATGACTCAAGTCTTCCTGTCAGGATCTTCCAAAACCCCACACAGAGCTTCCAAAAAAAAAAATCCTCAGTCAGAGCTAAAATACATCTGGACTTCTTTATCTGGCGTTACCAATTGATGTACTTGGTACTATTATTATGTAGCTACATAACATCCTCTGCAGCCAGCTGTAAATTGTGAAATAGCACTTTTTTGGCAGCACTCTCAAGACAGTCAGTTACTATTTGCATTGGTATTAAGCTCAAAGAATTTGCATTATCAACCCATAAAATAAAATGTATTCAAGTAGCATTAGGATTATGTCACAAACCAAATCAGCAAAGGCACTGAAAGTAATGGCTAAAGGTTATTATTATCTCATCCTCTTATATTTAGGTGCGGCAGCACATACTCGATGTTGTAATGGTGCCCAGCAATTTGAGATCCTTGCAATAATCAGACACAGTAGCCCAAGCACTTGACCAGGTCTGAGATCCCCCCCTGCAGAAGGCTGTGACACATGTACAGACTAGATAGTAGGTCACAGTGTTATTAGTTGCAATGGTGTGGACAGCATGTCCTTAGCTATAGTTGATGTACTTAAACATGTTGTTATATTAATTCATTTGCAAATTGATGCCTGCAAAAATCTTACTATCACACACACAGTGATAAATCACTCTTGGGCTGTATTTTCTATGAACAGCAGGTGGTGATCGTGTTCCCTCTGCTCACGACAGGCATCCTTGAAAGCTACTAGCTGTGAGCACTTGGTTGCTCAGGCATGAAGTTGTGTAGGGCAGGGAGCAGCCACGTTTATCTATCTTATCACACACACACTCCTCCAGAGCCACCTATGAGAATGGCAAGTCTCAAAAGACTAGATGGAATTCTTATGAGCTATGAGTTTGTTAAAAACTCTTTTCTCCTTGTGGAGCAAGCACTGCAGCAAGGACTGACCCATGACATCCTCATGTAGGAAATAAATCTCTTCTATTAGTAAGTGCTGCTATTTTTTGGTTAATTGGTCCCCAATACTGTATAAGTTCTCAGCAATCCATTGGCCAGACCATAGGAACTGAAAATGCGTCTCCTGGTGTTACATTACAGGGATCTGCTGCTGTGAGAGTCCAGTGAGGCCTCCCACTCCTTTTCCCAAGTTGTTGCTTTCTTTGAACAATTAACAATGATGTGAATTTCAAAACCTGCAAGTAATTCTGTTTGCAGTGTTATATGTTGCCCTAGTAGAATAATTTGCATTTGGGATGTTATTGACAAAAGCTTACTATATTTCTGTACTGTCCTCTTTTCTGGGGCCAGATGTTAACCTAAGCATCTTGCCCAAGGCCTGCGAGAACCTAGAATGGACTTTGCAATACTGTTGCTAGTGTTCACGTGAATGTTGACAGACTTGTGGCCTGAATGGAATGTGCCTTGTGATGCTGCCTTAATGTCCAAGAGTCCTGCCTGTGAGGTGGAGCTATTTCAGGAGGCTAGGTATAGAGCCACTATTTTTGCTGCTGTTCTTCTTAAAGAAATGAGTCCTGACAATGTTTTGAATAAATGGCATTCATGTATTAATTATGATGAGTCAAGGGGCAAGCTTGCACCTCCTAGTAATGCCAGAGCTACGTTTGATTAGTTCATTAACAGCAGATTTATGTAGCTTGTCGCTGCCGAAAATAAAAGTACTGCAGCTGTATTAACACTTCCATTCAGCCTCGTTTTAGGCACTGAACTGTACACTGTGACCATTGTTGTTATTCAAACTCATGAGCCATTGCTTAATGAAATTATTTCCCTATACACCACTAGTTTAATTAATTGTTTTTATTGTGACAATCTCTCATTGCTTGCTTTGTTAAATTCAGGATGCACATAGCAACAGCAGTACAGTTCAGGTGGTATAGCTACACAGGCAATGAAGAAGTACTTTCAGCACTTCAGGTATCTTAGCTGCTGGGTGGAGCAGCTCAGAACTCCAGAGGATGTTTGTTCAATTGGCTCATGTCCTTTTAAAATCTCAAGTGTGAATAGGATTGTGTGGGCAACACACATTAGTAATGACACCTAGGCAAGAGAGCATTATGAACTTCAGCAGACTGAAAACACCAGCATAACAATCCTGGGACTGAAAACGAGGTATTGTCACATAGTGTATATTTCATATGTGATTATACAAATGAGGCCCCTCCTGTCAAGCAAACCACAGATGTATTGTAAGCCAGGAGCTCGACAATCATCTTTTCAGTAAAGCTTGTCTTCCTATGGATTTCAGGGTCATCCGGGGTGGGGGGGCAAGTGGGGAAATTTGCCCCCACGAGAATATAGCATTCCACAGTATTGCAACATTTTTTTTTATGGAAGGGTCCCCCGATACTGCTTTGTCCCAGGCCGCATGAATCCTCTGGGCGGCCCTGATGGATTTTGGCATTCAGGCATCACACACCTGTCCAATGATGGCATAAGAGTGTATTTTAATGAATAAATAAATAAATGCCATCCCAAGGAGTTTTACTGAATAAGTTCGACAGGTTTACAAGATTCAACAAGTGCAGAACAAATTAAATAGGACTAAACTTAGGACCTGATCCAAAGCCCATTGAAGTCAATGAGAGTCTTTCCATTGACTTCAATGGGCTTTGGATGAGGCTTTAAACTACCTCATTCACGGTCCTTTGCATGTGCGTGGATTTAGAATTAAACAGTGACTCACACAGAGTAAAATATTGTTTGACACATTGTATTCCTATTACTGAAGTGTAGGCTTCTTTGTTGGGGGTGGAATTGTGTTTTAACACTCTTATTTTGTATATAAGGAACAAAGAACACAGCCCCTCTCCTCCAGTGTCCCATAGCAACCAAACTGATATTGCAAAATGTCACCCTTTGATTAACAGTTAAGGAAAAATGTTAATACATACCACTGGATCTCCAATTTAATTACATACAAATGGACTGATTCTCCTCTCACTTAACACCTGTACAAATCAAGCATAACCCCATTTAAGTCAGTGGAATTACACCAGAATAAAACTGGTTTAGAGGAAAATCAGGCCCATTGTCTCTTGCATAAAATATACAATTAATAAAAGGAGTGAAATGTCAGCTTGCTTGAGGGAGATTCCATGCCATATTTCAAAGATGACTTTGCCAATGTTTGCCCCAATTACCACTAGTTAAAGCCCATATGAAAGGGAGTGGAAGGAGAAGGAAAGAGAAGACTGCAGCTCAGCATGGGGTTTCTGTGACCAAAGTTAGATGATTGCTGTTGAGCAAGCAGATGTGGCTCAAGAGACACGTGTTGGCTGAAGTAGTTGAGGTTTATGCAAAAGGGAGCAAGAGGAGTTGGGAAAAGCTGATTCTGGCTTAGGAGGGAGGGTATGAAGTAACCAGGTTTCACTTGAAGGAGAGTGAGAGGAAAAAGAATGACTCAAATGTGGTTCAACAGGGTAGCCTCTGATGGTACCATAGGAAGAACTCAGTAGCACAGCAATCGTGACAACTGCATTTGAAAATCCACAGGTCTTCTTCAAAGTCTCATGACCCATTTAATCAGAGCCCTTTCAGACTTAGCTGTGCCCCAACTGGCTTGTGTGGATATTGACCCCCCAAATCATTCACACGCAGGCCCACTCTTTCATCAGTGGCCAAATTTTATGTGGATGCCTGGCTCAGAGGAAGGCAACAGAACACTATCAATATGTTGGGAGTGTTATTTGCATTTCAGAAGCAGAATGGGCAGGACATGCTCCTAGTTGGACGTTCAAATTAGAGCTGTTCTAATCATGGATTTTTTGGTTTGCTGACAGTTGTAAAAAAAAATCATAGGGAAAAACTGTTTTCAATCAACCCCAAATCAAAAATTTCCAGAATTTTTGGCAAATTGAAAAGTTGGAAAAAAAAATATTTTAGGCTTCAGGCCAAACAAAACATTTAATTCAACCTGAAATTAAACATTTCATTTTGATTTCAGGCATTTTAAAACTTAAAAAAAAAGGAAAGGTAATTTCTAAACAGGAAAAATCAAAATATTTAATTTAGAAAATGTCAAAATGAAATGTTTTGACTTTTTCAGAAATTTTTTTTTAGGCGTTGTTTGGTTTGTTTGTTTTTTCAACCAAAATAATTTGCTGAAACAACATAAATCAATTAAAGTTTTATCAACCTGAACCTGTATTTTTTTCTCAAAAGAAGTTTCAGCTGAAAAATTTCACCCAGCTATATTCAAACGTATAAAGTGGTGATAGAGTGTCCCATGGTGATTCCCACAGGCCCTTCGGGACTGTTGGCAATCTGTATTACAGCAGGCCAAGCACTGGTTTGTGATGAGTATCCACAGTAGAGAAGATAAGGGGACAATATTTTCATCAAGTTACCTGCATGAATTAATTGATATTTTATATACGTCTATGTGACATGGCAGTCTTTGCCCTTTGGACCACCTGAAACCGCCTGGGCACTTCCACATTTGTAAGCACCACTGAGTTATTTATGGAGTCCTTTCCACTAGTTCACCAGTAGAACCTCAGGCAGAGACATACAATTAGAAATAAACTTCTCTCTTTGCCCACTCTCTGGGGAGGGAGAGGGAAAGATCTCCTCTTCTCGATATCCTGTCTCCTATGGCCCCCTTCCAGCCTTCTGCCCTTGCACTTTCTTCCCTGTTCCCAGCTGACGGGCTGATTGCAGTCATTGGGTATGTCTACACTGCAATTAGGAAAAAAAACAACAAAAAAGCCCCCACCCATGGCTAAAAATTGCAGTGTAGGCACTGGGGCTCGGGTTGGAGCCTGGACTCTCAGACTCACACCTTCATGGTTTCAGAGTCAGGGCTCCAGCCTGAGCCCCAATGCCTATACTGCAATTTTATAGCCCTGAAGCCCCAAATCCTCCAGCCCAAGTCATCTTGCCAGGGGCCAGCTGCAGCCATGCTGTTGATCTTTTATCCCAGTGTGAACATATGTATTAGCTTATCAGCTTCCTGCCTAATTAAGCCATTAAGCATGCATCCTCCCCCAACCTTAAATCCATTCTAGGGGGGTAGGAATAGTTAGTACCTTAGGCTATGTCTTCACTGCCCGCCATATCAGCGGGTAGCAATCGATTGCTCAGGGATCGATATATTGTGTCTCATCTAGACGTGATATATCGATCCCGAATGCGCTTATATCGATTCTGGAACTCCACCAACCCGAACGGAGTTGCGGAGTCGACATGGGGAACCGCGGACATCGATCCCACGCCGTGAGAATGGTGAGTATTCGATCTTAGATACTTCGACTTCAGCTACGTTATTCACGTAGCTGAAGTTGCGTATCTGAGATCAATTTTCCCCCATAGTGTAGACCAGCCCTTAGTGACCAGAATGCTGGGTCAGCTCTAGGCTGCTAGCACTCTGTCACTGTCTATTTTAAATCACTCCCAGGGCCCTAATCCCACATTAATAGTAATAAATGCTTGTACTGCACCTAGCTCAATAGGACCAAATCCTGAAGAAAAAGAAGAAAAAGAAGGGTCTTCTAGGAGTCCTGAGCACTACCAAAGTGCAAACAATAAGTAATACAACCTCTGGTGGAGTGGACTCAGGAAATAACAGTAGTGCTTGCAAACATGAAGTGTCCTGTCTGTCATAGGAGGGTAACTACCTCAGAAGGCAGTTATGAGGCTAAATGTATTAGTGTGTGTCAGGTGTTCAGTTAGTACAGTGATGAACACCATAGCAGAAAAATAAAACTAACGAAGATGTATTTAAAACATAAAAAATGCAAGTATTTATAAAAGACGGTTTGAAGTGTTGTAGCCATGTTGATCCCAGGATCTTAGAGAAACAAGATGGGTGAGATAATATATTTGATTGGGCCAACTTCTGTTGATGAAAGAGAGCTACTCAGAGCTCTTCTTTGGGTCTATCACAACATATGCTATACCTCATCCAGTGCACTAAATGCCCCAATAGCAACTATGTGGGTGAAGCCAAATAATCATTACACTCCAATTAATTCACACAGAAAAATGATAAAAGACAAAACCACCACATCACTCATGGGCAAACACTTTTCAAAAAACCATCGCTGCTTATCTGACCTCTCAGTCCTTGTCCTTAAAGGAAACCAGCTCAACACTTTCAAAAGATGAGCCTGGGAGCTTAAACTCATAACTTGGTTAGACACTAAAAATCATGGTCTTAATAAAGACACTAGATTTATATCTGGTTACAACAATTTATATCTGATTACAAATCCACTACCCCTTGCCTCTCCTTGTTATCCTATGACTAGTGAAGTGTTATCAGGATACTTTACCTTACCTTGGAATGTACTAACTACATATGCTAAACAATCTGTTCCACCTTGTATTTAGTTGCAGCACTCTGAATACCTTTCCCAGACCTGAGGAAGAGCTCTGTGTAAGCTTGAAAGCTTGTCTCTTTCACCAAGAGAAGTTGGTCCAATAAAAGATAGTACCTCACCCACCTTGTATCTCTCTCTCTAGGAGACTGAAATTTTCCATCCTAAAAGTCACTGTGAAAACTGAGTGAAGAAAAACAAAGTAAACCGCAAATAATTCAGTGTAAGTAGCATAGGTAAGGAGTAGACACATATTTTTGCTTTATATCATCCCTGGAAGTATTAAAATAATCCACATGCTACATTTTATTAAATATTTACATTTGTTTCTAAAAATTAACAAACAAAACCCCCCATAAATTCATATACATTTCAAGACAAAATCATGCTCATAAGTCAGCAGTAAGGTTTCACAAACGCTAGGTGCATCGCACTCCATTGAATCCAAAGCTAAACCTATGTCAGCTGGAATAATTTATATTTTGATCTGAATCCCTCAAATAACTCACTTTCTTAATTACTGTCTCCTCTGACAGTGAATCTTGTGAATACACAATTAGCTTTAGACACTGAACGCAGGATGATGCTGTTGACAAATAGCGACAGTATTTCATTACTTTAAATCTTACCCTCAAACTAAGAGTTTTCTACCTCATTTGTCAATAAAAACCATTTACAGACTCCTGCTGTCTGGCTGCACTATTGATCCAACTCCTGAACAGCAACTGATTAATCTGCAAATGACCATAATTTAAAAATATTCCTGATAAATCATGATAGTTCCATTCAGAGTTGCTCATTATTGTCATGTAAACAACCACCCACTTGTATGTGAATCTAAACAGATTTGCTGTAAAGCAGAATCAAGTCATTCAATCAAGGAAGAATTTGAAAGGCACCTAATCATCCCAGTAAACTAATATTTGTCATGAAAATTATTATGAATGTACACCACAAAGCTTTAAGCTTCACTTCATGACTTTCCCCAAAGGTTTTTTTCAAATAGACATGTATACTACAATGTAATTGCAAACCTAGAAACTTTACTATGGTCTCTATGCTTCACACTATGACTACTTAGAACGTCATAGTGACAGTGCTGAAAGGACTTAGATCCTCATATACTTCAAAAAGCACAGCCTCTTACTATCTGAGCTAATGAAGTATCTCCTTTAGCTATTTGCAGTATAAAGTATTTAACACACCTCTGAGCAGTTCTGATTGTATCCACTCAAGCCAGTGGTACACATACACTAGCTAGCTAATTACAGGATTTCTTCTGATTAGGATAAATTGTAGTAGAGGGAGTTTATACTTTTCCTGGGAAAATTTCTCAGAGAAAAAGGGTTCATATAACCGTAGATTTTAAGGCCATAAGGAACCATTAGGTGATCTAGCCTGACCTTTTTCAACAAAGGCCACAGAACTTCACCCATGGAACTGATGCCTGTAAAGCCCAAGAACTTATGTTTGACTAAAACATCTCTTCCAGAAGGGCATCCAGCCTTGATCTGAAGACATCGAGAAGTGAAGAATCTACCACTCTCCTTGATAGTTTGTTCCAATGGTTAATCACTTTTTGTCAAAAATTGTGCCTCACTAATCATTTGAATTTGTCTGGCTTAACTTAATTTCCAGGCGTTGGTTCTTGTTATGCCTTTCTCCATAGGTTAAAGAACCTTTAGTACCTCATATTTTTTCCCTGTAAAGGTACTTAAATGCGTGCACTAGAGCTGGATACAGTATGTATCATTCTCAACAATACTGTATGTAGAGGTAAAAATCACCTCCTTATTTCTACTCACTATTCCCCTCTTCACACTTCTAAGAATCACATTAGCCTTTTTGCCACAACATTGCACTGGGAGCTTATGTTAAGTTGTTTGTCCACTATGACCCCTAAATACTTTTCAGCGTCACTGCTTTCCATTCTGCATTCTTTGATTCTAGATATATGATCTTCCATTTGACTATTAAGTTAAATATATGCAATTTGCAAGTACCTTAGACTCTGGATGATAGCACAGGTCTCCACAGATATTTTCATGTATCTTACATTCCAGTAATAGGCATGGTCTATTGCGTTGGTTCATTGGTAGCTGCTGGGCTGCAGTACACCGCCGCCAGGCTTTACGTAAGAGATCATATCCAAGAATAATGCCATTCGGTTGTCCTGGTGATGCCCAGTCAATTTGAAGAGATCTACAGTAAATAGAATAATCAATGTCTGGTACAACAATTAATTTAATATTTCTATTTTTAGTTGAGCTTCTGCTGAAATTCACATTAATTTAGAAGTCTCCAGCAGTTTCTTGTTATATTGGTCATATGCAGTGGAATTATTAAAAGTGTCAAAAATCTCCTTCTAAATTGTCAAATTAACAAAATCTTTAATAACCAAAAAAGTAGTAAACTAGAAAATATTGATAATATTTGGGAAAATGAACTCCTTACATGGACTGGACAAAGCACCTAAAAACCTAGAGATATAAAAGACCAATTAGATCATCCAGTCTAGGTATCTGCTAACATAAGATTTTTCCTTACAGAACATTTTCTAGCATTTTGTCCAGTTTAATATAGAATAAATCATACCCTGGCAGGGGAATGGATTAGAAGACCTAATATAGTAGATATTTCCTATCTCCAGCTTCTATGACTCTGGGATGTATTGTAGCATCGGGGAGTAGCACCATTGCCAAAGCTGAGATAGACATTCCATTGTAAACCAATCTTTTCATTTGTTAATAACTT
The DNA here is from genome assembly GCF_003597395.2 of Chelonoidis abingdonii. Classification (NCBI taxonomy): domain Eukaryota; kingdom Metazoa; phylum Chordata; order Testudines; family Testudinidae; genus Chelonoidis; species Chelonoidis abingdonii. The sequence continues at coordinate 170,072,303 of NC_133771.1, forward strand.
TCACAAAATAATTCCTTTTGGTCTGAAATGTCTTCTAATTGTTCCCTCCTCATTGGAGAATTAAAGAAAACCAAGAACAATGTGTTGAGCCCTTTGAGTTAGATAAGAATGAAAAAATATGTATCTTTTTTCTGCGTTAGCAAAATTGTTTGATTTTATCTTTTCGGTGGTCACATAACTCAACATGATGAATTTTAAAAACTTCAGACTTAGAATGTGTCTCAGTAAGCAATATTTCTCTTTCTAAGTTTGAATTTCTTTCATTCAGAAATAAAGCTAGAAGTGAAAAAGAAGTGTGTATAGTATGAAGGATTCAAGGCTCCTGGATCTCCTGTGTGAAAGGTGTGATTCTGCACTATATCCAACATAGTGCCTACAAGGCACAATCCAGTCCTTGGTTTCAATATTTAGCATCAGACTATCCAGTTTAGAAGAGAATGAATATTATATACAGATAGGAGGACTAAAGGAAAAAAATCAGTCTAGTCTGTAGAACACTGCAGTATCCATGAGTATTGTCTCCAGAATCAGATCCAGCATTACTAAAAACAGCATTCTATTTTTTCCAAGGAAAGATCTCAAAATTGCCACTAAAAGGAATAAGAACACCCTCTCCCCTAAAAAAATTCATGTTAAAACATTTTTCACATGGATATTTAGAATGAAAATGTTATTAAAGTTTCATATTCTAGCACAATTATGATCACCACTTTACATGCATTTAGGCTGTTTTGTGTTTCTCTCACTGTACATCAGGTGACATTCTCACTTAGGTAATAAATTGAAGTGCAGGATTACTGCTACATACCAGTTCTCCTATCTGTATACAAAATTGTCTAGTACTTACTATTCCCACAATACATTTTTTTAAATCTCCATAGCCCAATTACACAGCCACTGTCAGAATGCCAGTGACATCATAAATTAGCATTAATTTAAACCAAGACAGTTACACTCAAACAACAGCAGCTGAGATAAACTTTGACATCTTAACAGAATAAAAGTAACAGAGCACTATTATTTCACTTCCTTGAGGTATAAACAGAGGAACACACATAGCAATATGCATCTGCAGAGAGAGAATTAATGTCACCTATGAAGGAATAACTTCATAGGTGACTTGTAGAGTCACCATTATTATTCTGAGGTCTTCATCTGACTCACTGAATTAATTCCACATTCTGTAGATGGCTATTTTGTATTCACTGCATATTCAACTATCGAAAAAAATCCTCCCTACACTCAAGTAACATTCTAGGGTCTGCTTTAAACCCACAAAAGCAGGAAAATATACAGAGAAAGCAGAAGAGGGGAGAAGAAAAGAAAAGAAAGAAAGGCTAGCACTTCAATGTTTATTCATACCATTGTGACTCTCTTCCAGTCTTTGTACACTGCAGTACCATGGCAAAGCCAACATTTCTAGCCATACTGCTGAATGATTTTGTGTTTGAGAGTTTCACTCAGACCCTCGGGGTAAATTTTCAAAGCATTGTGCAGCGTTTTACAGGTTTGCAAGTCACATTTCTCACTAAAGTCAATCGGAATCACGTCTAAAACCTCGTACAATGGTTTGAGCATTTTACTTCTTATATAGGGTTCAATGTATGCTACTGTTTAAAAAGCAAGCTTGCTATTATTATTCTATTTACACAGATACAATTAGAGCAAAGTGAATATTATTTAAAATAACTCTGCAAATACTTGCCCAAATTCTTTAATACATTTTTTTCAGCCATGCTCGCCCTTCAGTGTGTCCTTTTCAGGTGAAATTTACCCCTGTCCAGAGGACCCGGACAAGGACTATGCACCACTTAAGACAGATTTATATTCAGCAGCGTCTGCATAGGACTTATGTTGCACGTAAGCTTTGTGTTTATGTAACAAATGTCACCTTGGCCACCACACCAGAGACTGAACTGGGGGCCTCCACAGCTATAGATTCTTGAGTGTCCACTGCTTGAGCTAAAGAGCCAGACTCTGTAGTTGGGAGCTGTAACAGAATCACATCCTCTGGATTGGCACAGATGGGGATGTCAGTCTCTGTGGTTTACACATTTCCTCTGGACAGAGGACACTCATCCCCAACAGCTGAGGCCCAGCAGAGTTCAGCCCCTACTTATATGACAGCTGTCATCTTTGCTAAGGCACTAAGGATTGAACCAGGGACCCATGCTTTATGGGAGATATAGTCCAGCTGGCGAGCCTGACCAATAGAAGAGAATCTTGGCATGAGGCACCAGAACTACAACTCCCAGGAGGCACTGAAGCACCTCAGGAGGACATATTAATTTCAAACTGACCTCAACAACATGTTTTGATTAGTTCAACAAACCAAAATGAAACATTTTGATTCAGGAATGTTGAAATATTTCATTTTAAATCAGAAATGTTTAATCAGACATTTCTGAATCAAATATTTTCAGAATTTTCCATTCTACAAATATTTCAATATTTCAACTTTTTGTCTCCATAGAGAATAAAACAAAATTTTGAAATACCTTAATTTTGATCAGCTCTAGTTATTAGGAGTTTGATTATTATATTATCAACAGCTCCAAGGATCCAAAAATCATAAGCCAGCCCCTCCCGTGCCCAAAGTCATAAGTTTGTCTTAAACATTATAAGATTTAAAAACAAGTAATTTGGGGGTTCTGATGTTAGAGTCTTTAGGGTTCATATTTTAAGCTTTTCTCCTCAAGGATGAGGGCTAGACATTTACTTTAAAAAAAAAAGAAATCTTAAGATTCTCACATAATCAACTGACTTTGGGAGTGAAGAGCTTAAGAAAAATACCAAAAATTATGAGATTCACAATAAAATGGTAAAAGAGGGGAACACCGTTAGTATTCTTACCAGTAATGATCATTGGGGAAAATAAATTCCTAATTAGGAATCACATATATTGAATTATTGTCTCTCTAGACCACCACTTGTTCATAGCAGAGGGAGTCTTTTGCATCAAGGACAACAGGACTTAGATATTTAGGGACACAATATGACACACAATAACCAAGACATAGACTTGTTGGGACTGTGAATCAGGTAAATAGTGCTTTGCTCCTTAAGAGCAACACGTGATAAGTGCTATACAGCTAAGTATTTATTATTAGAGAATTTTTAGCTTGAAGATCACAGATCCTCAGGGTAATTCTTACTCATTTGTCATGGTCTGGATTGATGCAGTAGCTCTATAATCTACATGTGCACCTGTAAGTTCTGCTTCCCCTAGAAGCACCTAAAGGGCTTTTCATTTCGTTCAGATAGCTCTGAGGATTTCTCTGTAGTGAAGCCCCTAACCCTCAGGCTCCTTATCACAACCACCAAACTCTTAGTTCAGAACAGAATGGAACCCCCAATAGGGTTCTTCGGCACTGTCCCTTACTTGTCTGGAGTGGCCAGAGTTGTTATTAAGCAACACAGCCATTATGTACTTTTCTGGAAGGCTGAGTTTATCACCTTTGAGAAAGAAAGAAAGAAAGAAAGAAAGAAAGAAAGAAAGAAAGATCTGTTTTTTAAAAAGCAAAAACTGATTTTCAAAACAGACAAAGTGATTAGTCCACTACCCAAACCAGTGGGCAGGTGGAAAGTGCGTGGCATGGTGAGAGAAGAGCTGCATGCTTCTAGTACTGAAATTAAATGCTCTCACATAGGGATTAATCCTAAGTGCCTTACTCAGGCAAACTGCACCCTTGATTGCAATGGGAATTATGACTGAATAAGAAAAATGAACAAGGAATTCACGAATGGGTTCCATACTGTTTTGTGTTTCAAGACTGGCATTAAAAAAAAAAGAATAAATGTTGGACTGTAACATTTTGTGCCAAGTTTCAGCCTGAAGCTGAGTTACTAACTGTTGGAGGTGGTGGGGGAAGACGGTATTCATAATGGTGATGGTGGTATAACCTTCATTAGAACAGCCTGGATAGAGCTGTTATCAGAAAGACTTCTAAAGAGTTGGTGGGTGAAATTATAATTTATGTCATACAGCACCTGGAGGCAAATTTGAAAACAATTATTTGTGAATGCTACAAAGGCATTATCCTACAGCTTTCTCATCAATAATACAGCCCCTGAAACTGATTCAGAAGTGGAGAAATTGCCAGGGTTCCAATTAAGGACAATAAACTGCATGATCTGTGCTGTATCTCATCCTTCTCATGAGCCCACACTCTAGAAATGCCTTTTTTTTGGTCTGTTGGCAGATACATATTGAAATATCCTTTTGTTTATACAAACTGGAATTTCCCCCTAAGCTTAATCCTTTATGGAGGATAAATAAGAAAAATTCATATTCAGTCCAGCACCTGCTGAAGCTGTCAACTGCTGTGTTTGTCATATTTCAATCAAAGCTGAAGCCAGCCAGCCATTTTTATACTGCACAGTCCCTACATACTCGAGGACCAGAATTAATGAATTAGCTATTGATTAAATTCCACTCTAGCAAATCCACCGTGGCAAATAAATGAACTACCCGGGGCACATGTAGGCCACGGCCAGACATGTCCGGGCAATCGATCAGTAGTTAGTATTCTTTTGGGATATAAGAACAGCTGATTATAATATGACATGTAGGGAAAGGCAATGTAGAAACAGTCTGTTTCTGGCTGAACAGATTATAAAATTGGAAGGTATTTCTGATCTTTTTGCTCTCATGTGTTATGACATATTTAGTTTGTAAATAATAGCAGAAACACACATAAGTGTTTGCAGTACAGACAAAGGCATACATAAAGTTAAAGCCAAGGGCACAAGATGAGATCCTGAATTGAGTTTTTATCATCAAACAAGCTTTGTATGTATGACAGAAAAATAGCAAGCTTAATTTCACTCAATGATTACCTTATTCAGAGACAAATATAGAATTCAAGGAAAATGCAGAAATGATAAACAGCAAACAGAAATTCCTTTTAAATATTGGGAGAGTAAATCCATTCTGCTGACCATTTCTGAAGGCTTAGATATTAGATCTTAGTTACATCTCTACCTCGACATAACACGACCTGATATAACATGAATTTGGATATAACACGGTAAAGCAGAGCTTGAGGTGAGGCAGGGGGCATACTCCAGGGGATCAAACAAGTTCGATATAATGCGGTTTCACCTATAACGCAGTAAAAGTTTTTGGCTCCCAAGGACAGCGTTATATCAGGGTAGAGGTGTATTTAAAAGATAATTTTGTTGTTTCTGCAAAAGAAACATGGCTAACAGGCCCTCCATGCCCAGAAGTGTAATAAAATCACATCAACAAACAGGAGGCTGTTTTATGGTTGGTGTAATTTTGATAAATGTTTAGGCACTGTATGTCCATTAGTTATAGCCTCCTTTGGAAAATGTTAGTTCCCACCATGGTTCTCTTAAGGAAAAGAATTACTATGTATGTCACTACTTGGCTGCCTCTGGAGTCTGCCATCTTGGCACTATTATTACTGTTAAGAAGTTTGTCCATGAGTGGGGGAGAGCGGGAGAGAAGACACAGATTGCAAACAGACAGGAGGCACAGACAAACACACCTTTTAAGATGGTTTATTAATTCTTATTGTCATGATGTGTGACCGTTTCTCTCACAGTTACCTTAGCTTCCATTATCAGTGTCAAATGGTTCTTTTCCACATTCATTCCCCTTCCCTTACCGAACGGTAAGTTTGATGATTTTCATTCTCCCATATCCCTTCATTTAGCTGCCTTACATTTATATTGGCTCTTATTCAGTAATATCACAAATTGATGACCAATAACCAGGTACATGCAGCCAGCTAAACACAAGAGGTTTTTTTTCAGTAGCTCAGCTGGCCTAACTCTAATAGCAAAAATGACCACCGCTAGCAAAGAAATTAGGAAGATCTTATAACTATATTTTAATTTTTCTAATGCTCCTTATTCTGAAATGAAGGAACATATCCTCAAACTATATTTTTCACTGTGGCTACAAGTAGTTGTGACTTAGGAAAAACAAATACAGTACAGTACCTTGGGCTGAGGATGTGTATTATGGGTGCTGACAGCTCATTTGGCTCATCTTCCACAGTTGTAACTTGGGTTTTATTGCTTTTCACACAAGTGTACGCTGTGCAGACTTCAACCTTGGTGCAAAAGAATGATACTTGTAAAAATACAGTTGCAGAAGTTAACTAACACTGTGACTTGTTTAGCCTTCCTCCTGATCACTGAATTCTACATAACCAGGAAAATATAATTTTAAGATAAGTGCTCAGATATTGTGCTCTTTTATTGTCCTGGGTATGACTATATTTATATATCTGGTGCTAACTTCTGCTCTCAGTTACAAAGGAATCAATACAGTTACTGCAGGTTTGTATTGATGTTCATTAACAGTAGACTCTGGCACATAATGTTGAGAAACAGTATGGACTAGGAAATCAAAAACTTCTAAATTCTCATTTTGACTCTCATCTCGTCTGGCCTAAACCAAGTCACTTCACCTTCCAGTGTCTATCAGATTCTTCTCTGTAAAACGTGGGGAATTTTACCTCACAAGGATGTTTATTTTATGTTTGTACTGTACTTTGAAGATGAAAAATCCTATACAAATAATATATTTTGCTATTAAAAATCTCACAAGAAAATAACCACCTACTCCTTCAATTCCTGAGACTAATCTAAATAGATAGAAGAAAGATGACAAGTGAAGAATGGTAATGTCACCCCTACATTAGCAACAGAGAGGTCATGCAATACACAGTGGCAGAAACAAACAAGAGCTCATACATGAAGATAAGCAGTCAGACAGACACACATCCAGATAATGTTGTTTCCAAGGTGCATGGTGGGGAGGGCGAAATGATACATCAAAAAAAGATCCCAGCTGAATAGTCTGATTTTACCTAATAGATTGTTCTGAACATTGGCCCAATACAAAGATTGAGAAAGCTGAAGTGCTACGGAGGAAAACAATTAATATTGCAAGCAACAGAAGGTGGCTATGGTATATTAATACTGAGAGTCCACAAGTGCGGCAGTACTCTGAATTTGCATTACTACTGACAAATGTGTTTCCAAGAAGCATTGGGAAAGTCATATGTGTATTCATGGATGGAGGTTTGCTGTTACAGAGGGGCTGGAACATAGAGATCTGTTATGGAGTGCCTGCCTGTGACATTTATTTATGGCATGTAGTAACTGGATGCAAATTTTAGAACAGAGTATACATGACTACTACCAAGACCTTCCCATACATAACGCAACCTAAGTCTGGACTAGTTACAATTAGGAGCCAGCAAACTGCACCTTCTAAAGTGTATCAATACAATTCACTAAATAGATAAATATCTGTTTTTCCTTGAGCTTATATTCTAGGAAATGCCTACAGCATTTTGACTTTTGATAGATACCTGAAGAGAGTGAGTCAGAGACAGATAGAAAGGAAAAGATGTTGCTCTCAACAGCATAAGAAAGTACCATTATGATTTCATGGCTCAGTGCTGCTTCTTCCACAGAAAGAGGAGGGGGAAAAAAGATGATAAAAGGATGACAAATGCAATATCATTATTTCTCTGTGCTGATATATTATGCATGCCTGATGTTTCTAAAACAATGGCAATTCTCTTTTAATGAGTAGGAGGAGACTCTTTTCCTCCTTGTAATATATATATACTGGGGCTTTGCCAATGTCATAGCATATGGAATTTAGGAGAAATCAAATGGAGTTCTGAGGATGAAAAGAAGAAATATGAAAATTGTGTATGGACCCAAAATTATGCTGAAAATAAATGTGTGTGTGTAAAATACGTGTCTACAAATACATATATGAACTGATCTATACCTCTAATATTATATAATAGTAATAAATAATATATATATTATTTGTGCATTAGTATTTTTTATATAAAGATACAAACATTCATGGCATGTATTCATCTCTCTATCATTGACTCATAGAAATGGAGAGAGAGAGAGAGAGAGAGAGAGAGAGGTCACTTCCAGCCCTGTATCCATACAGACGTGTGTGTCCCTATATTCACAATTCTGTCCTGAACTACATATATTTTATGTAAAATTAATACAAGTTGCACAGCCTGCAAAACAAAATTGTTCTGACCTGTATATTGTATATAGTGAATGGAGACAAGTCTCCTAAAAGAAAGGACCCAGGTTCATTCATTCCAGTCTTGTACTGTTTATTATTTACATAGATAGAATACTCTGTGACAACACCATTTGGGTTTGAAGGCGATGTCCAGATGACACGTACAGCTGTACTGTTGATGATGACAACCTCTGGAGGGAACATGCCCTCAGGCTCTAGAAATAAAGGAAGAAACTGAATAAACTCCAGCTGTCTCTGTAAAAGCACTTGTTTAACCAAATGCAGATTAATATTTAGGTTTAGCAAAGGGTTTGCTGCTTATCTGTTTTCCTCTGATGAAGTTATCACAGTCTGTAGTTCTCTGTAAATTGGCTTATTATACTCTCAGTTAGAAACCATGAGAGTTGGTGGTAAAATGCTTTATACCACCAGCATAGTGTTAATCTTCAATGGTATGTGACCAGTGGGACATGATGATAAATTATTCACTCATCTGTACTGCCAACACACAGTTGTTATTTTTATGTCCCCCATCCTCTCTCAAAAAAGATGCAATTTTGCTTTTCAAGCAAAAACTATCACAAAAATACACTGTGTCTGGTGGAAAGTGACAAATTCTTTGATGTTCTGAGCCCTGTAAGTCAAGCAATATGAAGTAATATGCAATATTGTCATTATGTAAATAGTTTTGAATGTTGATTACCATAGGCAATGATGAAGTCTAATGTTAAAAAAAAATCAACCTTCCTTAGCGTTAAATTACACAATTATTAAAGCATGTCAGAAATAACTATGCAAAGACCTATTTTTATTCTAAGAGCCCATCTTAACCAGTTGAAAAATTGCCCTTGCGATCAATTCTATTTTATAAACAAAAGGTGCTGACCTTTGGCATCACCAAGGAAATGGAATCCTCACTTAAAGTGCTTTGCTAATGACCTGGAACACTTGCTTCTGAGATAATGATATTATAATGTTTATAATGAGACTTTATAAAGCCAAAAAGATTAGAAAGACCATTCCAAACACATTTCAGATTCACAAGTGTTTTTTTCTCTCCCCCGCCAGCCAACTGGCTTGGAAATGACTCATAAGGAAATTTTCTCAGAGGCTGAACTTGCACCTTACATTTCTGGTGACTCAGGAAAGGTCCTGCATTTGACTGTCATGTCAAAAGCACACCGCTTCACAGAGCAAATCTTTTTAAAAACCATTAATTGTTTTTAAATTTCACCATTTATTGACATGAACTCCATTCCAAATATAGTATACATAGATCGTAGTACACAAAGGAAGATGAGAACAAACTGGGTTAATATCTGCTATTAGAGCTTTGTGTTTCTGTCTCAGTGGGACATTTTATTGATCTGCCACTTGATGACAACTAGCACTTAAGCATTTTGGCGTTTTAGCCCTTTTTCCTTTTATACCGGAAATTTTTATAATGAAAGGATGACTGATCTCAACCCAAACAAAACTCAGTCAATTTCATTCTCAGATTTTAAGCCAAGCTGCTTTCAGGATGAACCAACCTCCATCTGAAGTAGTCACATGCACCACTTCACTGTTGATGCTGTGGACACCATTGAAAACTTGAACAAAAACCTGATACTCTGTGTTGGGACGCAAGTCACCAATGACAGCATAGTTTATATTGGTCTGGATGCTCAGAGAATTGTTATACGTAGTGGAGTTCCAGAAGAGGATGTAATATTCAACATCTCCTTGCAAATCTTGCAGTGCTGGGAAAGAAAGAAACATCAATAAATGTCTGGGAGATTAAAGGGTACATATTCAGTAGATTTCCGTTATTAAATGGAAAATACACGTTCTTATCAATGGAATTTGCTTTGCAGACTAAACAATGTTCCTTGATATCTACCCTTATTAAAAACACTACAGTATTCTTCAGAAATTGCCCCCATATAAATAGAAATAACAATATTCTTCCATACTTGCCTCAAACCTTCATTGCTTGATTTTGCATCTTTACTTATACTGGTATATACTGGTATATACTAGTATATTTCTCTGCGAATAGCCCCATCAAAATTAACAGGACTCCCCGTGGAGTAAGGTACTAATTAATAGGTGAAATTTGCTACTCAAGTGGTGCATAGGTTTTATGCCTAGCTTTACAGAGGAAGTGAGTGAGGGGAGCAGAATCAGGCTCTCTTATGGTACTAATTTAAGATACAGGACTTAAGTCTTATTTACCTGAATCCCTTTTACATCACTCTGGCAGTGCACAGTCACCTTAAAGTGGTTGTGAATGTAATTTATGTGCATTTAAAGGCTCCTTTACATTGCTAGAGAGGTGGAAAGGGGCTTTAGTATAAATGAGAATCTGTCCTTTAGTATTGAGACCATTAACGTAGCAGCAGTCAACCTGTGAAACTCTTTGCCAGAGGATGTCATGAAGGCCAAGACTATAACAGGGTTCAAAAAAGAACTAGATAAATTCATGGAGGATGGATCCATCAATGGCTATTAGCCAGGATGGGCAGGGATGGTGTTCTCAGCCTCTGTTTGCCAGAAGCTGAGAATGAGCAACAGGGAATGGATCATTTGATGATTACCTGTTCTGTTCATTCCCTCTGGGGTACTTGGCAATTGGCCACTGTCAGAAGACAGGATACTGGGCTAGATGGACGTTTGGTCTGACCCAGTATGGCCGATCTTATGCTGGGTATATATGTTCAGTAAGGCTGTTTTCCTACAGATGCTTTTATAAGCCATGTTTCTCTCTGAATTGTGTCTTGTCCCCAATACTAACATGTGTTTCTCTAGTGTTAGGAAGACAGGTCTATGCTTCCGAACCAAGTACACTATCACTAGCTGCAAGATAGAGGAATATTCATTATACAGGGTCAGCTATGAAACTCGTGATTCCATGTACCTCCTGTAAACTTCCTGAGACTTTCTCTCATTTAGTGACTTGGGGGAGCAATTATCTTTTCAACGGTAAACAATGCAACTTCAGATCAGATCAGCCACAACACTCCATTTCCACAGCTGACAAACTAAAAAAAACGTTTTGACCAGTCCTGATATATATTGCTTGAAATGGAACATATCACTTTATGATACACTGCATGGTAGTGAAGGATAGTGGCAAAATATCAATAGCTCTTCCAGAACACAATCTAGCCTGCTGAGATATAAAATGATGACATCATCAAAAGTTGAAGACACAGATGTTTTCAGATTACACACTGTTTGGTGGCAGAAGTTCATACTTAAAGGCATGATCCTGCTTCCATTTGCCTTGATTTCAGTGGTGTAGGATCAGGCTCTATGTCCCTAAAAGCCAGTCATTCTCAGTATATTTTCCCTCTAATTACTCTATTGTTAGAGTCTAATAGGATATCAGGGCAAGTTATCTTCATGTCTTCCTAGGTACTGACAAACCAAGAGAATGGTTTCAAAATGGATATTACAAAAATAAGTAACATTAAGGGAGACAGAATAGTTAATCTGCGTAGTGTAACATATTTAGCAATGAAATAATATGATAACGCAACCAGGCTTTCTATTAATGACCCTCACTTGATGTTTAACCTTTGCATTCACAAACAGATACCTGGGAAATTTTTGAAGTATGAATGAAAATAAAACAAGATTGCATTACCTACATGTAGAAGGTCAGAGGTTCAGATTACTAAGGTAATGAAACTTCAGTGAGCTGCTTCAGATCTATTAGGTTTGTCAGGTTTTATAAGCATGCTTACTTCAGGCATGCAATTATAAAACTAAGAGCCTATATTTATTGAGCATTGTCAGTCAGCCCTTACAAAATCATTTGCATGTAAGGCATGAAGTTTACCACTACTGTAATGGTAGGTCTTCATGTTAAGAGGCAGAACATAAGTGAATAAGTAGACAGAGAGATTTTCACTCATCCTGAAGGAATGTGTAAATCCTCATACAAAGGGATGAAAATATACACAAAGATAATAGAACACTGTGTACTCTTTCTTTATAGATTTCAAACAACATCCAAGAGCTTAAATTCTCTCTTTTCCCCACTTCTCATTAAAATAACGTATAGTAAAAAGAAATGTGACCAAGAAAAAAAATAGCAAAATGTTCATGTTCTTTCTGCTTTCTTTAGGGCCCTTTCAGAGACAATGAGTGCAATAGTTAATCAAGATAAGGATTTTGTTTCCTGACAGTGCAATGCAGATCACCATAACTGATGACAGGTTAATATTTAATTAACACAATAAATACTAAGTACACTTACTTGGTTTTGACCATTCCACTTCTATAGCCGTATGATTAAGAGTTCGCACAGTGAGGCTGATCCCCTTCTCTGGAAACCCTGCTAACGTAGTAGCAATCACTTCCTCACTTGATGTATATCCTACCTCGTTGTGTACTATGAGTTTATACTCATATGTTGTGTACCTAAGACATTTTTAAAATAATAATTACAAAAGAAGAAAATATGTATTTTATCACAGACATGCAAAACATTTAGCATTGTCCTTCCAGCTGTGTCAAACAAAGCTTGTTTTTTCTCAAAAGCTACCTTGTTGCATTATTTCAGCATATACAAAATCTGTAATAGAATAGTTGTGTGTTTGGTAGAAATACTTGACTAACACTAACATGCTAACAAATACAAAATACTATATTTCATTTCCTTATATTTATTATTTCTGAGGTGGTGTAACATTATTACTCAATTCAGGATGTAATTACAGCAATGGCAAATTGCCAAAGTTTGGATCCAAATTTAATCCAATGAGGCTTTCCCCGCCTCTCTTTTTGGAAATTCAATGTCAAATTCCAGAATCTCGCTTGTGATAGCTATTCTTCATACACCTGCTATCCTTCTGCAATAACCCTCCCAAAATGTAACAAAGAAATCAATGGGAGTTAGGCACCTAAATACTTTTGAAGATCTGGGCCAGGGGCTAGCGACTAAGATTGCAAATCCAGTTCACAATTTCCTCCAGAACTGTACTCTGACATATTCAGCATATGCATGAGGTATTGTCAGAAGCCAAATGTATATTTAATAGAGGAAATAACTATCACACCATAGTTTCTTCTGCTGTTCAAAAGGTATATCAATATATATACACATGTAGGATTTTGTAATCTGTTATTTGTATTATAAAAACAAGAAAACAATTAAAATCTGTATAATCAGAAAAAGATAGGATACTCTAATCCAACCCTGGATTTTAGTAACATCACTATGAAATATACTTCTATTAACATGATAGTGGAAGATACAGCAAATATACAATATGTGGAGGCGGCATTGGGAAAATATGAATTTCCTGTGCTCTCTTTCTCTACTGTGTCATATTATTTAATACAGATATCAGGCCAGATTTTGAAAACACCTTGGCACTCGCCAACTCTCATTTAGGCACCTAAATAAATAGTCACATTTTCAAAAGAGCTGAGTCCTCAGCAGCTCCTATTGAAAAACAGGGGTGCTAGTGGGTGCTGAGACCTTTTGAAAATCTGACCCTAGTTGCGGTGATGAGCACTTTTGAAAAACTGGTGCAACATCTGCTACAATCAGTGCATTCTAATTACTCTCTCCAATATTTCAGTCATTTGCGATGGCGACCTGTGGGAGGGAGGGGCCCGAAGGGCCCCATGACCCTCCCCAAAATGCCAGGGCAGGGAACAAGGCTGGTAGCCAGGGAGATGAAGGGGCAGGGCCAGAGAAGAGGCGGAACCAGAGCCTCTCTTCTTCCTGCTGTGATGCCTGGTGCAGCACGCAGCTGCTGCACTCTCCCAGGCAGCCTCCGGCCAAGCTGTGGGGGGGTCATGTGGGGAGCGGGGTAGGGAGGAGTCATGTGAGGAGTGGGGCAGGAAGGAGTCATGGGGGGGAATCACGCACCCTTTCGCTGGTGCTCCTTTGTGTCCCTCCCACTAGTTGCCTCTCATTGCACATGTTCCATACTACTTCCTTGGAAGTTACAGTGCTCTTGTACATAAAAAGTGATGCAGGCAGAGCCCCACTATCTTTGAAGAGTCAGGGTCATAATGTTGGCTTCTTTGGTGCTATTCATACTACAGATGAATGTATTGAGGGAACTTATTAAATGCAACAGTCTTCAGATGTTTAAAACATGGCTCGGTCTTGCAGCATAGGCAACTATACAAGTATTTCCCTTTGTACAGAATGGGGCTTAGATGCTCCCATAAGACTGTCACACTTTCCCTTCACCCCATCCCCTCCAGTCTCTACATTGTGCAGGCTGCATGTGTAGAGAGAGGATGGAGTCTGGGTATGGTGAGGAAGAACAGATGCCTAGCATTGCCCTCCAGTGTTGCAAAAAATCTGTAAAACGTTATTACAGCCCCAGGCTTCATATCCCTTCCTCCAGAGACATGTACCAGTGTGACTGAGAACAGAGACTGAATTCTGCTGGGACAAATTCTGCTTGTGGGTTACTCACACAACTCTCATTAAAGTAGATGGGAGCCATGTACGTGCATCTGAGGGGCAGACTTTGCCCATATATAATCCTCAATAATGCATGCACAGACACCATACATGTATGTTTTCTCTCTCTCTCTCTCTCACTCACACACACACACACACACACACACACACACACACACACAGAGCGGAAATCCTGGCCAGGATTTCACTCGTAGGGAGCAACAACAACAGTACCTTGGATCCCTGTAGCACACCTTTCACTGAAGATTCTCAAAATGCTGTTCAAAGGCAGGTAATATTATCTCCACTTTAGAGATGGGAAAACTGAGGCACAAGATTAAATGACTTGTCAAAAATCATGCAATAAGTCTGTAGCATAAGGAGAAGCAGAACTCAGGTCTCATTTTTCCCTTTCCCTACTGTTATCATGACAACACTTTCCGTTGAAGCTGAGACAAATGTGGGAATTTTGGTAATATTTTTATGATTCCTATGAATGCCTCAGTTTCCCCTCTTGGTTTTACATTGCTATCCACTAAGTGTGTCATAAACAGATAGTTAAGAGTTAATGTCTCTTTTACCTGTAAAGGGTTAAGAAGCTCAGTGAAGGGTTAATGTCTCTTTTACCTGTAAAGGGTTAAGAAGCTTACACTCTGTTTGCTGTAACTTTGAATCTCAGCTGGGGGGGGGGGAGGCTTTAGTCTATATGAAGGCTTGGGAGTGGGGTCCCTCTAGTCTATATGAATCTGAGTACCCTGTAAAGCATTTTCCATCCTGAGTTTACAGAGGTAAAAATCCTTCCAGCAAAACACCATTTACAAGTTGAGGAAACAAACATAAGACTAATCCGCCTTGCCTGGCTATTACTTACTGTTTTGAAACATGAAAGACTGATTCAGAAAGAATGGGAAAGCCTGGGTGTACGTCTGGCCCCTCTTAGCCCCAAGAGCGAACAACGAACACAAACGAAAAGCACAAAGACTTCCCTCCACCAAGATTTGAAAGTATCTTGTCCCCCTATTGGTCCTCTGGTCAGGTGTCAGCCAGGTTCACTGAGCTTCTTAACCCTTTACAGGTAAAAACGACATTAACCCTTAACTATCTGTTTATGACAAAGTGTAATGGGAAGGGATGAGTGTCTGAGTCACACAGTTGTCTGGTTGGAGACCAGAGTCATTAACAAATGGAACGAAGTCTACACGTGTGATTGGAGGATCCCACAGAGGCAAGGGAAGTTCAAACTCAATAACTAACATCCAAGAGGAAGGAGATTTCGCCCCCACCTCTATGCAGGGAAGCAAAGCAAAAGCCTTGAGCTGGAGAACAAAGGAAAAAGGTGCCATGTGGCTCTGAGCTGGAGTTAAGACAAAGATTTTACACTAGTCACTTATGTTGCTAGAACTACTTTGCTCAGGAGTGTGGAAAATCAACACTCCTGAGCAACGCAGTTATATGGTGTCTGTACCCTACACACCACCGCATGCGTAGACCTACCCAGAAAGAGAGTCAAGATGGATTTTACATCAGCTTGGCAGGATGTCTCTGTCTTAATCTTTTCTTCTCTAGGCTAATCTGTACCCCAGGTGATTAATAAATTATCTTGTTTGGGGAAAAGCTGCCTTGTGTTGCTGCAAATATTTACTAATGGCATTCAACACTGGAAGGGTACAACACAAACCTCCCACTGGGCTCTCGCTTGGCTGGATATCCTGCAAGGAGCCATGGGGAGAAACAAGTATCTCTGCCACCTAAAGACAGTTTCAGAGTTGTAGAGATTGCCGGTCTGTCCCAGCAGAACTGTATAGACCATCGGGGGCTGGCATACTAAAAGGGTCACTCCTAAGGGACTGGTTACAGGTTGGGGGATAGACCAGATCGCACGGCTCCGTGACATAAGTATAGACTACTGAGGTAGTCACCACAAAGCTGTAATTAAGTTAGAGCTAGGAACACTTTAAATATCTGTTGCTGAGTCTGGAAATATTGAGACAATAAACAATGTTGGCAATTTAAAAAACTGATTGAAAAATAATGCTCTGACACCAAGCTTTAATCCATCCAAATTAGAACTTCTCAACCATTCACTCAGCTTGCTCGTGATGTGCCAACAGCATAATTTATAGTGAATGTAAATGGTTTTGACTGTATGAACAGATCAAAGCTCAAAATTCACTTCATATCATCAATTTCACTTGAATTTTTACAGCAAGATACTACGTGCAAGATTCAAGAGCAACAAAATAAAAATAAACCCATGTATGACAGAATGGTTAATGCCAAGATGACAGAAAATGTTTCATTATACAATTAATATGTTCACAACATAAAGACACAAGGAACACTTTGAACTATTGAACATGCACTACACAAAATGCCAGCATTTGTTTTTTTATAGTTTTTGTAATCTCACCTGCTAAGACCCTTATCTTCATAAAACCACTGAGTTCCTGAGTAAATATTGTGCCACAGATTTAAATCTTCAGGGGGATTTGATGCAAGTGGTTGCCGGATTTTACGTCTCAGGAGCTCATATCTAACACAAAAGACAAGCAGAACACCAGAATTATCTCAACTAATGTTATTACACAAAAATCCGGGGGAGGGGGATTGTTTGTTGTTTTTTTTAAAGCCACACATTATTTTGTTTTACAGCTGTAAAGTTTCTCAGATAAACTTTTTAATATTTCCAGGTTTAAAAAAATCAATTACTTAATATACTTTGAAAATGGATAATAAAGTGTTTCATACTGCTTTCATTTGAAAGAAAGAACAGAGTTTTTAATGGTATCACCATTTTATTGAGTCAAACGCCTTCTCTGCATCTAGCTAGGGCTTGTTGTAGAGTTTACAGTTTGTGAGAAGACATTTAAGACTCATTTTAGGTTACCCAAGCCCAGTCTTTTCTGACTGAATGAGGTACAGTATATCACACATTTCAAAAGCACCCATCACTATATTATCTCAGAGTTTAACCTGAGTAATTAAGTAATAAAACTTAATTAAGTTGTAATTTCACCAAAATGTTCTGATGACTTCATACCCAAAGAACAACTTTTGCATCAAGGGTTATCAATGTTTGGGAATCCAAAGACAAAATATAACAATTTTATTAAATAAAGTCCTGGCAAATTCTGTTCAATATATTTCAAAGACAAATCATAAGAAACATCAACATCTTTTTGAACACTGGATGGTGATGGAGTGTAAATCACACTCCCTGGCAGCTGCTGCTGCTGCAAACTTCTTTCTCTACCATGCCATACTGAGCAGCTGCTTTAGTGGTGTTTCTGGCTGAGAGCAGCATGGCACACTATGAAGGAAATGAAGTTTGCAGCTGTAGCTCATGTTGAATTACTTCAGTCATCAATGGTAAAATGGTCATGTTGTTGATTTCAGAGAAATGTAAATTGCTTTTCAAAGGTTTCAAATATCTTGATGCAATAGGATTCAGCATTAAGAAAAACAGGAAGGAAGCTGTGGATGATGCTGCAGTGTAATAATACATGCCTGTAAAAGTGTGGTAGGTGTAATGTAAAATATCGAATGCCTCAATGCATGGACAAGTTTGTGTGATGCCCTATATCACGTGAATGAAGGATGTCAATTTCATTTATTTTATAAATGGCAAAGCACGGATTCAAGTCAGTATCGAACCCTGCATGCACTCCTGTCTGGCTCCCAGGACAAGATCATACTGAAGGGGGTTCTTCCCCATCTTCCAAGGAACAGTCCTGCCTGCCTTCCTCTGATCAACCCACTGCTGTTTTGCCCCTGCCCTGAAGCTCCCAGGAATCTTGCTGCTTCTTTTCTCCTCCACTCATCCACAATCTATTTATCATATACACCACCAGGAATCAAACACAAAATAAAGTAATCTTCAATTCTGAAGAACATTTAATCTCACCAAATTATAAATAGCCCCATCTTCCCCTGTGTTGGACTAACCTGCATAGGGTACTGGGGGCTCCCTGAGTTTATACACTCAAGAGTTTTCTCCTAATTCTTCCCCAAGTGGTGGTCTGTTCCCATAAACCACCACGAAAAACTGGCAGCTGTTTCAGCCCACAAAACCTATGACTCCCCTGAGATCTGCATGGATCCCAGGAGGCACAGGCAGTTCGGAGCTATATGTGTTAGAGCTGGGTTTGCATTGTATCCTGCCCTCCTGCTGTTTCATTCTAGCCTCTTGGATGACAGTGTTCTGACAGCTACAATGCCTTCCCCTCTTTACTGTGGTGTTTCAGCCGGATCTCCACAGTGCAGAGGTAGAATCTGTACAAATTAATGCTGACTCAGACAGCAATAACTCAAAATGGTTTGCCCCACTGGTTGAGTGCAGGAGAGTATAGGAAAATTCTGCTGGCCCTGCAGCCACACCATGGAGCCTGAATCTCAGTGAGGGGCTTCTACAGAGTCTGAAAAAAAAGGGAGAGCATGCCATGAAGCTGGCAATTCTCTGGGATGGATCTATGTAAGCTGAGGATAGCCTCTGGTCCTAGTTGTGAATTAAATGCTGAAGTGTACTTACCCCATGGATCAACAGAGGCATGGAATTCCATTTCCTGGGTGTGCACATTTTCAGAAGTCCTGTGATGTGTCACCCACCCTTAAGTGACATATTGCTATACCTTACCTCAAGTGTGGTCCATTGGGCCTAGAGGGCAGTTGCCAGGAAACAGCAATAAATGATTCACTTATTGGAGTCACAGACAAGGGGCTAATGCCCTGAGGAATTGTTGGCTGGGTAGTCACATGCGTAGGTAAACTCTCTGTGCAACCTCCCAAGAAACCGTCGCCTCCAGAACAAGCTAGTATAGTGACTGAGTAATTTGTGAAAGGTATCAGGTTCGTCACCACATGGTTTTGCATTGATGAAATGTTGCTGGTGATAGTAATTCGAGGGTCAGGCATGCGGATCTCATAGCTAAGAACTTCTCCATTCAGTATGAGAGGAGGTTTCCAAGAGACCTGAGAAAATAAAGGTGTTCTTAGAATCCAACCTACTGGCAATAACATAATTAAAGTGGGCGCACCTGTGACAATAAGATGTTCTTTCTTCCTTTAGAAAGAAAAGATAGTCCAGTGGCTGGACCACAAATCTGGGACTCAAGAGACTTGGGTTCAGTTCCCAGTATGGCTGCAGACTTCACATGCAACTGTAGGCCAGCCACTTAGGATAGATTTTCAAAGGCATGAACAGCAGATAGGCACCTACTGTCCATTAAATTTCAAAGGGACAGTAGGTGTTTATATGCCATTTTTGCTTTTAAAAATCTACTCTTTAATCACTCTGTAGCTTAAATCAGCTCCCATCTGTCAAATGCGGATAATACTTCCCTACCTCATAGGATTTCTGTGGATAGGGAAGACTGCAAGATGCTCAGATACTACTGTAATGCTTAATTACACTTAATTACTATGTGTATATATATACACACACGCACACACATACAAACTGACTTTTGTACTGTAATGTACTGGGTGGCATACATGTACCATATTCTGCTATTATATGTTATCATCAGTAAAAGCTCATCGTTTTACCTATCAGGGCATGTTAAGAAAACATCCACCCATACCATTAACATGTTTTTATTTTTCAGTAATAAGTTACAATAATATGTATTGCAACCACAGGTATATGTTGCTTTGCATATTATATTTATCGCTTTATGTATAAATCGGTCTTTCCAAGACAACAAAATTAAACAAAACAAAATCAAAATCCTATTTTTCTTGCAGTCTTACTCAACTTTCAGTGTGAATAATTTTTATATTTGCCTGATTAATTAGTACCTTGATATAGGCTTGTCCGTATCCACTCTGCAGGTCTGATCCAACTCCCGCTGCACTAGCTGACTCCAATGGGAGCTAGATCATGCTGTGAGTTCACAGACATATGTCAACCAGATAGGGATAATACATACAACGGGCCCTAGGTCCAGATTAAATCCTCTTTGTGCCACTGCAACAGTACAAAGTGGACTTAAAGCTGCCCTCAGGAGGAAACTGCAGATTCCCCTGTTAGGATTCTCCCAGTGGTGTGAAGCTGGCCTGGTTGGCTCAGCACTATCATCTCTTTCTACACGGGGACCCTCAAGGTGTAAATTAGACTAGCTCTGTGACTGTTCTAGCTTGTGCCAGAAGCCAATTCAACCCAGTGCAGCCCCAGAATAGGGGGAGGCAGAAAGGTGGCTTAGTGCCTCCGTTGCCTTTCCTTCACTCATGCTTGGCAAAGCCAAGGCCTGAGCCTTAGAAAATACAAATGGAGAACAGCTAGCTCAAGCTGTGTGTTACAAAATAAATAAACAAAATAATGTTATTTTATAATATAGTCATATGAAAATATTTTAGTGGAGGTGCTGATCGAGTAACCTGCTCCCTAATTCTCTCAAGTCTCAAAACTGAGTCCCTCTAAAAGGGTGACTCCACATACTAACACATGCCCCGAGTACAAAGGAGCTGGCTTCATAGCATGTTTTTGAAAGGATCCTGAATACCACCAGGGAGTAATTAATGTTAGATCTTAAGAACATGAGGAATGCTTGAGCCTTGATACTTGCAAGGATCGTGGCAACAGAATTTTGAAGAAAGCTGAAGATCTTTGATAACAAAATCTGGAATATTATTAAACACAGAATTATAAACAGGGCAGTCTTGATTTATGAGAACACAAACAAGCTTACCCATGTCAACAAAAAAAAGGTTTTACTCTGGCTAGGTTTCAAGTGTGCTATTCAGATTTCTGTCATTCCTTACATATGATTAAGGAAACGAAGACAACATCACAAGGAAAACAATACTAGCAGGTAGCAGAAGGTAGAAGAAGATTTTACATCTTTCCTAGTTCATCTACTAGAAAGATATATTACTATCACCCACCTTTATGCAAAAGAGCAAAATCTCTTTTTGGAGGAGCTGATGTACTTTCTCCCTGTGTTTAAAAAGTATAGGAGCATGGGTAATATAAAGCTTACAGGTTTCATTTTAAAATGTAGATAGAAAACAGCCAGGCTAGTGTATTTTGTGTTGCAATTTCCCAGATCCAGGAAGGAATATTTCTTCCCACTACATCGTGAATGAACAATACAGCATTGTGAATGTATGAGGAGGGGACGGGGGGGGGGGGGACTTAATAGTCGAGCCGGAGCAGGTCCGGGAGGAGGCTTAAGAGGGCTACATCTGGGTACGGAAATTGTATGGCGGGCCATGAATGCNGGGGCGGGGAGGGGGGGGGGGGGCGCTTTCCACAGGAAACTCATATTTGTCACTGAAGGAGGCAGCATACCAGACTCGGTGGCGCACTGGTCTAACCCACTTTGGAAAATCATGTTTCCACAGCCATAATTATATTTTGTAACTAATACAGGGCCCAGTCCTGAAGTTTGGATTTCACTTTGAGTTCTGCCTAAATAAGGACTAAGATCGCAGTTCAAGTGTTTTATTTTGAATTATTAGCACAGGTAATCCTTAACTGTCTTAAGTGAGCTCTCAAAGGACTGACTAGTCTGGGCTGTTTAATGGAAGAGGACTTCCAACAGAAGTACTGTATGCAGTATGTTTGGGGACACTTAGAGGATTACCCTCTAAGTTGCCTCAAAATGTTCAACTTGTACAGATTTTGCTTTGTTTCCTGAGGTGATTTATGAGTCAGTCACCGAGTCGTGGGCAGTCTGGCCTATCAGTTAAAGCTGAATCCAGATGAGGCGGGTCCTGGAGCAAAGTCAAAGGTTGTAGCTGGGAGACAGAGACCAGAGCTAAGCTGAAGGGTTACCAGAGTGGCAGTCAGAAGGCCTAGTCTCTAGTCGGATCAGAGCCGGGAGTCAGAAACCAAAGCCTAAGCTGAAAGGTTCACTGCAGTTGCAGTCAGAAGATGGAGCTGAGGGTCTGAGCTGGGCAGTCAGAAGTCAGGAAGGAGCTGGGGGTTGGAGCAGGAACAGGCTGATGGGGGAGCTGCAGGCACTGACCAGCCACTGGTCTGCTGTTGCTGCTGCTGCTGCTGCTGTTGAGCCTGACTATCAGCCTGCTAACTCCTTCAGCCAATCAGATGGTGCAATCAATCCAATAGCTTCTATCAGGGCCAGCTGTACTCAGTGGGTTACCAGGAGACTGGCGCTGGTGCAGGCAAGGCTCCTGCTAGTGTGTCGCTGCTGAACTTTGGATACTTAAGTTATTTAGCAGCACACAATAAAATTCATTAAATAAAACATGTACAGTGCTATGTAACACCATCTAGAGAGATGGGAGGTTATCAGCACATGCAGTACCACTGCTGCTCCTCTGACTCTTCAGCATCTGACTCTCACATTGACAGTGTCGTATATATTGAAACTTGAAAGGACTCTTGGATATTATTCTGTATTATGTGTTGTGCACTGACGCTGTGCTGGGGGCTGTACAATACATGAATGAGATTCTGCCCCTGCCTAAATTACAGTAGGTATTTTATCTTGTAATGCAAATTGCATAGAGAATGAAACATTGCAAACCAGGCACAATAATGTAAGTAGCAGAATGAAAAACAAAGTAGAGTCCAGGTTTCACTTGGCATGGTTCCCTCTGAACTTTGTGGACTCAGTGTTTTATTTATTGCTAGGGTAGTTGGTCTATCTAAAATAAAGATGGAATAGCAAGGGGTAATTTAAACTTGAGTTAAACTCATATGTTTCGGGGAGCCAACCTGCCTTGAACTTCAGATGTCACCTGGAAAGAAGGATGGAACAGGATACAAAATCCAATGCCACTTCAGGCAAACTTTTCTGTCATAAAAAGTGGTAGCCTATACACTTCAATGACAAGTCAAGGACAAGATCAAGTGTCTGACTGGCCTATGCAATGTAAATAAAGATGGCAGAGCCAGCCTGGTTTAAATTCATTGTGATGCAATTGGACCTTGTCTCCTCTTTATCCTGAATCTGCCAGATTTGAGGTCAGAACTGGGCAGCGCATGAAACCAGAAGGGCTCAGGAGACAGTCTCTGTTGGAAACAGTAGCAGTTTGTTCATTGATCTGAAGCTCAACACTGAGGCCATGAAAGAAGGTGCAGATGAGGAAGCCAGAATAAGGTAACTACTGGGAGAGATTAACTGATTCAATGTAATGACACTGGAAGCTGTCATTTAAAGATCAAAGCACCTCATTTTCTCCACCGCAAAATTTAAAGAGACCGAAATTAGCCACTTTCTCCCCATTAAACATAACCTCAGAAAGCTTTTCTTTTTGACAGCAGTCCGAACATTTCAATTTTATTCTGAAAAGAGTTTCAAAAGAAGTACTCAGCCACATGTTTTGTTTTACACTAGTCTCACTCTCATTGGTGAGTACGACCATACCAGATACACTGTTGAGAGCTTTACACTGTAAGCCCCAAAGTAAATTAGAAAGGTAAGTTATTATCCTTATTTTATAGACGAATCAACCAAATCAAAAAGAGATTGAGCGTTTTACCCAGTATCACATAGTAAGACACAGGCAAATAGAACTCAGCTCTCCCAACTTCTGCTCCTGTGTTCTAGTCACTGGATTATGTTACCTCCCCAAAACAAATATCACTGTAGATTGTTGCCTGACTTAAAAGAAAACTAAGTTGGGATTGTGTCAGGAGTTGGAATAGATCCTGATTCCTGGTAGAGGCCAAGAGTGAGAATACAGGACATTCAGTAACCTGCATATCTCTCTGGTAATTAGCAAGAGTTGCAAAGACAGAACAACACTCTGAAGTTCTTATTTGTTTGAAATTACTCTATTACTTGGGTTCAATGATCCAGCTCTACTATTCCACTTCCAATAATATGATTAAAGGAAAGAAATGGATTGCTGTGATGGACAAGATGTATTTAGTTCAGAAGGGCTAATCAGCCATTCCATAAACTTACTCCAATAAAATCCATTATATTTCTATATGTGCAGAGATACAGCCGTACTTCTTTTAAAAAAAAAAACCCAAACCATTTAATTGTCACATTTTTATGTATTTCCTGCAATTCTCATGCACGCACAATTCCCATCCACGTCAATCAGAGTTACAAATACAAGAGGGCAGCAGGATGAAGCCTGCAGCCATCAGTTGCTAGTAGGAATGGTTTGAGAAGCACTTTCACTGAATACTGGGTAAATGGAAATAACATTTCTGTATAAGTCCATGTAACTATTGCAGAACCCGAAACTTTTTCATTGATATTGTTCAGTGCACAGGGATATGCTGATGAGGTTCTGATTAGTTTTCTCCAAGTCATTCCACTGTATGGCATGCCCCAAATCAGCAAGCTGTGCAGGAAATCACAACCCTGAAATGCAGAAAAATCTCAGATGTGCAGGCAAAGGCTGCTCCTAGGGGTGTTACAGTAGCTCAGCTTGCTCAAGCAGCACTTATATGGCAAATAAACCAAGGTCTCACTGACCTTAGCAACATTACAAGGCAATCTTCACACAAGGATTGATTGCTCTTTAACAGTTTCCCCAAACCACAGGGCACACCTGTGTAAAACTGGAAAAGAGCCATAGGTTTTTTTTGTTTTTTTTCCGAAGATGAAGTCTGTAGGTCTTCTGGTTGCATCTCCTTTTATCTCAGTAATACACAAGGGTAGATACCAGGTGATTAGTACTCTCCTTAGCCCAGTGGTGCTCTGTAGAGAGCTTCGCAGCAGTCTGCAGGATGAAGCAATTTGAGAATGAAGCAGTGGTAGACTGGGTCTTAAGAGAGATGGGGGATGGGGCCATGAGAGTTTTTATCTAGCACAAAGTGATCTGAGAAGTAAAATACTGGAGAATCACTACAGTGGAATATATTGGTGCTATGTAACGTTAATATTTTGAGATAACTGCATTATTCTGATCTTACTCTTGTGAGAATCTGGAGTGTTGGCTGCTGACATGTCTCCTCTGCCTAGCAAGGATGAACACCATGCCCCAAAGCGTTCACACCTTTTCTTCAGAGCACAGTTTTATTCTTCAAAACACAAAACTCACAAAGTAGCACTAACAAAGTTATCCCAAAGCAGGCTGCAGGGACCCAGAAGACCCCTAAGGTCTCTCTTCCACTGCTCCATGGCTAGCCACAGGAGCCAACTTTCTTTCTGTAATCCCTTTCACAGCAGTGACTCCAGCAAGGGACAGTGGGGGTCTCAAAGCCAGGCACCAGGCTGAGCGGGCACGTAATTTCCCATAATGCAACTGTAACTCCATGATATGCAGATATGGAAAATATCTTTTCTTTCACTTATCTTCACCAGCTGCAACTGACCAACTCCATAATTGGTCTACTTCTGAATAGCAACCATTTGATTTGAGATCCTCGCTTCCAGGTCGTTTACTAATAGCCTGTTTGTAGAATAACGGTAGGTTAAGAGTCCTGACCACTAAATTTCCTGCTTCGCATGTCCAAGCAAAGAGTGGAGTTGGGGTAACAATTATGATGATTGTTTCTCTTTTTGTTTAATTGTATGCATGCAATTAAAGTAGCCAGCCTTGAGAAAGTGACCACTTAAAAAACATGTTACATTATGTAGTAAAGAAGGATCATCCTGCTGCAAGGAAAAGATGGAGATTGCTTCCTTGATGGCAGGCCCAGTACGCTCATTGTTCAGTCTCAACTGGAGAGCACCAGCCTTCTTAGTTGCAGCTCCTTCCAGTGTGTGGGAAAGGCTGGCAATGGGGCTGAGACAGAGGAGTCAGAACTCAGAGGAAAATAATGAACAAGGACTATAAGATGAATTAAGAAAGATTACACCCTTCCTTCCTTCAGAACAGCTACAGGGAAATATTTGGGGTAAGCTCTGCAAGGGGGCAAAATGAACCACTGTCAGATGCTAGAGGGCCATCACTATCAAAGGAGGAAATGTATTTTTAGCAGTTACTATACACAGAATACAGAAAAAAAGATGATAGATAACATCAGAATAGTTTATTGTTCTCATTTTGCATTTGGCATCTGAGATCTAATTTGAATGTAAGGAAATGTATATTGTGGATTTTATCTTGAAGGGCCATCCTGATGACAAAATATTTCAAGGTCATATCGTCAACTGTGCTGTAAGACAAGAATTTCACCCTATCTCAGCCCAGAATAATGTAGCATTATTCCTTCTCTTTGACATAATGGACCAGGCAAAGTACAGGGTCCAGGCCACCTTTTAGATTGAGCCAGAAAGCTCTCCAAGATTGCGGCTACAGAAGTGGAAAATGGTTGCAACTTCTCTGTCAGCAGACCTGCAAGTGGCATTGGTACAGGAGGGAGTACGTTCAGGGTACCCAGGCATCTACTTATCTACATTGTCACAGAGGCCGCTACTTGCAGGTCACTTGTGAATCTTCTGGTGGGGATTAAAGCTGTCCTCCCTAATTGTAAACCCCAAGTTAGGGCAGCAGTAGAAACAGCTTCTGCCTACTGCAAGTTAGATGGGTGAAGTCTAGTGCAAAAAAGCATCATTTAACAAAAATGGTGAATCTAGTTCAATGTGTCCAGTCTCTTAATTCTTTATCTACACTGAGTACTCACTTAAAAAATTATTCACTATTTAAACTAGACTCTTCTCAAATTGATCAACGTAAATACACTCTCCAATGTCATACCAGCGTGAAGTATGAGAATGAGGCATGCAGCACTTGCAACCATCACAAGAAAATAACCAATTTCTATTCTACTTCTGTAAATCAGGGTATAGCAAATCTTGTGTAACAGGAATAACGTTCACGGCATTGGAATACACTAAATAAACGACTTTTGCAGTTGCTGCATATCTCCTCGTCACTTTGGCATTTAATCAGCCACAAAAGCAGTTTATTGCTCAGTATACTTTGCTGCCATGAATATTATCAATTCAGCAAATATTAAAGAATATCATGCAGGTGTCACAGAAATGGGTGGTTTAAAAATTATCAGCAACGTTACACTTTTTTGTGCAGAACTGAAAGCAAGCTGAATGGTATTGGGACACACCAGGCCATTCTGATTAAAATTACTATAAAAAGGACCACATACAGCTACGGTGACCAGATAGCAAATGTGAAAAATCGGGACAGGGAGTAGGGTGTAATAGGAGCCTATATAAGAAAAAGACCCAAAAATCGGGACTGTCTCTATAAAATCAGGACATTTGGTCACCCTACATACAGCATCAGAAGCATTTATACCGAGCCAGCGGATGCTGTGCTGACATTTTTTCTCCTTGTAAAGTGAAGGCTTATGTCTAAGAAAATAAGCTGTATACTCCAGTGAGTACTCTTGCTACAGCGCTTTGAATTCTTCACATCACAAAATCATTTATATTGATTTTATGACTAAATAAAGGAATGGAAATATGTTTCTCTTCATAATAAATTCTTTTTTTTCCAGTTTAAGTAAATATTTGTGCTCACAGTTTAGGGATTGGTTGCACTGACAAGTGAAAGCCTCTATTGATTCACATCCCTGTCTTGGTGAAAGAGCCTCTCAATATAACCTTTCCCACAGCGCCCTTCCACAATCCCTTCAGCTCTATCCTGGAAGGACAGCTCTCTCTAGGGCAAGAGGTAATTAAAGTTTCATGCTGGTTCACTCCTGAAGAGATTACTTATTTTCCACTCTTCACGTAAGAGTTGCCACTGTAGATATTTAATATGACAAGAGTCTTGTGCAGCACAAGCATGTTTTGAGCACTAAGCAGGTGCTGTATTCATGAAGGTTTTGTGACTCAGTTTACAGAGCCACCTCACTGAGACTAACACGAATTTAAACATTACCAATATAAAGTCATCTGAGCCAGATTTATGCTACCTCTTTTCAGAATAAATTTCAATCTCTGAGGGACAAGTCCTGAAGCAGCCTCCGTGCCTGTGCACCTGGCAGTGAAAGTGGTATGAGGATATGTAAGGGGTCAACTTCACGCCAAAGTGCAGGTGCAGAAATGGGAAGCTAGAGGATCAGCTACTCCTATGTTTTTTCTCTTTCTTCTCCCTCCACATAGAAATGGTGTCGCCTCAGTGCTACAGTAATGGCCATGGAGTGGCTTCAGAACCTCACCACTCTTACATGAAAGTTCTACAGAATTTAACAGGCAGAGCTGCTTCTGGTGTGCTGGCTCCACTAGGGTGGGAAGGGCAGAACTACATTTCTGCCTCCTCCTCCCCACCCACATTCAGGCAATTTGCTTCTCTCAAGGGGAGCAAAGAGCAAGAAGTCCTTGGGGATCTCAGACAGCAATCCCATGGTAACGTTGGATGTCTGACTTTGACAACTGTAGGCTTATAAACTGTATAGATTCAGTCCACCTCTAACCAATTACAGAAATGTGTTAAAATGCTAAATGCGAGCAGAAATGAGTAGCTATTAAATGTAGTCTTTTATTTCAGTTGGTGCAGGATTTGGCCTTAAATTAGACAGCTGGCTAGTAATGAATCTACTGTTCTTTATGTAAGCAACATTAGCTATGTCCAATCTCTCTTGAATTATTTACTACAGTATGCTTTTCAAGTATCTAATTATACAATTTTGCTTCATTTCTTTTGGTGATAGTGTGATAAACCCTTTCTGTCCTTAAGAGCTTTGACTGTACTCTTAGAGGACAGAAGTAAGGTAATGTTTCAGCTAAGAAATACGCCCAGTATCAACTAGCAGATTTTGAATTACTCTGTCCTGTTGTGGAAAACTTCTGTTGTTTTATCTTAACTATTCCACTTCAACAGAATTTAATACAAAAGACAACCAGGTTCAGAGGAATTCACCACAGTACTAGCACAGTGTAATAGTCACATTACTCTGATGGAGTAAGAGAGATATTTCACGCACATGGGTGTATTTGAAAAGATATACACAAAGAAGTTTAATCTTTTTCAATGAAATTTTACCTTTTATTAATTATTTTTCATAGTTAGACCAGCTACATTTGAGATAATGTTTTAAAGTCAGGGACAGGAAACAGCACAACTGGGATCTAATAGTAAACAAACCCCATCCCAGCACTTCTCACTGAAATGGATGATTCAACAGACCCACAAGGAGAAAAAAGAAAGCCTGAGACTGTTATAGCAGCAATTGGCACAAAGTATGTCCAGCTCATACAGAAGGCTGTACAACATAGACCTTAAAAGGCTGAGAAAGTTAATGAGAGACTAGGGAAACAAGAAGGTAAAAATACCCAACTGAACTGTCTGATCAGACACCAAAATCTGATAAAGTATTCTTATACTGAAACTGAATTATTACGGAATGAAATGCAGGATTGTGCTATCAAACTTGGTCTCAAAAGAGAGAATTGATCTAACTGTTTTTTAGGAATGGTGGATCCCTGATATTTTGGATTTGAAACAGAGGAAGATCTAATTACTAATGAATGTGTATCCTAGATCCCAAGGAAAAATCAAGCACAGGATCAAGAATAATTTGATAAGTTTTCTTAAAATTAGGATTGAGTATATTAAGACCTAATGGAAAAGAAATTCCATATGTAAAAGGAGTAAAACTTTATGACCTTGGATACAGCACTGAAGGCAAGCAGTGACTTATTTTACTGTTATAAAAACTAAAGTCAGTGTGAGTGCTCATTAGGCAAGTGTTTAAATAACTTGCTGAACTAGGACCATTGCCTGTACTGTAGATTTTATTCCATGTTACTGTTCCTAGCAAATCCATGAAAGGATGGTTTGTTACGAATTGTGTTGGTCATTACGATGTGCCTAAAAAAAGTACACAGTTGTCTCTGAAGTCACCTGAAGGTATGTAGCTCAAATTCCCAACAGACAGTCTGGCAATACGTTACAATTACTAGTGGTGAATCGTTATTAATTCTTATGATAACCACTGTATTCAGATGCTGAACTTATTTGATATTAATGTGAATGGTAACATGTAATTCCATAGACATTCAAATAAAATTTAGAGAGCTCATGTTTCATTGTTTAAAAGAGGGTAACTTATATCAAAGTTTCATATTGTGGATGAAGAATGAAAAAATTAGCACTTTAATTCATATCCTCAAACTCCACTATATATTTACCTTTTGAAACAAAATACATTTTAAACAAAAATAATAATTCTAACAGATGAATTTCAGTCTTATGCAAATGTCCTTTGTTTTGTGCTCTAGTGAGCAAGCTACTGTACCAGTACTTTTGGCATTAGTACAAGACTGAATCCATGGAAGCATGTGTGTATTTACACAAAGAGGCTTCTAAGCTACAAAAATCCCTCTTGTTTGGTTACACTAATTTCCCTTGAATGAAGTTTGTATGCCAGCCAAAACAATGGTAGTTATCCTGTCCTCTAGAGCTCATTCCCAACTGAACAATGTGAATAATTGAAAACTTCCTAGTTAGTCCTGTAAGGCTACTCTTTCCTGAGTCAGAGGACTCATGCTGTTATTTTTTTTACTTCCTTAGCCTTTTACTTCCTTTTCCTTAGAAAAAGGACCTTTGATAATTTGTTATAAAAAGTTTAAATATTTATAACTTGTAACTTTATTAGTATTTTAATGAAGTCTTCAGAGTTTTGTGGGTTTTTTTGGAATTCATTTTCTGATCTATTTTAGTCTGACTAGGGGATGAAAACTAAATATCCCATTGTGATATTCCAAATATTTCGGGTGTCTGAGAAAAATGAAAGTGTCAACATAATATGGGGATGCAGACTTTGAAGAAAACTGAAGCCAAATCAAAGACAGTTTTAACCCAAAGGCCAGATGCTAATATTTATCTACCCCCAACAGCAATAAGATTTGTTAGTTCAGCCAGTAGCGGAGACAAATCGAGAGGGCTTGCGGCCAGCTGGTGTGGGGGATAGACCGGAGAATCACACTGTCGCCAGGAAAAGGCAAGTCTACGTGATTGGAGACTCTTTACTGAGAAGAATAGACAGGCCTGTAACTAGACGCTGGATCGGGCGATAACAGGTAAGGTGTGTGCTGTCTGCCGGGGGGCTAGGTACAGGATGTGGACCTGAGGCTGAAAAGGAGTCCTAGCTGGGAGCGGGAAAGAATCCGTTTGATTTGTCCTTCATGTCGGACGAGATGACGGCTAGTCACTCGCGTTGGACGTGTATCAAGGAGGACTTATGTCAGCCTGGTGGAAGACGCTCAAGGAATCGAGGCTCAGGTGATCTATGATAAAGTAAGTTAATCAGAGCAGGATTCACACCCATTATTGATCTAGGAGGAAAAGACACACAGGAAAAGAGAATACATCAGGAGCCTACAAGCAGTCATTGTGAAAAAAAAAGTCTCTCGACTATGATTGAGATACTAATCTGTACACAGGAGATTTGCGGTTCCTAAGCGGGCGACGAAGGAGCGACAAGATTATGATGATTAACAGAATTGATTTCAAGAGCTAGTGGGTGCTATAAGAGAGGGCTCTCTGGTACTGATAATTCTCGGTCATGGGACGCATTTCGGAATTGTACGGAGGCTAGTTTCTCGAATGCTTTGGAGAGGTTTCTAGAGTGAAGATGGTCTTCTCTACACGCAAAGAGAGGAAACAAGACTTCTAGCGATGGCCGCGCTCGTATATCATTATTTATTTTGTTTGTCGTCACACGTGCCACATCTCCATAAGATGAGCTCTATAACTAGGTAAGTTATGGGGGAAGCAAGGACTTGGTGGCGCAGATGTTCATGGAATACTCGCCCGCCTGGAATAACCTGTTGAGAGGAAGCTAAACGAATGTGAGGTAGGCGCAAACAGGATACACTGCCTTGATGGAGATAGCCGTAGTACGCATGTCTCGAACCACACCGAGAGAGTCGGACAAATGCGGGAAGTGACATTATTACTGTAAACGTTGGAAACTAAGCCTAAGTAAGCGAGTTGATGGCTCTTGAGAGAAGATATACGAGTAGTGGGCATATAGTGTAGTGTCAGCTACACGGTGTTTGGGGTAACAAAGAGAATGTCTCCTGACCGTGTGGTACACCAAACGTGTCAAATTAATGAAAGAGTGTTCTTGTTCATCACTCTATGCAATGAGGAAGGCCTTAACTAAATTACATTTACACTTCAATTTAGAGGCACCCTTGCCTGCTGGGAACCAAGAGTGGTGGGAGTGGAGCTTAACGTGATGCCTATTTCGAGTGGAAAGCTTAAGAAATATCAGGGCGCGCAGATGATGATATAGGGATAACAGAAACCTGGATGAATAGTTACTCATGACTGGAGTAGGGGGATTGAAGGCTTATGTGCTGTTTAGAAAAGACAAGAAGAAGCAGGTGGTTTGAGTCGGATAGGATATACCTGTTTGTTACATCAATGATGTACTGCGATTCACATTGGATGAAATTAAGAGGCAGTGATGTAGGATCAAGAGTAAGGACGGAGTCTGAGTTGCT
The DNA here is from genome assembly GCF_003597395.2 of Chelonoidis abingdonii. Taxonomy (NCBI): domain Eukaryota; kingdom Metazoa; phylum Chordata; order Testudines; family Testudinidae; genus Chelonoidis; species Chelonoidis abingdonii. Next base: position 170,105,061 of record NC_133771.1, read on the forward strand.
GTTCCCTACTTTTTATCTTGGTGTTAAAAACATTTCTTATCAGCACTGGTAAGGTATAGAAAGCTACTAGAAGATCAGTTACCCCTATGTCGTGATAGTGCTGGGGCGATGCTTTGCCAGATACTCAGTCTCAAGGCATCTGATTTGTGCTAACAGTGAGCAGATTGTGATAGGATCCTATACATGAATTTGTTGCATGTAATGAAGTAAACACTAGTAAGAGGGAAATTTGTAGTTTGATCTATCTCGTAGAAGAGACATATCTCATATATCTTCCTCCGTAAGTATAGAATAGAAGGATGGAGCTAACGTGACCTGAGGTGCTCTGATCTCTAGAATAATGCATGGGAGTCAGAAAGTCCTTTGTCCTGGATGTATGTGCCTAGTGAGCTGCCACGATGTTCCTTCTCTCGTAGTGAGAGAGGTACTAGTCGCTAACCCTGATGTTGGAGATAGCGCATGCATATCTTCTAAGTGATCTTCCTCGCGCTCTCAATTGCTGTGTAGATTCAACCGCTAGTCTCGAAATCTGATACCTCGTTACTAGAAAGACCAGATAAGTCTATGAGGTAGTGTAGATCGTGAATGGTTTATTATTTCGTGTATGTATGATATCTGAGCTGATTTCTCGCTCAATTCATCAAGACCTTACAGATGCATATGATACAATAGCAACACGCTCTATCCGCTCTCGCGCCGTATTTCAGGGGTGTCTTGGTAAACGTTCATACTCCGTGGGCTTACTTTTAAGAGATAAGGAAATTAGTTGATGGCCGTGGATATTATTGCGTACAGCGCGAGAGCTTGTGGATTTAATGCGTGCGAGGCGGTCTTGTGGAATTAAGTATATAAGTTCCGCAGATCTATCCTGGCGTGGATCGAATTTTATTAGCTCGTCGTCTCGTGCGAATTAAGCATCGTGCTCTCCCACAAGATCGGGAAATATAGCCATGCGGCATGGAGTCTCGCATCGGCCCAGCTGGTGGATGAGGAAGCGACTCAGGTAGAAGTGAGATTATGGTGAACAGAATGGGCGCGCAGAAGAGCTTACAGGCGATCTCGAGCGCAGCTCGAGACTGCACCATGGTGATGAGCAAGGGAAGCTTACTTAAGCTCGTGAGAACGTGATAGGAGATAAAGGTGAGTGGAGCGTAACGTAAATAGCTGTCGCACTGTCAGGTACTCAGGAACTGACCTTGCGAAGGATGAAATCGACACGTATTGCTTATAAGATGGTTGGTCTATCCCGCACACCCCTCAAGTAGGAAGAAAACCAAGAGAAGAAGTGGGGCCGCTATTACACTGAGGATTGGTTAAGGATAACCTAGGCATTAGTGACAAGGCCCTCCCAAAATAATATATCGTAAATACCATAAGTACTCTTCTGTCCCTTCTGCGGTCTTTTCAGTGATAAAGTGCGTACAGTTGGTGTCTCTCGCCTCGCTGCATATATTTAGATCACAACTCCTTGATTGCCCGTATGTTAGGCAATGTCCCTGTCATAATAAAGAGAAGAGGTGGTGTACTTGCTGATTTTGAAATACTCTGTACCCCACATGTGAATTGTGATTACCAGCAGCTGCCCGATGCTTGTGACAATTGAAAAAATTTAAAAAAATATAACAGGCACACTTGATCACTTTTATTTACTTTGTTTTTTTTAAGTGATAGTGTTCAGCCTACCTGGCTTGATGACAGTTCAACAGATTTAATGCAGAAGGGACCTATTATTGATAATTTAATTTTGACTTACCTGCATAATACCAGCCATAGGAGATTCACCAGTAACTCTGCATCAACCTCATAACTTCGTGTACCAGCCAACAGCAGATCTTGAAAAATATTCCATTATCCCAAGGGGTGTTCAATTTCAAGATATAAGTGTTTGCGTGACTGCGTAAGGATGTATGACATAAATCAAGGAATGCGGTAATGAGAGTGTGAGATATTACGTATCGTGACGCAGATAATGTAGGCTCTACCGTGCAGGGTGAACACAGCCTTTTAGGTTACTATGTGTGGCCAACAACAATTCGCGGAACGTGAACCGGGACAATATCTAAGCACACCAGAGGGTATGATAAGGATATCTGGGACAGTCAGGAGAGTGTAACACATTGGCAGACTTGAGTCTTCGCTCTTCTCCATTCCTCTGGAGTGGAATTTGTGAGCAATCATCAGCCTGTTCAAAACTTCGGTGGGTTGTGCCTGACTCAATCATCCGCCCAGAGATTGAGTGTCTTATAATATCTATTCAGTTCTTATCATTTCCTGAGACTTGATAAAAGGTGGACCATTCTGCCTACACACATTTAACTACATACAATTAGCCTGGAAAGCTTACCAGCAGTTCAGTTAACAAAGACCAACTGATAAACCTCATTAATGTTGGTAAGAGTAACATTTCGTCTAATGTTTAGTGTGCCTCATTATTTATATACGTAAAGGAGGAACCAAAAGACACTTGGATTGAGTGGCTCGCGAGGTTTATTATGAGGCCTGTATAGCTTGACGTCTGTCTGTGTGTAAGGTCTTTGGAAAAAAATTTTAGGGGTTGAAAGTAGTGTTAAGAGACATTGAAGGTGTCAATACACGGTGTCATTTGGACTCGGGTTTAGTCAACAATGAATCCACTCTTTAACTATTTAGAGGCTAGATCGTTGCCAAAACCAACTGATCTCTTTCTTTTGAGATAGGTGACGGATTACTTTAGACAAAGGAATGCGGTTAGATCTTAATTTACCTCGTTTCAGTAAGGCGTTGACTGGGTTCCGCATGGAATGTTAGTTATTGGAAAAGATGGGGATGATTGAAGTTGTCAAAGGAACTGGTTAAAGGGGAGATGCAGCGGTCGTACTCAAGGGTGAACTGGTCAGGCTGGAGGAGGTTACTAGCGGAGTCCCTCAAGTATCGGTTTTGGGACCGATCTTATTTAAAACCTATTTATTACTTGACCTTGGCACAAAGAGCGGGAATGTGTTAATAAAGTTTGCTGATGACACGAAAGGCTTGGGGGGTATTGCTAACACGGAGAAGGACCGGGATACTATTCAGGAAGATCTGGACCACTGTAGTAATAGTATAGGAATGAAATATATAGCGGAAAAGTGCAAGTCATGCACTTAGGGATTAATAATAAAGAATTTAGATATACGGTTGGGGACGCATCAGTTAGGAAACGCGGAGGAGGAGAAGGACCTTATGGCGATTGGTTTGATAGCAGGAACATGAGCGCCAAGTGATATGCTGTTATAAAAAGCAAATGCAGGTGTTAGGATGCATCCCGGGAGGTTATTTCCAGGCAAGGAGAAGGAGGTTGTTAGTGCCGTTATATACGGGCGCTTGGTGAGACCCCACCTGGAATATTGTGTGAAAGTTCTGGTGTCCCATGTTTTAAGAAGGATTGAATTCAAACTGGAACAGGTTCAGAGACGGGCTATAGGAGTCCGGAGAATGGAAACTTGCCTTATGAAAGCGGACTCCCCAAAGAGCTTGGCTTGTTCAGCCTGCAAAAGAAGGCTCCGGAGGGATATGCTTGCTCTATATATTATCAGGGGATTACGTTAGGGAGGGAGAGGAATTATTTAAGTTTAGTACTAATGTAGGCACGGAGGACGTATGGGTACAACTGGTATTAGGAAGTTTTAGACTTGAAATAGACCGAAGGTTTCTAACCATTAGGGGAGTGAAGTTCTGAACGGCCTTCGGTGATGGAGAGTTAGTGGGGTCAAAGACTTATCGGGCTTTAAGACTTAAGCTGATAAGTATAATGGGAGGGGATGTTTTGATGGGATAGTTTAATTTGGGGCAATTGATTTTGGATTATCGCAGATTATTAAAGTCTGCTCAGTATGGGTCTGTGAGGGATGTGGATGGTGATTGGGAACTGAGTTACTGCAAGAATTCTTTCTTGGGTGCTGGCTGTGAGTCTTGCCCACATGCTCAGGGTTTTAGCTGATCGCCATTATTTGGTCGGAAGATTTTCCTTCCAGGGCGGATTTGGCAGGGCCCTGGAGGGTTTTTCGCCTTCCTCTGCAGCTGCGGGCGATGGGTCGCTTGTGGTGGAATTCCCTGCAGCTTGAGGTCTTCAATCTCATTTTGACGATTTCAAAACTCAGTCAGGTCCCCTCGGTTAATAATGTTGTGATGAGGGTGTGGCCTGCCTTGTGCAGGAGGTCAGACTAGATGATCATATTGGTCCCTTCTGACCTATGAGTCTATGAGTCTATGAGTAGCTGTCTCTGTCAAACACACATTCTTACAGGAAAAAATATGTAAAAATTGTGAGACAAAACAAATTAAACCTACCTTAACCAAATCTGGTCCCAACACCTCCACATCAGGTGGCTGAACACCAGCAGGTCTCGATGGTCTGGTGGTAACTTCTGACCAAGCGCTGCTGTTAGTGCCTCCATTAAGGGTGCTCACCAGTATTCTGTACTCAAACATCTTCCAAGGGCTAAGAGCAGCACTCTGGTCAACATAGCTCATAGCATGATTACGAGGTAGAGTCATGAGAGTGGACACTTGTTCTGTTCCTTTAGCCCTCCTTTCTATTGTAAAGTTTTCCACCAAGCCATTTGGGTGAACAGGGGGTTGCCATGATATAAGCACAGATGTTGGTGTGTCTGAATACAGCTCTGGAGCAGGGATATCTTCGGGTGCATCTGGGAGAGTCTGTATAGCTGCGGCCTTGGGTGAAAGGGAGCATCCTTTAGAGGTGCAGCCTTCTACTTGAAACTGATAGACAGTATAAGGACGCAAATGATGTATGGTGCAATTAGACTGGGTTCCTGGCACTGTAGCATGCAGTTGGCCATTTTGGTAAATGTTGTAATGAATGATGTTGCCATTTGGCTTTGATGGATGCTGCCAGATGATCACTGTTTCCCTAGATTTAACATTCAAAAGTAATGGTGGGTCTATAGGACCAGGCTCTGTAATTTAAAAAAAAGGGGGGAGATAAACACAATTTTGAGTCTGTTTTTTTTTTTTTAATGAAAGGCAGATCTAGCAATTATTAACTGCTTAAGGGAAACTACAAAGCTCAAAGGACAAAAGAGGTTCAGATTAATTGAGTATTCTAGTCTCCTTCAGAATGTAGGCCCAACTATATGAACTATTTAAAGGACTCTGCTAAATGTATATGGATCCCATTTCAATGACAGGTTGCTTATTAAAAACAACAAAAATGATCTCTCGATGATATTATATTGAATACTGTTATCCTAGAGAGAAAATGTAAGGCTATGTAACAGTTTAGAACCATAGCTCTAGCTTTTGCTGATATTTTTCTAGAGCACCAGCTACTAATTACAACCTATAACAGTCACAACAAAGCTGCACATTTCACAGCTCAGTAAACCTCTTCTGAAACTCTCATTATATATTCAATATTTTAGTTCATTCTGTTTATAATTCTAATCCACTTTTTGCAATTTATCTACTCCCTGTTAATATTATAGGTGATTTTTTACTGTGACTGTGACAGAAGCTGCCGATTTAGCTCTTTCACCTACTGATAAATAAACAATGCACAGATCTGACCTTTAGGTTAACAGGTTTTATGCTTGCTCCACTCAGCACTCTAACTGATTCAATTATCATAAAGGTTCAGGAGCCTCCATGAATACTGAAAAAGACCGACCATATGCCTGCATAGGTGTTGTGGAACAGCAAATACTCTGCAGCCCTCCAGAGAAACTCCTTAATTGTAAATAATTTCACCATGCGACACAATCAAGTCACCTTGAATGCAAAACCCTCAGCCTGTGGAGGCAAAGTGTTATTTAAGCTTTACTGGGCTGCGTTAAATTCTGCAATTTGAAGGGCTGTTAAGTTTTTCAATTGAAATTTCATTTAAAATGCAGGTGCTTTTTATTATATTGAGGCTTTACTGCTCTCTAGGTACAAGCAAGAACATGGTGCAATAACACAAATCTGGCTCAATCACTGATCAGTAACAGCTGTAATTCCAGAACATTTAGCATTCTTATAAACCACATCCTGAAAACTATAAATTGCTACTGCAGATCAAAATAATAGTATATCCTTCTATTCTGCCCACAGCAATTTTGACATTTATGAGATTTTTCTGTGAACATTAGATTTTATTGAAAAATCTTATAAAAAGATATACTTGGATTTCATAATTGTTTAAAATAGCTTTGCTCTTTGTGGGTTTTTTTTTGTAAGTTTCAGATATCAAAAGGGTTTAAAATTCAGCACTGACTATGACTGTTACATGCTTTACTGTATTAGCATATACAGAATTCCATATACAATAGTCTGTAATACAACCATTTACTTTTCAGCGAAGTGCAAATGCAATCCCAATCATTAGCAAAAATCTCTTTATGGGGAAAAAAATGTTTTTGCTATGTACAGGCATTAAAATGATGTCATTTTTGTTAATTTTTAAATGCAAACATATGAGAATAGGAACCCTAGAAAACAAAATAATTCTGGCACAAAGCATAGTCCTTTCTTTATGTTTGGAAAGTAGTCAAAGCAGCCAGACGACCTGATTCTGCTCTCACATACACAGATGTAAATCAAGGTGCCTCGACTAAAGTCAATGGAATTACACCGGTATGAAATTGGTGTAAGAAAGCAGAACTGGGCCAGAAACATTTGTCTCATTTTCAGATTTATAAAACTGGGGAAAGTGTATTCCTTTCACTACATGTTGTATCACAAAATAATTTATATTTAATGTATTACAGCTCACAGGCCAAATTCTGCTTAGTCACACTTGAATGGAGCACTCCAGATTTACGTCAGTGTACTGTAAAATGAATTTGGATTCTTTCATTCTTAATTAGAAAAAAAAAATCTGCCCTGAGGATCAACCAAATTCTAACCTTACTTACACTTGTGCAAATCCAGACAGCTTGTCATTTGGAACAGAGTTTGGCTCATTATTTAGAATTTATTATTTTTCAGAGTAAAGCAAATTTGTATTCCTTAAAATGACAATTTTTCCCTGAAGCAAAAAAATCCCTTTTGACATTTAAGATCTTTAAAATTACTTGTGGGGGATTGAAGTTTTAAAAAAAGTTGAAAGATATAATATTTTCCACTGAGCTGTACACCAGCATTTTCTTTAATTACACCTCATATACAAGCTATCACACTGTGAGCTTTTGCAGGGGAAAAAATAACAATCAGGCAGTTTGTTCTCCGTTGTGATGGAAGGGATAAGCCTTTTATTTCTACTGAATAAGTTGCTGGCATAATAGGTGAAACATTTGTGATAATTAGATGAACTCGTGCTCCAAACCCCCACAGAGTTTAGACATATTCCTTAAAGACAATCTGCTATAATGTATGGGAAGAGATGCTTATCTTCAATTTTGCCTTTTTTTCCCCTCCCAACAAATACTTTTTTTTTTTTTTTGGTAGCTCACGCATCTACCCATACATTCCCTGCTGGCCTTTTAAAAAGAGAGACTTAAAACTCTCTCAATTCAGACAAGACATTTGAGAGATGCTTAATTGGCCCCACTGGATAAGGAAGCGTTAAATCCTGGTCCCTAACACTCATGCAATGTAGCTTCTTTTTAAATGACAAGCAAAATCATCTAATTCTATATACAAATCAACTAGCATGATACTGCATGGTTGAAAGGGTCACCACAATTATGTAAAACATGAGCATTAACTATAATTGGGGTAGTTTGCTAATACAATAAAAAGCTCTGAACATGAGGAAAGTTATGCTCACAGCAGTAGCTATCACTTTCTAAAGTAAGAATTCATGGATGAAATGACATGAAAAAGATGGTTATAAAATTTTAATGGAATGATAAAAGGCAAAAGTCAGCCTCTCAGCTGAATTCTTAAAATCCCTATATATCACAATCAGCTCCTTAACTGTAAAATCAATGTGGAGTATAACATGTTGTCAATGTGGTTGTCACTGGAGTGAAGACTGCAAAGTATGACAGCTACACAGCTCAGCCTGCCAGTGATAAAAATAAAATCATAAAGCTCTTTACTTAGATGTAATTGTTTATAGAACTAACTATTGAAAATGAGAACAGGGAGCATCCTTTTCCTTAAGATCTCTGATTCACATTTCAAGTCATTTCATTACAACATTAAAATTGGATGGTAGTTTCATTTTGGCAAATGAAATTATCTTTTATGGAAGGCTATTTTGCTCATCTACTTCAAAAGTTCAGTCTCTACTTAAAACGAAGGCACAGAATTGTCATTAATCTTTTTTAATCACCAGCCTAGAAACACGTGTATATATACTTACCTGTACAGATTTTAGGGGGCCTATTCACCTACATATATCCCGGAACATTCATTAATGTTCCAGGATATGTACCTAGGTTACTGCCCATTAAAGCTAATGAGAGTTGCATCCTTTGACTGGAAGCTCTCTACCTAAGCAGAATAGACTCCTGTTCATCGTAAGCCATCTATTCCCCCCCACCCACCCCCCAAGACCTCTTGGTGGTGAAATTACAAGCATCGACAAAATGTGGTATCAGTTATAAACCGCAGAAACTATTGGCTCCATCCCGTGGCAATCCAAGTTCTGCCCACAAGGAGAGCATGATTCTGTTGTCACTTAACCTCAGCCTTCCTCACTCATGACATTACCTCAGCCCTTAACTATAATGTAATATGAAGTTGCATGCTGCTTTATATGGAGGAAGAGACACAGTTATGGAATAGTAATACTTTTGCCTGTGCTGATAGAAGACAGATATCTTTATATTAGGGCTTTTTCCACAACAACACTGTAATAGATTACTCAAAGGAAAACAAATAGGTTTTGTTGTTAATCTCAGCCAAGGATCATCTGAGCACAGATATTTCAAGTAAACATATGAGGTAACAGCACTATATTGTTAGGCACTATATAAATTAATAAAATAAATAGAAATAAAATGATTTTTCCTATTAAGGACAAACTGGCTATTAGTAAATCTATCATCCATACTTAGCCCCATAAAATCATGGCACAAGCAAAGGCATTCTAGTGGTCTCATGCTGAATAACTACTGTACAACATGTAAGTTCTGTCTTTACCTCTTGTGAATGAGCATAGGATGTAGATATGAAATCAGGGGCCTTGAATCATCTGAGCCAGATAAAAAAGGAAGGTTAGGTTGTCTGACAAAACCCTTTTTGCTGAAGTGATGCCCCCCCAAAAAGGTGTACTTTAAAGACAGCATAAAGAAGTTTACCCATGGACTCAAGGAGAGCATGAATGTCAACTCAACACTAGATTGTTCCACTGTGCATGGGATCAAAGACCTTGGAAGAGATACTGCCTTCAGAAAGAGGGAAAGGTGTGCATGAAGCAGCACAGCAGCACTGTGAGAAAACTAGATCTTGGATCTTTATGAAAAGCTAAGTAGACAAAATGTTAAAATGTCTTTTGTTACCATTAGAGGGGGGTTGTATTTTTCCGTATGACCATGAACATCAGGTCATTAAGCTGCTATGCTAAATCCAGTTGGCAGTGTTTCCTGTATTTGAAGAGGAAATTGAATGAATCCTGTGAGAAACCATCAATATGTGGTCACTTAGGGTTCCATGCAGAGAGTTTCAGATGTGAACTGCCTTTGGGAGACTCTTCAGTGAATGAGGTTCTGAGATAATGGTAAAATCCACAGCTGACATACGCCTTGGGAGCTATGGTCACCTGGCCAAAATGGAACTTAGAAGCATTCCTGCAGCTTGGTTGTTAATCTTTCTAGTCGTTCTGGATGTTTGAGGGAAGGTAAGAAATACATAACCCTAGGCATCTGACCAGAGGAAAAACAAGGCATCCACTCACCAGGCATGTATGCCAACCTGAAGAAAATATTTTGTTCACTTTGTGTTGGACAAATTCTCCTGTGGAAGGAACCACCTCCAACCAATCTCAAACACTAATGGGCTAGATGCCAAAAAATGGAAACTGAACCAGCAACAGTTGAGCTTGCCAGTGTAACTGCTGGTCTCAAAGTAGATGTACATGGTTTGGAGGGACAGAGCCAGATCTTCCACGTGCAACAGGATCTTGCTGTTTAGGATTTTTGTTTTTCATTTCACCTTGATGGTTAAGATAAATCCTCATGGTTCTGGAGACATTCTCCATGTAGATGGTTATAAACTATGGAAGAATACATGGAAAGAGGCTGATTGCTTCATTCCCCACTGCTCACAGCTTCAAGCAGTTGATGCTCAGCTGCAACTCCTGGGGAGATGACTTGTCCTGAACCATATTTATACCTATCTGAGCTCCCCACCCTGACAGGTTGGCATTTGTAGTCATTTGAGTTCCTGGCAGATCTGCCAGTTAGTTGTCTTTGAATAGTTGATGGGTGAGCGATGCTCCACCAACACAGGTAGTGCTGCACTTCTGGGAATAGGTGCAATAGGTAGTCCATTTCCTGAGTTTATCTCCAGTGACCAATCAGAAAATTGTGAAAGGGCCAGAGGCAGAACTTTGGGATCATTTCCATATGATCCCAACAGGTCTACAAGCCAGAGGCACTAGTGTGCTGAAATCTGTTGAGTGCAGGAGAAATGATTGATGAGAACATGAATTTTGTTTGTTTTTTTCCCTCAGAAAATATCATTAAGGTCCAAGATGGTTTTGAAGAATTCTCCCTGATGTGACAGCACCTGAGGGAGTTAGGGAGAAATCCTACAGATAAACTACTATAAGAACCTAGGACATTCCAGTCTGGCAAATGTGAAGTGATGAGCTGTGCTTATGATTGCTTCTTTGTCAACAGGTATTCAGATGGCCCTTTTCCTTAACATGGTTACAAAAATGGCTGTTACAATGGTAAACACCCATGGAGAGAATGACAGGCTGAAGGACATTGCCTGGAATTGATATTGTTTGTTTCTGACTGCAAAGTTAAAATTTGTGATGACAGATGTGTATCAGAACATGCAGACCATGGGAGTGCACATAATTTTCTGCATGTTCCAGATGCACTAAGATCAAGAAGTTTTTTCTAAAGCACACGTGGAAATAGTAATTTCCCACTGTTTATAACTGGGTCGAATCTGGCTGGACTTTTCTTAGAGACAGCAAAAAGCATCTCTCTGACCTCAGGACTATCCTTCTGTTAAATTTCAACCCTTTGGGGCTGTTATCAGCTGTGTATTTTAGAGCAGCCTTAAGACTACACTAAAAGTATGATGGGGTGGGCCTGGCATAAAACTGGCTTCAAGAGCTGTAACTAACTCCTTGGCAGCTCCCCCTCTCAGCCCATCCAGAATGTTCACTATGAAAGAAAAGCATTAAATAAGATTAATATCTTAATTCCATAAACTTGAGGAGAGATTCCATTTTATTCTCAGATGCAGTGCATGAAATTCTGATCTCAGTTACTCAGCATAAATCCAGAGTAATTCAATTGTTTTCAGTAGAGTTAATCCAGATTTACACCCAAATAACTTAAAGCAGAATTTAGCCAAGAAACTTCCTGAACTGTCTGCATTTGTCTGGCAGCAAACAGTCTGACATAATGCTCACCAAGATCACTGGAACAAACATCTTTTATTAACACGTTTAACAGGTTTTAAAATATTCATAGAAAATGTACATTATTGTTATTTGGCACTGGCAGGTTAGACTTTTAAAAATGCATGGAATCAGTTACTGGTGTCAGACTGATGTAAATGAAAAAATATTTGAAATATCTATTAACATTCTCTTCAGCATCTACCTTTATATTATAATATTTTTTCCCAGACAACAGATTTTTTATGGTGATGTTTACTGAATTTCTTCTCATCTTTTCTGATTTCTTGCTAGTTGGATGAAACAGCTATTACAAGGAAAATATATGTGGTCAAATCCTCAGCTGGTGTAAATTAATGTAATTGTATTGACAAACAGAGTTACAGCTATTTATAGTAGCTGATCAGGCCAATATACCTATATATGTGATCTTTCTATGGATATTTTGTGCTACAGAGGCATATATTTGTGGGGTAATACTCAAATATGGACATGGGATCATGTCTTTATTTTACTAGGTTAAGAGATACAGGAAATTTCAACCGTCAAAATTGCACTTTAAAAAGTCAGAGGATATTGGTTAGAAAGACCAGGTATTAAGTGTAGCTCTGGCAATAAGCTGTCAGTATAGGTGGCTTTACAAGCAACACATTGAAGCCTTGACAGAAATACTATTTATGCCCATTGCCAATCATTCAGTCTTTGTCAGTTGAATTGAACATCCTTTCAGAGATGGCAGCCTTCCACAATGCACCAAAAATACAGAGCTCTTTCACCATTATAGAGGTGTAAGCTGTGCTGGTAAATTACAAACACAGAAATTGTTGGATACTACAGATACATCAGCATATATTCTTTATCGATGCAAATGGAGCAGTGCATGGGAATGAAGGGCACGGTCACTGAGAGGATAGAGTTTATAACTGTACTACAAAAATAATGTTTTTCAAGATGAAAAACCAGATGTGGCAGCAACAGTTTAAGAAGCAAATGAACAGCAATTTTCAAAACACTAGAGCTGGGCAAATATCAATGGAAAGCTTTCCATTAATTTTTCTTCAAATGGTTAAATGAATTCAACTCAGCCACATCACACCCCTTTTGTGTCTACTACCTATGGACATTAATGCAATCAAATTGTTCATAAAAATGTTTGCAGAAAGTAAAATTCATTCTTCTACAGAAGGCACAAGTCCTATGCACTAGTAAAATCCCATTTATGGTCTTAAGTGGGAATAAAGTGGAGCATAGGTCTTGAAAAAGCTCTGTGAACAGGAGTGAATTTCACCCAAAAAAACATATTTAGAAGTTTCACACACACATATTTGCAGAAACTCTACTTTAAACTCAATGACTGAGCTCAATGTGTACCCGTCCCATACAGGAAAAAAAACAATATCGTGCGATTTATCTGACCATTGTCAGCTAACTATTATAGTCTGAACAACAAATATTCACAGATAACTGTTCAGTCAATCCACAGTTTAAAAAACAACAACAAAAATGTATTAAGTAATTTTACAGAACAAGTGCATTAAAGGAAATTATGATCTAATCAAAAATCTTCATAGGTAGAAAAGAGGCTAAGTCTCTGGTTCTGCAAAGACTGGCTCATATACTGAACTTTGTTCTTTCATGTGAGTAGTCCCATTTAAATCAGTGGGACAACTCAAGTGCTAAGATTTAAACACTTGTGTGTTTCCAAGATTGGGGCCTACATTTGTCTGATAAGTTACCTCTTGTGAATTATTTGCCCAGCTGTAAAAAAACACGTCTACAACTGATGATATATTAAGACATATTTCTGTTTGAGATATTTTCTGAATACAGGTTTCAGAGTGGTAGCCATGTTAGTCTGTACCAGAAAAAAAATGACGAGGAGTCCTTGTGGCACCTTAGAGACTAACAAATTCATTTTGGCATAAGCTTTTGTGGGCTAGAACCCACTTCATCAGATGATTGGAGTGGAAAATACAGTAGCAGGTATAAATATACAGCACATGAAAAAATGGTAGTTGCCATATCAAGCGGGAGGTCAGTCTAACGAGACAATTCAATTAACAATAGGATATCAAGGGAGGAAAAATCATTTTTGTAGTGGTAATGAGAGTGGCCAATTTCAAAAACTTGACAAGAAGGTCGACACGACAGCTTATGCCCAAATAAATTTGTTAATCTCTATAAACTGCCACAAGAACTCCTGACTGTTTTTTCTGAATACAGTTTACTTTGATCTTAGAGAAAGGGGCAGAAACAATGAGGAGCCACAAATGGTGGCTAGTTTATACCCCAATTAATTCTGTTACTTTAGGTCCAAGGTGCCTGATTCTGTTTTCACAAGCAGTGTAAATCTGGAGTAAAAAGAAAAGCAGGACCAAGAAGTTAGGATTTTATTTTTTCAATTACAAAAAATATTTTTCTCTCAGAATTTCTCTTATTTATTAAATGAGTTATATGGCAGGAGGCATCTCTTAAGCAAAGATTTTGATTATTCTGATATCTGGTATACTGGGGTCATTAGCTAATGATTTGAAAAGTGCAAGAAAACATTTTTCAAAAGCAACAGCACACTTCAAAAAGTATGGTTATGGCTATACTAGATACCTTCATTACACAGCCATTGGACTTCAACTACGCTGTATCTGAGGTAAATGTGCATTTGTATGTTTGGTAACTGCACACCTTGTCATGTGTTGTTTTTATATTGCACCTAGTACTTGTGCAACGTATGTCAGTTAAAATGGCTATATTCACACCCTTAGCTTTAATGTCAAACAAATGCAAGTAGAATAAATTTGCAAAATATGGAACAATTAATGCCAGACTTAGTGGATGAGTCAAGGGGCTGGCAATAATAAACTGTGTCTTCTTCTTACTGATCACTTGTTTGAAACAGTATCCAAAAGTCTCACAGAAAGCTGCTGCACTATTTAGGTGGCATCAGCCCAATGACCACAAAATAAATGACACCCTTCTTTACATGCTGAACAAGATGACAGGGTTATATCTTCATTTACTACTGACTTCAATACATTTACTGATGTAAATAAAATCAGAATCTAGCTCACAGAATGAAAACAAACAAACAAACAAACCAACCCACCCTCACTCTAACTATACACACTAACAAATATTTTTCTCTATCTGCATATGGCCATATGTGAATAGAGAGAGATATTATATAATGCAATGAGGTATTTCTCTGAAAAATATTCCTTTACATCCCTTTAATAAACAGTTCCCATAACTCATACAAGGTTTTTTAGGTGTTTTTATTACTATAGCTTAGCTCTCAGGGAGAAAATATGTTATTACTATTAAGCTAATAAAATGAGATAAAAGAAAAATAAATCATATGCAATGCTAGTTTAGCCAGCAGAAGAATATGCATTTGTATTATCTGCTAACAGATGTTTAAAATAAGTGGGACTGAACTGTGTATTTTTGCAAGCTACTTACTGTCCTCTGCTGTAATCATTGGAGTCCAGTCACTATATGTATTACTATAACCATTGGAGACTATCATTCTCATCTCGTACACTGTATATGGCTGAAGATCTTTGACTATGTAGCTTAAGGAAGCAGAGGGACTGGAAAATAACCTGGAAAGAAATGAAGAATGAGTTATAAAAGCTCCATAATACAAAGGGGTGGGGTATAAAAGACGACAAAGCCACCCTAGGGGTGAGCCACCTCTAAAATAATTTTACTTCTCTTCACTGACAATTTACAGTAGATTTTTATTGTTTGCATACTCTAGAATATCATCAGTGGAATTCCTAGGCCTCATCTGGAGTCGATAACTGGGTAAGCCTGGAGCGTTATTGCGAACTGGTGTAGACCAGACAACCTGAAGACTGGTCGGTGAGGCAGATGAAAGCCTTGGAGGCAGCATGCCATCTGGAGCTGTCGAAAAACATGGATGAATTAGAGCAGAGAAAACTGTGGAGAACATATGCTGGATGGAATCAAAATGCTCCAAATACTGAAAAAACTGTTCCTCAGGATCAAGAGCGATGTTAACATGGTCCATTTAATTTAACATTTTCACAACTGAAGTACTGTACTTCTTTATGTTCTTCTTTCCAATAAAATTACACTAATATCACTGGGTTGACAGCAACCCTCAAAACACCAAAAGGAATTCAGTTGTAACATTCTATCCTACCTGTTAGTATATCAGTCCCCGCCCGCCCACCCCACTGCCAACTTTGCTCACATTGAAGTCAAAGGAACATCTCATTGAGGAAGTATTACTCAATCTGAGCAGCAGGGCAGCAAAGTCAGGCACTTTATTCAAATACCCCTCCCCTTCTCTCATTAAAAACTTGATACAACATTTAGCAAATCAGATACTCAGCTGGTATTAATGAATGTAGATCCACTGAAGTCTGGGGATTTGGACCAGTATTTTTTCCATTTTATTAATTCTTACTTTATTGAGTGGGCCCAGGAATCACAGATCTAGCCCACAGATTCCAGGTTCTGAGGCAGCTCTTCAGCCGGTATCAATCGGTGTAACCCATTGAAGTGATTTACTCCAGCTGAGATTGTGGCCTTATGTTTTTCTCACCATGAAGGACTAATCTGCTTGATAAACCTTTCATGTATAACACATTTGACATTTGTGTATTGGATGCCAAAACAGCATATTTTCGGAATGTTAAATAGAGAGGTTGGACTCTTGATTTTTTTTCATTTAAACTTTTGTAAAATGCTTGTGTCTTTGATGGTTCAGTAGTTACCATTTGCATCTTTCTGTGGTCATCCAAATAGAAATTTTTCATCGCTGTTCTCTTTTTCTGGTACCAGGCTGACTGAAAGATTGTTGTAAACCAATCTATGGTTCAGCGTGTTGACTGGCACCTATATTAAGGAACTGCAACTGATTGGCAGAACTACTAAACTGGCCACTTGGGCAAGCAGCACGTTGAAATTTAGTTTTACAGTCTTCATGTACCATGTGAAGAATAGCTGTCTCCCAAGTGGCAAAAAACAGACATTGTGACCACGTGGTGCCTGAATCCTTTCTGCTAGAGTTTAAAGATTAAATTCTTCTCTCAGTTACCATACATTCATGTAAATCAAGAGACTCCATTGACGTCAATGAAATTGTTCTAGATTAACACTGATAAACTAAAATCAGAATTTGGCATGCAATATATGTTTTAAAATCTGTGTGTGCAAAATACAATACACATACATAATCATTCATTTTTTTAGCATCCATTTGTAAAGTGCCTGGTAAGATCAATTGTATGTAAGCTCTGCCAGCACAAAACAAGAACAAAAATAAATAGCAATTAAAATAAAAATACTTTGCATTACTATAGTGCCTTTCATCAGAGGATCTCAAAATGCTTTTAAAATATTCACTAATTAAGCCACATAATCTCTCTCTGAGGTAGGGCACCATCTCATTCAAAATTAAATTGCATCTGAAGTTTAAATGTACCAACTGTTTAAGTACACACACAAACTTCACATAGATCAAGACCAGAAGTATACCACCACTCGCTGAAAATGCCTGGGGAATTCAGGTAAGGGAATCTAATTAACTCACTGGTAATTTGGTCAAGAAGCTGGGGTTCACACCACTATATTTGAGAAAAGTATTATGAAAATAACATATTGCCTGCTAAGGAGACAATGTGGTCCACTGCCTGGGTCACTGAACTGTGCTTATTCCCAGCTCAGCCAGTAGTCTGCTGTGTGTGACTTTAGGCAAGTTCTTCCACTCTATATCCCTTAGATATCTCATCTGTAAAATGGAGACGATGACACCTCTTTTGTAAAGCCCTTTGAGATTCACAAATGAAAAGAATCAAACAAACTCTATGTATTTTTATTAATTATTAGGGTGGTACAGGAATGTTCAAGAGACAAATATATAGCTGTTTAATAGTCAACTATTTACAATACAGATATGAATTTAGTTGCCTAGATATCAAAGTTAGAGGTCCAAATATATGACATTGTACTGGTACAATGAAAAGAACAGTAGAGAATGTGGGCCAAACTCATCCCCTGTGTAGGTCCATTGACTTAACTTGGTCCTTTGAGTTTTCAAATGTTAGAATGTACAAAATATATGTCTATGTATAAAGGATTTCCTAGATCTTGCCGAGAATTTCATTAATATGCACTGTGAAAAAGAAGACTACAGGAACAAAGTACTTTTGGTCTCTGTCGAGTAATAACTAGAAAGGTGCTCTATAAAATTGGTCACATTTTGATCATTAAAACTTTGAAGGGTTTCCTAAACAACCTGATCATTCTAAATTGCATATATAACATATTCTGGTTATTTCAGCTACTCCCCGTAACTGAGATCTTTAACGTAATATTTCCCTCACTTTAACCCCTTTTATCCTACTCTTATTCCCCAAAGTACCCAAGCAATAACTGGAAACCAGAAATAATTCAGCTGCAGGTTTCTCAACAGAACAGCCATGTATCTATCAGCTTGATATATTGTCTTTAAGATGCAATGTTGCTCAAAAAGCTCCCCTCAAGCTTTAATATCACTCTCAGGGGGCAACCACTCCATTTGCAATCTACTGAATCAACATCTTGTCCAGTAAATCCTAACTAGACCTGGTAAAAAAAGATCATGCTTCATCTACAAAAAGAGAGTATAAAGGATGGGAAAAAGTCTTTAATTACCTGTCTACCTTAACTATTTTGTTGAGAGAGCAAATGGAGAAAGAATTATGCATAATAAATGGTTTAAACTGGCAATACCACCAGTTTTGGGAGAAAATGTGGACTAGGCAATAAGAGACAGGAAGATGAGCCAAGAGAGGCATTTTGTTCCCAGCTCTATCACTGACTTGCTGAATTGCCTTTGAAAAGTCACTTAACATCTGTGCCTCAGTTTCCTCAACAAAAAAGGAGCTAATGATAAATCTAAGATTTTCAAAGATGACTAAGGATGAAAAACCTTTATACTGTGGCCGCACCATAAATGTTTCCTCTATTTTGAAAGATACTACTACTTTGAGAGATATTTACCAATCACAAGAGTATTTCCATCGTCCATAGGGCAATCTCTCTCAAAAACACAAGAAGCTTTTAATGCACAGTCACCAAAAATGATCATTATTATTTGAATGATAAAGTATTATATCCATTAAATGAGCCTGCATTATTCTACACTTCAGTACAATGCCACATAACTTAATGAGAGCAAGAACAGGCTGAAGGGCTAAATTCTAATCTCTATTAAATGGGTGTAAATTCAGAGTAATTACAGTAAAGTTACCCTAGATTTACAGTGGTTGTAACTGAGATCAGAACTGGAACTCACCCTGGTATAGCCATGCTATCTGCAGAAGGCAAAACAAGAGTTTATAACTATGCAAATGTAATTCCAATAGTATGCCACATCTGCACATGGAAAATATTTAAAAATAGCACAGGTGCTGCATTTGCTTCTTATCTAAATGTTTTCCTTACACATGTATGCATGCAAACTATAACAGCAGACATTTAACTACTGGGCAAGGAATTGGCTCTTCACAGTTTGTGCCATAAGATTGAGGAGCTATTGCAATGACAACGTAATTTCTCCCAGTCTGTCTTTGGATGAATGTCTTCTTAAGTCATGTTCACTCTTGCTCTTTTCCAGGTCTAATTCACACACTTCATTTCTTTATTTCACTGCATTGTTGTTTAGCCACCTCTGATTCATTTTCTCTTAGGTATCCATTCTAAGACCATGTTATTCAAGTCACTTTTTCTGGGAATATGTTCTGCACCTTGACATTTGTTTCTCTTCTTTTTCCTCAAGCATGCCTGTTACCTTGGTGTTTGTCCTGTCCACATAATTCCTATCATTGCTTTCTCCATAATTCTCGGTATAGGCACATGTTTTTGTTTCATTTACTCAGTGAGTGACCATGTTGCTGGGCCATATGTCATCACCAGAAGGGCACGGTAGTTATAAACCTTTATCTATTGATTGCTTTTTTCTGTGTCTCATCTTCACAGATGTACTAGAGTCATTCTGGTTTCTCTTTTAACTTCTTCAGTCAGACCATCTCACTTATTCAAAGTATAATACACACAGCCAATATTCTTGGGTTTTTCTTTTCAGTTATGTTCCCAAGCATCCTATCCTATCTTCAACGTCACTATTGCACATCATCCATCCTACACTTTGTAGATCTCAGAGTTGATCTCTGCTATGCCGACATATTGTTTGAAAAAGATGGGCTTGCTGGCCCATTCACAGTTGATAATAATTTTTCTTTTCTGCCTCAGCTTTGGAAGTCTTCACTGAGATGCACCTTTCCTTCTGATTTAGTCATCTGCCTGTTCTTTTGTTGGCATTTTGTGGAGATAGCAGTTAGTAGCAGTTCTGCCACTGGGACACTGACCTACGCAGAAATTTTTTTTTTGAAATTTTATTTTAATCCTTACATCTGTCTTTATCCCAATTTTATGTGTAATTTATAGCTGTTAATTTAAGATCATAATGCATTCATCTGCATGCAGCAATAGCTATTCCAGTATCCCAAGTTGTATAGTACAACTTTAATAGGCAACGGCAAAAAAGCACCGGCAATGGGACTTTAGCGGCCACAGTGAAGAACTGAAGAAGAGTTTTAAGACAGCCCTCTTGTGGGGCCTGACAGTGGCATTGGTTTAAGAAAGAACAAAATTAGAGCTGAATTTTTTCATACAATCTTAACTGTATTCAGGGCATCAGCTTCTGAACTGAATGGAAGTGTAACAGATTGCCTCTTTCCTAAAGCTTAATTACCCCATACTGAAGTCAAGGTTATAGGAGCGCATGTAAGATTTGTGTCCTGTCCATTATGTTGATTTAAGAAGAGAGCACACGCACACTACTTCAGTCAAGTTATACAGAAGTTTATCCACACTACCCAACTTGAACTTCTGTTAAACTACAGAAGATATAAAAGAATGCCAAAAGGCTATTAGTTGACTGATTAATGATTATAAATACCTGTCAGAGACACAATGGATGGAATGTATAACTGCCCAGTAAAACCAATTATTTGTCATGATGTTTAAAAGGATACCCAGCCAGTACTATCACATAGTAAAGCTACTTAAAAAACTTCCCCCACATACAATATTCATTTGGGTATCACAGGTCATTCTAAAACTACCGGTGAATAAAAGCGCTCTACCAGTAATTATAAAAATATAGGGCTGGATGGACCTTGAGAGGTGATCTAGTTCATAAAACTCCTCCTTCCATGGTAAGCCTGGAAAAGTATACTTAATCAATACTTCAAATTACTTTGCTCCATGCACAACTTCAACACCTTGTGCCAAGTCGCTGTATGGGATGACGGAATCCTTTCCATTCCCCACATAGAAGCAATGTCTACACTACTGCCAGATGTAAAGACCCACTAAATCGATGGCAGAGCACTCTCCAGTTGACCCTGGTTCTCCACCAGGAACAAGAAGAGTATGGCAAGTCAACGGAACAGTATCTCCTGTCAACCTAGCACAGTGTAGACACTACAGTAAGTTGACCGAAACTCCGTCAACTCCAGCTACATTATTCATGTAACCGGAGTTGCGTAACTTAAGTCAACTTACCGTGATAGTGTAGACATAGCCAAAGTCTTGCAAACAACATAACCACACCTTTTCACTACCTCGGAGAGTGCTCGTGGCAGAAGAAGAGACAGGATTCTGCCCATCTACTGTGTGTGTGTTATCTGAAGGTTTTTTATGAACGGTCTTAAGAACGGAACCTCAGGGCTGAAATTCTCATTTGTTACACTTTTTTGAGGTACAATATCTTATTTGGATTTCTTCGAAGAGCAAGAGATGTACAGTCTGAACATTTTCTGTTGGGGCAGTGAATATATCGGAATTGAAAGCAGTCTACAGAGCCTTTAACTCTAGGTTGTTGGTTCAAATCTAGCCTATGGTAGTAACAAACAAAATCATTACCACTTGGTGATAGTTTTAATGGGAACATTAGCTTCAGTTGGTTGTCCTTGGTATGTGTCTTAAGAGATATGATAAAGTAGGGCAAATAGATTTGCACTGTGATTAGTTCAGTACTAATTTTTTTTTATCTAAAACTCTTTAAAGCAATGTATTGCTTTGAGGCTTCTGTAAAAGCTTTACAGTAATATTGCACCTAATAGCTGGAGTAAAATACTGCCCTTATGGATAGGATCCATGCATGAAGGCGTGGCCAAGGAAAACAGTTTTGACAAGAGCACAGGTCAGGTAAGCATGTTGCACACTTACTGCTTCTTTGAAAAGCTAGGGTATACTGAAGGTGACTGCAGGACTCGTGGTCACTAGATCACACCCCATCGAGCCATGATGTGCCTGACCCCATGACATGCAATTTACACCCTTATTGTTCTTTCTCCACCTGCTGAGTGGGAAAGAAAGTTTTCCTACATTTTCTACTCCCAGTAGGGATGGTGTCCCTAGCCTCTGTTTGCCAGAAGCTGGGAACGGGCAACAGGGAACGGATCACTTGTTGATTAACTGTTCTGTTCATTTCCCCTGGGGCACCTAGCATTGGCCACTGTTAGAAGGCAGGATACTGAGCTAGATGGACCTTTGGTCTGACCCAGTATGGCCATTATGTTCTTAGTAAATTTATCCATGCAACACAGTAGGATTTGGTCATTATTAAATTCTTTTATATATAATAAAAGTATAGATTTATGAAAGGAAAATATTTAAAGATTACCGGGTCCTATTTATTATATTTAAACCAAAATTCTTGCATTAGTGATAGTTTTTTCTGGTTAATTGTTGTGCATAGATTATTAAAGTCATAACATGGCTCATGCAAAGTCAATTTCACAAAGACAGTCATATATGGCATAGCTGTCCTCATAGGTTGTTTAAAAACAGAGTTATGGTAGCTTCTTGAAATGCATAAAACAAGCACATACTGTAACTCAACTGAAAACTACACATCAGAATTCTTCTTCCCCATAACGGTTGAATTTCTCTTTGCAAAGATGCTCCCTTTGGACATTCATAAATACACTAATAATTTACAAGAGCAGGAAGTTCTCTTTCTTCTCCTTTCGTATTTACATGTGTGGTCATTTGCTCCACAACTTTACTTGAAAGCAAACTATTTACTGTTTTCATTTAATTGAATGCTGCAGTGTGCTATGGTTTACAAATGAAAAAGATAGAGAAAACAAATATCTTACATTTTGACTAAAAAGGAACGACATGGCCCATTGTTTATATTAATAACCAAAACATGCCACAGACCAGACATGTTGCTAAGGATCAGATTCTACCATCCTTAACAACATTGAGTAATAATTTTCAATGAGGCTACTTACAGAACAAGGTACTACTCAACATGGTAGGGTAGCAGAATCTGGCCCTTAAAAACCAGTCACAGTTTTGGACTGGATTCTGATAGTGTTATTCATATCAACTAGCATCCTACTCCATTAAGAGTTCCATATAGATGATATCCCTACTAGTCATGGAAGTGAAGTGCTACTTTGTGCGAGTAAGTGTAGCAGAATCTCTCCCACTGTTACTAAACAAAAAGAGAGGTGTTTGTCAGTTAATCTCACCTTTTTATCATCCATAGAATAAGAGGCCAGTTACCTAAGTTTAGCTGGCTATCGTTCATGAAGGATCCAATAACTAACATGAGAAGTGACTGCTAAGTATGCACTGTGCAAATAGAGAAAGACCTGGACGACAAGTTCAAAACTAGTCTAACTCCTTTACATTCTTTTAGCTTCAGCACAGCTCGTAAAACGTATTTGTAACAAAAAAAACAACATTTCCATTGACTTTGACCCTTTTTTCTGTTTGCAAACTTTCTGCAAACAGATAATTCTTTTAAAAAAAGTATAATTTGGGGTGTTGAATCTCTCAGGGAGAAGACTGAGGACCCTGCAGGGAGAAAGATAAAATGGGAGATGAGCTGGAGACACAAAGATATAAACCAATTTTATTAGCTGTCTAGTAAATTTTACAATCGATTCTGTCTTGTCACATTCACATCAAGTAACTGAGTGTACACACGGTGGCCAAGTGAGCACTTCATGGACAATGTGAACATATTCATTTGCACACAAATGTCTTCCTCAAACATTCAGGAGGAAAAAACAATTCCCCACCCCACCGAAAAAAAGTTTGCTTGAATATTCACCCAGGGGAGGGAGGAGATAAGGGAAGCTGAAGATGATGACATAGAAAGACAGTCTTGTGGCTAAGGGGATCTGGGTTCAGTGTCTGCCTCTGCCACTGACTGCCTGTATCAACTCTGGGCAAGTCACAAAGGTCCCAATCCCATAAACCTTTATGTGCTTAAACATAACCATGTGGATACTGTCCATAGAACTACTCAGGTGCTGAAAGTTAAGTACATGGGTAAGGGTTTTCAGGACCAAGGTTTTGTTTCTCTATACTTTAGATCCTCATTTCTTAAATAAGGTTAACAATACTACCTCTTTTCTCCTAATCGTCATTTGTCTTGTCTACTTAGATTGTGAGCTTTTCAGGGGAGGGGCTATCTTTTAATATGTGTAATGTGCATCATACACATCACACTAGGGCTTTGACTCTTGAGTCTCAAGGTGCTACTGTAATAAAATAAATAAAGGCAGTTTGGCTTCACTATAATTCAGATTCTGTGAACATGTTAATGAATAAGCTTTTCCATTGTTTACTCAAGTTTAGTACTCTGTGAGAAGTACAGAGAATTAGACCATGAGATAACATACATACCAATTTCCTTAATCTTCTGGAGTTTATTTGGGTAAAGTAAATTTTTAGTGTATAACAACCACCACCACCACCACCACCACCACCACCACCACCTGTTCTTGGGTTTGGTGCATAAGAAAATTTATACTGAAAAGCACCATGAAGACAAAGGGGTACATTCCCAATGAATGCATGAGGTTTTAGCCATTCCCTTCCTATCTACCTTACAGTTTAAGGGCCCAGCACCGCAGCATCAAAACATCTTCTGTGGTTATAAATTGGTATAACTTGGTTCCCATTTGACTTCATGGGGGTCTTTACCTCCTATCCTTTCCCTGGTTATAGGAAGCTTTATCCATTTAATAGAAATGCGAATCACACACCTGAAAACTGCATGCATAATTCTTTGAAAATTTACCCCTGAATGGTTTAGTAGTGTCTTGTAAATCTTTACTTTCTGTAAATCTCCTTTTAGTTACAACTGCATTTTAGCAAATAGAAGCTAAGAAATTATCTTACTACTTTCTTCAGTTAAACTCTATTTTTTAGTATTAAGAAGAATATCATTTCCTGCTTACCAGAGGTAAATGGGACTGAAAACAAACCCATCAAAGCAACAATATTAAGTGGAAATGCTAGTTTGTGCATTATTTTAACCTACTACCTTCAATTCTCTATAAAGCATACATGCTTTGAAGTAGCCAGTACGCTCTAGTTTACAAAAGAAAACTATAGAGTATGGCAGGTTCAGACAAAGTATCAAAAATGACTGTATATTTTATTAAAAGCCTATTTTTTCTCTCTCTCTCTCTTTTTTTTTTTTTTTTTTAAAGAAAAGTCTAATTTGGTTGTTGTTCCCGTAGGTACACAGTACACAGTTCATAATTCATTTGATATAAAATGTCAGTTTAGATTCTTGCACTTCTTTGATAAATGAGAAAAAACATGTACATTTCAATTTCCGTCTACACAGTTCTACCAGCAAACCAGGCCCCCTACTCCGATTGCGCTGCTCGAAGACCTTTGTGTTCAATTAAACATCAAGATTCAGAAACTTTAGGGAACTATATTTCCAAGACATATAGCACAAATATGAGAGACTGGGAAAAAACGGTAATGATTTTCCTACCAGGTAAAGTGATCTCTACCAAAAAGCATCTTTGATCCCTGAATTAGTTTTCAGTTATTATTTAATATATCACAACTGTTAGCATCTTTCTTTACAGTCATATATAAAGTGACATAGTCAGCTCCACAAAGAGCAAACCACCACATTTTTCCCCTTCTAAACATTTGCTTGTCCCTCTATACTCATGAGTGCTAATGGAGAAAATGTGTGCATATCACAGGAAGTGGGGGGGAACTAATCTAATGGAATCAGCGATCATTCATACTATAGAGCAGATGTGCCTACATCACCCAAGCCTGTCATTGACTGGCTCGCTGAATTAACAATAGAAGATCTATATGCAAACAGTAGGATCAGGTCTTTAGTTGTAGGATGAAATTACTACAATTAGAAAAATAGCAAAACACAATGTCTATGTAATTATTAGTTATTTTCTCATGTAATAAGTGAGATCCAGCCTGATAAACCCAAACAATCAAATTTACAGAGTAAACAAGAATTCTTATCACTTCTCAAAACTGCCAACTACTATACTATGGCTGTCACGTCACATTACAAGCTGGTATCATAGTGACAGTATCCATAAATTAATACATATTAGAAAACAGCCAATTTATTACCAGATTCTGAAACTTACTCACACTGAGAAATAATTCATTTGATTGGCAGTATGAGTAAGGGTAAGTGTACACTACGAAATTAGGTCAATTTTATAGAAGCTGATTTTTATAAATCAGTTTTATACAGTTGATTGCATAGGTCCACACTAAGCGCATTAAGTTGACGGAGTGCGTCCTCACTACTGTGGCTAGCATTGACTTACAGAGCAGTGCACTGTGGGTAGCTAACCCACAGTTCTCGCAGTTTCCCCTCCCCATTGGAATTCTGGGTTAAGCTCCCAATGCCTAATGGGACAAAAACATTGTCACAGGTGGTTTTGAGTATATGTTGTCAGTCACCCCTCCCTCCATGAAAGCAACAGCAATCGTTTTGTACCTTTTTTCCTGGGTTACCAATGCAGACGCCATACAATGGCAAGCATGGGGCTCACTCAGCTCACTGTCACCACTGCTGTTGCATCAGAAAGGCTTTGAAAACCAGTTTCATGACTGGCCAGGCTTCAGTGTGACAGTTGTGTGTGTTTCTCCTTGATGCAAACCATCTGCTTTGTTGATTTTAATTCCCTGTAAGCCAACCACCCTCTCCCCTTTGAAATAAAGTAACTATTTGTGATGGATTGGATCACAGAAAACCCCTTGGGAGCTTCCACCTGATGTGCCAAGACTACCTCTGCCCCTGCTTTCCCTGCCAGGTTGGGATCTCAGCACCCTGTCTTGGTGAGCCAGACACTCCCATCTGCTCCAACATAGACTCAGGGTCTGAATTACTTGCCCCAAAGCTGCAGGTTTACCTGAAAGCAGCTAACAGGAGTGTTCTTGTCTTTAACACCCAGATGCCCAACTCCCAATGGGGTCTAAACTCAAATAAATCCATTTTACCCTGCATACAGCTTATGCAGGGTAAACTCAAATTGTTCGCCCTCTACAACACTAACAGAGATATGCACGGCAGTTTGCTTCCCCGGGTATTAATACATACTCTGAGTTAATTAATAAGTAAAAATTGATTTTATTAAATACAGAAAGTGGATTTAAGTGGTTCCAAGTAGTAACAGACAGAACAAACCAAGTCACCAAGCAAAATAAAATAAAACGTGCAAATCTATGTCTAATCAAACTGAATACAGATAAGCTCACCCTCAGAGATGCTTCAGTAAGTTTTTTCCTCAGGCTGGACACCTTCCAGGCCTGGGCACAATTCTTTCCCCTGGTACAGCTCTTGGTGGTAACTAGGGGTTTCTTCATGATGGCTCCTCTCCTGCTTTGTTCTGTTCCACCCCTTTATACATCTCTTGCATAAGACAGGAATCCTTTGTCCCTCTCTGGGCTCCCACCCCCTCCATCTCAATGGCAAGACACCAGTTAAAGATAGGTTCCAGTTCAGGTGACATCATCACATGTAACTGCGAGACTTCATTACCCTCTTGCCAGCACACATGTATACAGGAAGACTTACAAGTAAAACAGAGCCATCTGCAGATAATTGTCCTGCCCATACTTTGCATAATTACAATAGGCCCTCAGAGTTATACTTCACATTTCTAGTTTCAGATACAAGAGTGGTACATTTATACAAATAGGATGATCACACTCAGTAGATTATAAGCTTTGTAATGATACCCTACAAGAGACCTTTTGCATGAAGCATATTCCAGTTACATTATATTCACTCATCAGCATATTTTTATAAAATCATATAGACTGCAGCATCACACTATTGTTTTGAAACCATGCATTCTTTATTAATTAAAAATAAATTAGATAACGGACAAGGTAGCCCAGGTGGGGTGGGGAAGGAAGGAAGGACAAGGCCACATTGTTTATTGGAGCAACACTAAAAATCAAACTGTTTGAATTACAGCCTTTTGTTGCTTGGACCATCCTCTGCAGTGGAGTGGCTGGGTGCCCGGAGCCTTCCCTCCCCCTCTGCATTCTTGGTGTCTGGGTGAGGAGGCTATGGAACATGGGGAGGAGGATAGGCCGTTATACAGTGGATGCAGCGGGGATCTGTGCTCTTGTTGGCTTTCCTGCAGCTCCAACAGATGCTTCATCATGTCCGTTTGCTCCCCCATTAGCCTCAGCATCACGTCCTGCCTCTGCTCTTCATGCTCACTTCATTATTTCCTGGCCTCTGCCACTGAATGCCTCCATGCGTTAAGCTGTGCCCTATCAGTGAGGGAGGACTGCATGAGCTCGGAAAACATGTAATCGCAAGTGTGTTTTTTCACTTTCTAATCTGAGACAACCTCAGGGACAGAGATGATAGGGGGAGCGTAGAAACATTCTACGGTCTATGATTCTGGGAGGACTGCATGGTCACCTGTGCTGCTGAGTTTGCCATGCTGACCAAACAGGAAATGAAATTCTAAAGTTCTCCGGGGCTTTTCCTGTGTATTTGGCTAGTGCATCAGAGTTCAAAGTGCTGTCCAGAGCGGTCACAATGGAGTACTCTGGGATAGCTCCCAGAGGCCAAATTTGACCCAGCAAAGTCGATTTTAGCAAAAGTCAATGTTAGCGCTACTCCCCTCACCGGGAAGGAGTACAGAAGTTGATTTTAAGAGCCCTTTAGGTCAACGGAACACGGTTGGTTGTGTGGATGCTTTCATTTTTAAATCGACCTAACGCAGCTAAATTCAACCTAACCCTGTACTGTAGACCAGGCCTAAGATGTTACTTGCTCTGAGCAAAGGTATCAGAATCTGGTCCATAAGTAAAGAAGTTGCAAGGTAGCTTTGCAGCACTGAGGTGCAATCAGGGTTGCATCAATATCTAATAATAATAATGCTGAACAAAGAAAAATAGTCCTTCTTAGCCAGGACTCCAAGGGAAATAATCTGTGTCAAATTCAGGGCTAGACAACCCAGAGAAAAGGGGAACCAGGAAGCAGACTGTGATGCAGTCATAATCCAGTTTCTGGTCTTCTCCTGGGGCAGAAGAACCAGGCTTGATCAGTACAATTGAGCCTACAATGCTTTCTATTCATTGATATCAATGCAATTATTAAATATGATATTTACTTTTTGATATACACTCTGTTGTTAAAGACATATTTCAAATACACCGTATATTCATTAATGCACTGTTGGCACCAGATCCTCAGCTGATGCTAACTACCATAGCTCCATTTGAGGTAATGGACGTATGCACTCAATGTATACCGTTGAGGATATGTCCCTCAATTTCTTGACTACCAAGGACTTGCTGAGTCATTACAAACACTGATTCTATCTTCCCTTGTAAATATTTTCACACTTATCAAACTGTTTGTACTGGGGTATCCTGATTATCACTTCAAGAGTTTTTTTTTTTTTTTGCTTACTTAATTGGCCTCTTA
The DNA here is from genome assembly GCF_003597395.2 of Chelonoidis abingdonii. Classification (NCBI taxonomy): domain Eukaryota; kingdom Metazoa; phylum Chordata; order Testudines; family Testudinidae; genus Chelonoidis; species Chelonoidis abingdonii. The sequence goes on from NC_133771.1 coordinate 170,134,340, forward strand.
GAGTTCGTAGGGCAACTCCCACCTTTTCATGCTCTCTGTATGTATGTATATATATCTCCTCAATATATGTTCCATTCCGTGCATCCGAAGAAGTGGGCTGTTGCCCACAAAAGCTTATGTTCAAATAAATTTGTTAGTCACAACAAGTACTCTTGTTCTTTTTGCGTATACGGACTAACATGGCTGCTACTCTGAAACCTGTCAAAAAGAACTTGCTCGTTTCTTGTAAAAAATTGGCTGGCCTTGCCCAACTGATTGTAACACTTAGTTTCACTGTTGCATATATTCAAGTCCAAGCTAAGTTGGCTGTGTTTTGCCCAGCATCCCAAAACATACGCAGAGGCAGTACTGCCAACTCTGCATAGAAAAATGACAGCATATTAAGTGATGGAAAGGAAGATTCATGAAAACACTCATTCTACTTTTCTTCAAGAAATTTAAAAGGCAATTAGTATTTCCTTTTTTTAAACCAAGAGACCATGCCATTGACTTTAAGGAGTAAGCTTTCAAAACCACTGCGGAGTTTTTTTAGCTGCCTGACTCACACTAAAATCAACAGGAGTCGCCTGGCTGAGTTTTCACACAAACCTCTGAAAATGATACATTTTCCTAAGAGTGATTGTGTAAGATATAGTTCTACAGAGTCCTCAAAACTTCTGAGAAGAACAAAACAAAAAACAGAAGAAAATAACTGCAATTTTTCTTGCAGTAGGACCCAACAAAGAGCTATGAGTGCGTTGTTTGGTCAGTGAAGGTGTGACACAGTAACAATAGCATTTTGCATTTTTAAATTATAATGAAAACATTCACCTTCCCAGAGAAGAGTCTAGAAATCTATCCTCAGGCAACGATCTGAGTTCTCTGCTCAGATACTGACTCCCTTTGTGGCCTAGGACCAAATTAAGCATTGGTGTCATCTGTGAAACCCCAGTGCTTGCATGTCTGTGACCAGAGTACAATGTATGCCTCTCTGTCTGTAAAGTGGGCACAGTTGCTTCACACGAGTGTTGAGAGCTAATTAGTGAATGTTTGCAGAAAGCTTTAAAAACAATAAATCACTATATAAAGATTACGACAGTGCTGAATGGTACTATTGTGACATGAGATGTGTCATTTCTCCCCCTCCTGCCTTCTCCCTTACTCTCCCATCGTGAGTGATTAAGATAATAACTTCAGTGGGAAGCCATCCCTTCACCAGATCCTTTTATTTTTGTTTGTGTCAGAGGAAGAGGTCAGGGGCTTCACACAGACACAAGTTACAGACAGAAGTGTAATACACCTGTAGGTGTACACAATCACGCAGACACAGAAAGAAACTCATAGTGAGAAGAAAAAAAACGGCATGGGGGTCAGTATCCATGCTACTGGCAGGACTTACAAAGAACTCGACTGCAATCTTAACCTCCGCAGTAAGGACCAGCGAGTGTATAACTGTGTTTTTTCAGGAGCAGACCAGAGAATGCACTGTGGCACAGACTGTCTGAGGTTCTCCACCAATTTCCCCTTGATTTGAGAAAGGAGCAAGTTATTTCACCTCTTGTCATGGAGCAGCTTACTCTCACCTGTGTACCCAGCCAGTTACCCAAAGAATTGCACTGAGGAGGCTCCTTCATGAGCAGAGAGATAATGATAAATTAAGTAGGGAAGAGGTCAATATCCAATGACAGATGTGACTCCAAAATAAAGAAATATCTTTTTAAAAAGAGCATGAATTCTGAAGAGACTTAAGAACCAAATGAAAGTTAAACATAGGATCAGATTTATTTTTAAACTCAACAAAATGCCAGCCATATAGGGGCTATTTTAATCAGAAAGGAAAGATATAAAGGCAAGAATTCTTGGCAATGATTCTTAAGGAACAAAGTCTATCTATTTATCCCCTGGTGAAGAGGGAAAAAAATAGTGGTTTTGATTTCTCCCCTCCCTTCTCTTCTTGCCCTCAGGAAGCTCGTAAGAGAGTCCCTTAATTTCTTTTCCCCCCTATGTAAACCACATCAGATTATGTAAACATGTTCGGCTGGCAGAACTTTGGTGGAGGCTTGTAGAATCCACTGTAAGCAGAGGAATTTCAAAGCTTCCTCTACTGTGCTCAGTAACATAAAGTTGGTGCTTTAATCAAATGTTTTATAAGTAGCATAACTTCTACAATCACACTGTCTTAATGCAGGAAGTACAAAAAGTAAATGACAAAAACCAGAAATTGGCCTTGACTTCCAGTTTATGAAAATGCCATTTTGTTGTGGAAACCTCAGAAGTGCTTTCCAAAATAAAATAAAAGGAGCTTCATAGAAAAGGGCTAAAATCATGCTACTGCAGCAACATAAAAAATAGGTTCCCAACCCCCACAACTTGTATATATGTGAAAACAGCTGAAAAGACAAAATTCATGATGTGATTTCTCACACATCTTCTGTATATTTTCACTAGGAATGTAAATATCTTTATTGTAGAATGTATCAAAAAGCACAACGACTTTATTAGGAGTTCTTAACAGTCTTGGTAAGAATTACACTGAATGGAAATGCAGTACACAAATAGGCTCAGATTATATATAAATTGCATACATCATCTATATTGTGCACTTGTTTTATACACAGTTGAATAGGACTGACAAGAAGTTTATATGATGAGAGGTTGTCATTTTAAAATACCATCTGCTGCTAAATCCCACAACAGCCTGGTTTCCATATTTTCTACATATTTTTCTGTGTTCCTATACCAGTTTCTAGTTCTCTAGCACTAAATATATTCTGATGCAGTTTGTCGGCAAGACTATGCAGCACTTAAGACTCAAGCTAATGACTAAAGTTTTGCAGAGATCTAGAGTGAGCCCCCTGCACCTACCTACAGCTAAGCCACCCAATTCACCATAGGCTAGGGCAATCATTTGGTAACCATATCATTTTTGGGTTAATTGTACCTTTATAATGTACTATCTTGAGCTGTTTGATGTGCTGTCTCATCTGCATTCCCAAATCCAGTACAAATATCAGGGCTGCCCAGAGGGGTGGGAGGGCAGTGAGGCAATTTGCCCCAAGGCTCCCCAAGAGAATGCTCTGGACACAGCCCCGCCTTCCCCCATCCCCCAGCGCCTCAGTGCGCTGTGTACAGGAGCAGCCCTGGACAAAGTCCATATTAACCCTGTCAGGGCCTGTGTTGGGTACACACTCCATCACACTCATGAACATCTGTTTCACTGAAAACCTTCCATCCAGCTCCAGTGGCTTCCCTTTCCTCTTTCACATGGAACAAGAGCAAAAACCAGAAGAAGCCCAGAAGCCTAGGGGGTTCCTTCCACAAAGCAGCTGGCCTCCCCTCCTCTGTCCACATGGAATACAGCACCAGCAGCCAGGAAGAACCTTCACAGACTCCTGAATCATCCACTCCACTCCACTCTGGAATTTCCCTCCTCATTTGCGGTCTTGCCATTGATGGTTGATGGCCCTTCATCCTGCCCCTCTCTCACCACAGACACCAAGCATCTCCCCAGGCTCACCCTCTCAACTGTGATCTCACTCCTCTACCCGCTTCCTTCCTCTCACCCCTCTACCTCCTTCCTGCTCAGTTTCCCTGTCTCACTCCAACAATCCTTTCTTCTCTCACACTTCAACCCTAAGTGTCCTGAAAAAAACAAAGAACACATCATCTAAAACTAAGTGTTTGTAAATAAATAAAACAAACATACAAAAATAGGACACAAGTCTGGCACAAGGAGAAAATCTGCCATCACCCTGATCATTTTGCTCAGATGTTATTTATTTATTATAATTATTTGTTATTTTTATTATAGTTTCAGCTAGAGCCGCCAACTGGGCATTGTACAATTGTATATCAGCAGAGAATCTTTGCTTACCATCCAAATAGACAAGGCAACTGAAAAATGAGAGCATGGAAGTATTATTGTCTCCATTTTACAAATACAGTATACTGTAATCCCTTCCACAACACTTCAACTGTTTTTTGTCTAACTGGATTGGAAGCTCTCTGCACCAGTGAATGTATGCATCTTCCTCTCTGTTTGTACACACACCTAGTGCAATGTCACCCTGATACTGATAGAGGTCTTTGGGTGCTACCATTTTACAAATAAATTATAATTATTAATACATGCATACTATGTAAAGAGAATTTTGTTTGCAGTTTATATGTTGTATTCTTTGATATCATTTTCAAACCTTAAATGCATTTAGCTAATTCCAATAATTTTAGAACAATTTTATTTCCAGCATTTTTTATTAGCTTAAAACCTCAAACTGGTGCTGAGGCTTGTTAACACAGTACCTTTTACAACTTCTACCAAAGCAGTTTAGGATAAGATAAATAGAATAAATTTATTCTTTTTGGGAAAATATAAAACTCAGAAGAAATCTATTTCTACCTCTGTGGTATGAAATTTGTCACTAATCATTTTAAACTATGCCCTTTTATGCTGCTTCTTTCTCTTTTCGCTTTCTGTGCAGTTCTTTGATGTAACAAAGCCAGTTTCAGAAAAGATTTCAGTTCATCTGGAAAAAAAAAAGCTTTAAGTCTTGAGGCAAAATGCAGTGTATTTAAAATTTATACACTCCATAATGCCTTTGTTCTGAACTTGAACATCCTGCAAAACTTCTCTGCTTTCTTTGCCTTCCAACTCTAAGATAATTTGTTCTCCTGGTTTCAGCTTATTATTATGCAAAAGTGACTTTAAGTCATGGTTCCATCATTTAGCTACATGCACAGTCATGGCTGACCCTTTCTGATCAATTGCCAATCCATACAGGTTTGACTGATAAAAGAGCCAATTAGATTTAAGCAAATTAAGGGACATCACCAATGTCAACCACTTATTAAACTGAATGCTGAATTCCATGCATACAAAACACTAATGCACCAAGTCCCATTAAGAGTTGAAATCCTAACCCCATTAGTAACTCCGGACCGCTACAGGGTAAAGGTCAAAAGGAAGTTTCATATTTATGGATTAACATTTGGATTCAATTTTTATTTTATTTTTTAATTCTTTTCCAAGGACTCTTGAACCTGAATTGCAATTCTAGTCAAGCACTTATATAAAATATATTCTTTATTTCTGAGGGGTTCTTTTTAGAGTTGAATTTAAGCATTGCAACTCGGTTTGGTATTTTCAGTAAATTCAAGGAACTGCATTCCCAGAAATTAAGATTTTCTTAAGCAACTAGTAAGACCAATATGCATAATAGTACAGGGCTTAATAAAGTAGACAATATTTCAAACAAAAATCAAAGAAAACAAAGACACCTTGTCTGAAAATTAGTGAATCAACTGAAAAAATACCCACTATTTAATAGTATTGATTTGTTGTGACTATTAAGATGGAATTCTCATTTGTTCTCTACCTTTCCACCTGATTTATGGCCTTTTATCATACTCTATAATGTATTCTCCATAGTGCATATTTTTGAACAGTAGAGTTTTTTTTGCTCCTTGAAAAGTTATTGCTACAGTTTTGGACCCACTAAAAGACTATAATTAATCTTTATATATTTAGGTCTCAACCCCCATACATTACTAAATACTATAAAACTTGTAGTGTTCAAGAGACTACCCTCCCTTTTTAGGCAATCTTTTGTCCAAAAAACCCCCTTTCCCTCTCCAAGAATCTCCAGATGTATTAAGTATAACTCTTCACCATCTTTGCTACACATCACTTAATCAAGAAATTGTCACTCCCTTGTGTGATGAGTTACAACAGGTGGCTCTGTATTCCTGATCACACTTTTTAAACACTTCAGTATGAAACAATGCTTCTGTCACTATTTGCCACTGATGTAGTCTTAAATTTCATTGATCAAGAACCATGGAGGTTAAAAGATGAAGTCTAAGATAGAGTCAAATCCTGCTATCATGTGCACAGTTCAAGGACATGCATGGGTATAAATCACCAGAATTTGACCCACAGCTTTTAGCTATAACCATGCAGAATCAAACCCTGTAGCCTTGTTTCATTCCTTGGGGTCAAGCAAAACTCCCACTGATATCAACGAGTGAAATCCTGGCCCCTACGAAGTCAATGGCAAAATTTCCACTGATTTCAGTGGGGCCAATATTCCACCCAATAACTTCAATGTACAGGATCTGTCCCACTGATAAATAACTATTATTAGAATGTTATTGCACTCAAATTAAACAGCGATTATAATAAAACATAATGGAAAGGTAAATATGGATTATAGAATGTCATATATAACAGTACTTCTCTCACTTGCACTGATTCATTTATTATTCATTTCAGTATGGCTCACAGTCCACTGGAAAACGGTATGGAAGATTTCTTTAATAACTCTCAGTGCTAATTTAATTCTACTTAAACACACATATTCTAGTGAATGCCACATGCTTTTCAGCATGATTTTATGTGTAAATCAGGATAATATGTTTTCAGATCATTAAGTAAAAGGAAGCATGAACTAAAACCTATTTAATCAATGAGGTATTGCCTTTAAACTACCACAAGATCATAAAAAAGATAATTTCAAAGCTATAAGTTTCCTAATTGTAATCAACAACAATCTAATGATGAAAGAAACTATATCCTAATGGCTATCATAAACTTGTGCACATCCTTGCCTATCTTCAGAGAGCCTGTATCTTTTCATTTTTTAAAACTGTCAGCGCCAAGTTTCTGATTCCTTTCTTCAAAACTGAACAATCACACACAGATTAGATGCGATGTTAATGGATAGCTTCAATAAACAATTTATCTCAGATTTAGTTTATTATAATAAAACTATATTTTTGTTTCTTAGCATTGGATAGAGGTGAGTCCACTATTAAAAGCATATGGTATATTATGTGAATTGATCCTCTTTTCCTGTTCGAGAATTGTCCATACACAGTTTACAATTTTCCCTTAGTCAAAGCTATTTGCACATTTGTCTACAAATAATTTTTGGTCAGTACATTGTTTGCAAACATATCGTGAGTATTATTTGATATTTGTGTTATGTTGGCTAGTTTTGACTATATATGTAGTTCCCTGGCATTGTTCCTGGTCCTTTGCTCCATAAATATACCACTAAGGATCAGTTTGTTGCTTAGCTCTCATTTATAGGTTCAAAATTCACTTTTAGGAATATTCACTTATGTTTCACTGTTTCTGCAAACATTCCTGCTAGAAAATTCATTCATTAGACTATTCATGTAAAGACAATACAAAAGGGACACAAACACATCTGATGTGAATTCAAGCTTTTATTTCAGTGAGTATGCAGATAAAATGTTTGCAGGTATTTGTTCAGCTGTGGTATGAAGCATATTTCAAATCCTTCTTGATAGATAACTTACCAGAAGTGGACTAGATCCTCACCTGGTGTAAATTAGCATAGTTCCATTGATTTCAGGAGATCTACACCAATCTGTGATTCTAGCCACTATGCTGCTGAAACCGAACTTTACCATTAACACACCAACCACTTCAAAATATATCCAATAAATACTGTTCTTGTGTACAGCTTACACTTTCTATACAGAATCAGATTATCCTCTGCAGTGTGCGCACCTATCTGGGTTCTTGTATCAGACTAACCTACCACTAGGCTAGCTGAGTGCCTCTCACAAACAAACAAAAACTGCAGGACATTTCATATTCACACACACAAACTTATGGATATCTACTTATGCCTTCATATCTTACAGTTTTTAAGATGTGCAATAGGTCGTATTAGAACAAGGCCAGCCCACAACATTTTTGCACCTGAGGCGGGGAGCTCAGATGATGCCCCATACCCCCTCGCTTGAGCCAAAACTTTGAAAGGTCTCAATTCTGCCTTCCTCCAGCACAGCACTCCACCATCTCTGTGCATCTAGAGCAGAGAGAACACATATGCACCAGCAACAGATACAATTTTTTACACTCTGGGTCCTAGTGGTGCCCCCCACCCCCACAGTCTGGCACCTGAGGCGACTGCCTCAGTTCACCTCATGGTAAGGCCAACTATGTATAAGAAGCTGAACCCAACAGTTTTGCAGTAACAGTTGTTAACGCAGACGTTCCTCTGAACTTCAAATACTCAGTTGCAATTATAAACAATGTGTTCAACAGAACACCACAGCATAACATAACAGTATATTTGTAACGTGCAGAGCAACATAACTTTTTTTCTACTTACCCCCTGGAGGCATGGCTAGTGTCATGGGATCACTTATCACGCTGCCTTGGCTATTGGAAGCATTTACTTGGATAGTGTAGTTAGCAAATGGAATCAGTCCTCTAATGGGCACCCATACGTCGGATTCTTTGCTGCTGTGTAAGATCTTTGTGCCATTTACAATACTGTAATTAGCATTAGCTGTTAAAAACAAAAAAGTGGGGAGAACAATAGTTAGGTTTTGTACCTACTGCAATTCCTATTCTGACCAAGTTCTGACACTACTGGTGTCAATGGGGATTTGGCCATTGACTTCAATGGGAGGAAGTGATGACCCCATTTGAACATTTAATATTTTTGCCCAATTTTCTCCTTTCTTCCTTCTTCTTGTGGTATTTGCAAGGTACCAAAAGTATAAAATCATAAGAACTAACCATATATGTACAGAAACAGATTGCTATAGGCTGAAAACATGGGCCAACATTTGGGAGTCATTAGTGTTCTGATAGCTGCTTCAGAGCTGTTCAAATGAGCAGGATCATTCAAAAAGTTTAGGGATGCAATCTTGGCCCCCATAGAAGTCAATAGCAAAATTCTCATTGACTTAATGGGGTCAGGATTTCTGCCTATAAATGTGTACTTCCATCAAAGCGGTAGATCATTCCCATTTACATATGTGAGAACGACAAATGTAGGTTGAAAAGTACCTGGGCTTAAATGTGATCTTGGACCTAATGAAGGGGGAGGAAAGATTGACATTATTTTATTTTATGAAGTATCCAAAGAGGCCTACAGGCTTTCAGATGAACTGGGAGATTTGGATGACTAAGTCCCCTAGGCCTCTTGGAAAATCCAACCCTTTCATGTGCCCCAAAACCTCTGAGGAAAGAGAGAAGAGTAGGGAATTTGCACCTGGGTATCCGAGGGCAAAACTGTGCTAATTTACTGTCCAATGTTTTGAACCTGTAAAGTGCTATACAGACGATAATACTATCATCAACATCCCCCCTTAAAGTCAATGTGAATTTTGCATAAAAATCAGTGGTAGCATCACAGAAGTGCTTGAATGCCACAGTGACAAGTATCTGATTAGACAGAATATCTAATAGCTGAAAGGAAAGATGTAGGATTTTAAAATATCTGGAACAAAGGCAATATGAGTCAGAATTCTCAAAAGCAGCAGATTTAGTTCTCCAGTCTGAGTCCATTGCAAAACCAAAATACAATAGATACACACATTTCAAAATAATAATAATACAACCAAATTCTGTTCTAGTTACACCTTTCTGAACACTCACTGGGCTCCATTTGTCTTTGTGCATCTTTAACATGCATTGTTAAAACTGAGCACATTATTAAGCCTGAAGCAGTTTTTCAAACACCACTTTCAATAGCAATTCCAACACATTCACTTACATCCTCACACAGGCCAGGGCACGCTATAAGTGTTCTCTCTATGCAGCCATCATACTCTGATTTGGTGATTCTTGCAAACATTTTGTAATTCACTTATTTTAAAGGTATTAGCCACAAATTGTAGCCATGCAACTTTCTTGATGTGAACAGAATTGCATGGATGGAATTTAGGACATGGTTTTGATTATTCCACAGCTAAAGTATTGTAAATTTACTTCCTCTTGTGTTTTAACTTTTAGTCTTGCATTCCTTTTTTCAGTCTCCACTGAAGTCCAATTTATCTGTTGGCCAAATTCTGCCTCCATTACAGTACCACTAAGCAATATAGTGTAACACAGGGACAGATGCTGATCTCATTTACACTAGCATAAATTCAAGTAACTTCACTGAAGTTAATATATTTAATCTGGATTACACCAGTGGAACTGAGAACAGAACTATGCCAATAGACCCTATTTTACATGCCATAATGAGGGACACATTTTGTCTCATGCAAGAAAACTGGCATAACACCTCTTCACATTCCACCAAAGGTAGAGATAAACTCCTGCAAAGGTAGCATTATTCACCTGAGATCATCCTTATGCAACCTCACACATTCTACTCCTTCTAGACAGGAATTGTGCATGGGGCCACTGCTTGATCTGGGTGTTTGTATATGCATCTCAAACCCCTATATGCCTCTCAGTGAAGCAGTCTCTCTTTCTGTTTGTGCTTTCACTTCTGTTTTATGAATAACAGTGAAAGCACAGAAAACACAGTAAAGTGCAAACACCAACTCCATATATACTGTGATACAGCATGGCCAGAGGGCAGCATAAGAGTGTTAGCAGGGGGCCTTATTCCCTGCCAAGGGAGGAAGGTTTGCTTTAGATTAACTAGTACAGCTGTGGCCAATTAGAGCACCTGACTCCAGTTAGAGCACCTGACTCCAGTGATGGGATATAAACCCCTGCTTCAGTCAGACAGGGGGAGGGGGTGGTAGTTGAAGGAGAAAGGTTGGATTGGAGCAGAGTGCAGATTGCAGAAGAGAAGAGTTTGTCCAGAGAGAAAAAGAAGGTTTGGGAGGAGTGCTGCGGTGGATTGGGAAGCCCAACAGAAACCCTAGGTAAGGGCACCAGGCTTGTATAGAAGAGAGGCGAAAAGCCCTTCACAAGCTGACGGGTATGAGAGGGAAGTAACCCAGGGGAAGAAACCGCTAGTCAAGTGGTTCACCACAACCCCAGGGCCCCTGGGTTGGGACCTGGAGTAGAGGGCGGGCCCAGGTCCCTCCCTCTCCACTCCCCTCCTCCAGGACACTAGGGGAGTGATTAAGAACTGGTTCAGAGGCAAGCAATATCGCCCTGAACCTACCCCAGAGAAGAGAAAGCGCGAGACCCAGAGAACAGTACGGCAATTTGCCCACGTGGTGTCAGGGGTGGGATCTGCGCGCTGGGACATAGTCCAGGGGAGACATAACCCTCCCACCCTTAAGATGGACGACGTGGTCAAGGCCCTTATACATGCCACCGCGGCCAGCAGGAGGCTACCAGGGTCCAGGCAACCGCCCAACAAGAGGCGACTAGATTGCAGCAAGAGACTAATCAGCTGCTGCTGAGTCAGGCTGCTCAGGACCGAGCCCTGCTGAGAGACCTAATAAGCCAGATGAAGACCCTTATGGAACAGAATCACCACGGGGAAGGGACCCGGACCATACGGGCTAGCCATTACTTACAAAAAATGACCAGGGAGGATGATGTGGAAGCATACCTCCTGGCTTTTGAGAGAACAGCCCTGCGGGAGGCCTGGCCCCGAGAACAATGGTCTGGTATCCTTGCCCCATTCCTATGTGGGGAAGCCAGAAGGTCTATTACGATATGTCTGCAGAAGCTGCAGCAAACTATTCCCAGCTAAAGGCAGAGATCCTGGCCAGGTTCGGAGTGACAACGGCACTACAAGCCCAGAGGTTCCATGAATGGCGATATATGGAGGACAAGACACCCCGAACGCAGTTGTTTGACTTGATCCACCTGACCCGGAAATGGCTGCGCCCTGAAGCCCATAGCTCTGAGGAGATGATGGAGGTACTAATATTGGACCGGTATATGCGGGGGTTACCACCAGGACTCAGGACTTGGGTGGGTCAGAATGACCCCTCTACCTATGATGAGTTGGTCTCCCTCGTGGAAAGACAACTGGCAGCCCGCGAACTGTTCCAGACTCCAAGCGGGGAGACACGGCAACCCAGGAAGACAACCCCAAACCCAAGGCCCCGGACTGTCGAGAACTCTAGAAAAACTATAACCGGGAGGAACGACAGTGAGGAATGGCTCGAGGCCAGAAAGGGACCTGGGGGTTTGGGAAGAGTGGTGGGGGGCCGGCCAACTAGCCCCAGGCAGGGGGTGATAACCGGATGATGAGGGACGGTGTTATGAATGTGGGGAATTGGGCATATAGCAGCCCAATGTCCCAACAAGGAGGTGCCTATGCAGTGTAATCTGGGGAGTTATGGGGAGCAATGTGGCCTGATCAACCTGGTAGGGGTTACATTGACCTCACATGGATTTACCAGACCAGTAAAAATGAATGGTATAAAAACCATAGCATTAATAGATTCGGGGAGTGCTGTCACGTTTGGTCTCGGGAAAGTTGGTGGGAACAGACCAACTAACTCGGGCCAAAAGCACAGGGGTAACATGCGTACATGGCACCGTGAATTTTTACCCTACAATTCCAGTACGGATTGAAATCCAGGGGAATACCACCAGAGTTTCTGCAGGAGTAGTCCCCAAGCTCCCTTATCCTGTTTTGATTGGGAGAGACTTCCCTGGGTTTGAGAACTTACTGACCCCGATAGAGGCAGGAGAGGGTAGCAACCCCCAGGTTGAGACAGGCAACTAAAGATAGCTCGCCCCAATGTTTGCTGAATTTGCTCCAGAATTGTTCTCATCCCCTGGAAAACCCCGCAGGGCTAGGCGAGAACGAAGGGCGGCTAAAAAGTTAGGGACCAGGATTCTGGCAGCTAATCAAAAGACTTCCCTTGTGGGTAGGCGAACCCGCCCAGGAGACAAGGAGAAGGTTCGGGTCACGGAGGACTCAGAGGAGGTTCCTGGCCCAAGTGGGAGCACCCCAGGGGGAAGAGTTGAAATAGGCCCCCTGGAATTAGGTCAGTTCAGCACTGCACGTGAGACCTTTGGGCAGGACCAGGCCGAAGATCCATTATATGCAAACGTGAGGGAGGAGGTAGTGGAAGTAAATGGAGTGCCTGTAGAAGGAAAAAGTCAAAGGCCCAAGGCCATATTACGTGCTCAAACGTGATCTGTTGTACAGAATAGAGCAAATACGAGGGAAGAAGTAGAGCAACTCCTAGTCCCACGGAAACACATAAGGGCCGTACTAGAGTTAGCTCACAGTCATTTATTTGGGGGACATCTAGGGGTAGACAAGACGCTGGATAGAATACTAAGAAGGTTTTATTGGCCAGGAATACGAGCAGAAGTCCAGCGTTATTGTGCCTCCTGCCCTGAATGCCAGCTGCATAGCCCCGACCTCACTTGCGGGCCCCACTAGTACCTTTACCTATTATTGATGTCCCGTTCGAGAGGATAGCTATGGACATAGTGGGCCCACTAGAAAAGTCGGCACGGGGCCACCGAAACGTACTAGTCATCCTTGACTATGCCACACGATATCCAGAGGCCATCCCTTTAAGAAACCCCACGTCTAAGGCAATAGCTAAAGAACTACTACAGGTTTTCGCCAGAGTGGGCATCCCTAAGGAGATCCTGACAGACCAGGGAACCCCGTTTACGTCAAAACTAATGAAAGACTTATGTGCCCTGCTCCGTATACAAGCCATTCGGACCTCCGTCTACCATCCACAAACAGACGGACTAGTCGAAAGATTCAATCGAACCCTCAAAAGTATGATCCGGAAGGTGGTAGCACAGGATGGAAAGGACTGGGACACTCTTTTGCGTATCTAATGTTCGCTATACGGGAAGTTCCCCAGGCGTCCACGGGTTTTTCCCTTTGAACTCTTATATGGACGCCACCCACGGCGGGATATTGGATATCGCCAAGGAGGATTGGGAGGAACAACCCAACCCAGGAAAGAATATTATTGAGCATGTGACACAGATGCGAGAGCGGATAACTCGAGTAACCCCGATAGTACGGGAGCATTTAGAAAAAAGCACAAGAGGCACAGCGGACATACTACAACCGTCGGGCGAAAATGCGAAGATTTCAGCCGGGGGAACGGGTGATGGTGTTAGTGCCGACCACAGAAAGCAAACTCCTAGCCAGTTGGCACGGACCATATGAGATAGTGGAAGCCATTGGAGAAGTGAATTATAAGGTTAGACAACCAGACCGCCGGAAGCCAGAGCAAATATACCACATCAACTATACTGAAGCCCTGGCATGACAGAGAGACGTGTCTGGTCACTCGAGGAGCTCTACCTCAGGCAGACGGCCCGCAGGAGCAGGTAAAGATATCTCCTGACTTAACCCCAGAACAACGGATGGAAGTCATTGAAATGATCCACCGGAACCAGGACGTATTTTGTACCCAACCAGGTCGAACGGCACTAGTCCAACATCATATTGTCACCAGCCCGGAGTAAGGGTGACGATAAGACCATATCGAATACCGGAAGCTAAAAGGGAAGAAATTAGGATGGAAGTGCGAAAGATGCTGGAACTCGGGGTCATTGAAGAATCCCACAGCCAGTGGTCCAGTCCGATCGTACTAGTCCCCAAGCCTGATGGCACCCTGAGGTTTTGTAACGACTTCCGGAAATTAAATGAAGTATCCCACTTCGATGCCTACCCGATACCACGCATTGACGAGCTGGTTGATCAGTTAGGCAAGGCCAAATACCTAACCACCCTAGATCTGACCAAAGGATATGGCAAATACCCCTGGCCAAGGATGCCAGGGAAAAGACTGCTTTTTCTACACCCGATGGCCTGTTCCAGTACACTGTCCTCCCTTTCGGACTCCATGGGGCCCCTGCCACATTCCAAAGACTGATGGATAAGTTATTACGACCCCATGCCAACTATGCCGCCGCCTATCTAGACGACATAGTTATACATAGCCCTGATTGGGAGACACACCTGGACAAAGTGGAAGCAGTGCTGGACGCTTTGCGAAAGGCTGGTCTCACCGCTAATCCTCTGAAATGCGTGATAGGACTAGCTGAGGCCAAATACCTCGGGCATGTCGTAGGGAGAGGGGTGGTGAAGCCCCAATGGAACAAGGTGGAGGCAATACAAGATGGCCTCGACCAATCCGCAAGAAGCAGGTCAGAGCATTTTTTGGGTATAGTTGGATACTATCGGAGATTCATCCCTCATTTTGCCACAAGAGCGGGGCCATTGACGGATCTGATAAAAGCTCGGGGCCCCGAGATAGTGAAGTGGACAGATGCGGCGGAAGCAGCATTTGCAGATTTGCGGACAGCCCTATGCTGCCATCCGGTACTCATGGCCCCAGACTTCGAGAAGGAATTCATCCTGCAGACGGACGCCTCGGAGGTGGGACTCGGTGCCGTCCTTTCCCAGATGGTAGGGGAGGAGGAGCACCCCATCTTGTACCTCAGCCGAAGCTCCCCCAGGGAACAAAAATACGCTGTTGTTGAAAAGGAATGTCTGGCGATAAAATGGGCTATGGAGACTCTCCGCTACTATCTCCTGGGGCGGCGGGTTTACCCTTGTGACTGATCACGCCCCGCTCCAGTGGATGCATAGGAACAAGGAAAGAAACGCCAGAGTGACGAGGTGGTTCCTCTCTTTGCAACCTTTCCATTTTCGGGTCCAGCATAGGGCTGGAAGCCAACACGGCAACGCTGATGGCCTCTCACGCCAACACTGCCTCTCGTCCCGAGTAGCCCAACCCCTTGGTGTTGAGCGGGGGGGGGGGGATATGTGATACAGCATGGCCAGAGGGCAGCATAAGAGTGTTAGCAGGGGGCCTTATTCCCTGCCAAGGGAGGAAGGTTTGCTTTTTAGATTGTGGCCAACTAGAACAGCTGTGGCCAATTAGTTAGACCCTGGGTTGGGACCTGGAGTAGAGGGCGGGCCCAGGTCCCTCCCTCTCCACTCCCCTCCTCCCAGGACACTAGGGGAGTGATTAAGAACTGGTTCAGAGGCAAGCAATATCGCCCTGAACCTACCCCAGAGAAGAGAAAGCGCGAGACCCAGAGAACAATACCGGCAATTGGCCACAATACATAAAAGCCCCAATTTATGTTGTCTACCTAAGGGCTTGCCTATGCTATGGTAAAAGTTTAATTTAAAACCTGCTAGTGAAAATGTTCTAATTAATAAGTTTTAAATACCTAATGTAGACAAAGCATGATGTATTTTAACACATTGGACCTTTGTATTGTAACACGGGCTCCCCAAGGTTCACTTCACTCAATTAATGTGTTAAAATGTATCTTGCCAGTTTACATCAGGGTTTTTAAATGTGTTAACACCTTTCATGCTAGACTATACAAGCCCTAGATGAACACACATGATTTCCCTGCCCATTTGTTTGTGTTCCTTATTTTTTAAATCTCTTTCCAGATAGGTAACAAGCAATATTATCTTATTTTTAAAAATGCAGTTTAGGGGGAAAAAATTGACAAGGCAACACTTTGTTCTAAGTTGTCAGGATAACAGCATTAATACACAGTAATTATACAATTAGTTGTAACATTAAGTTCTAGTTATAGCAGAATGATTACTTGGCAATTATAAGAAGTATATAATTACTCGATAATTATGAGAAGTATGTAATTATATAACCATTTTATTCAGCTCAAAAATGAACTTGCACATTTACAATGAGTTAGACAACACGGCAATTCAGATTCTTCACTGCTTTATATATTTATAAACTGAAGAGCACCAATCATTTTCCTAACACAGACCAAGAGTTTCTTATTGCCATTCATAGTCAAGCTACTTACAGCTACGGGCAAAAATAAAATAGTAGAAACATATTTTTAAAATGCAGGTCCTCAAATTGCTCCTGCTGGGAGTGACATGCAATGTGCAGCCTTACCACTTTTCACTGCATAAACTTTGCTTTCAGTGGGCTGGAAAATGCAGCCGCATTGGTTCAGCCTGACAGAAAGTGCTATGATGATAAGTGTTTCATATCACCCTATGTCATTCCTGCCTAGTCTGCCTCAGCTTGGTCCTTATTTGGGAGTATAAGTAGATTGTGCATCTCTCTTTCCAGTTTTCATGTGTGTCCTTTCCCCAACCCCACTCTTAGGTCCAATCTCAGCTTCCTACAGAGGGTGCCATATGCCATTGTGAACAATAGCTTGAGACACTGTTAAATCCTTAAGGGCAATTGTTTCACTTTGGTCAAACGGTCAGTGCTTCATAGTATCTGACATGACCAATCACTGATGCTTCAGCAGAGAAGTTCCCATCACCACTTTGCTGAAATGCCCATTCTGGAGGAGCATTCCCAGGTAGGAAGAACATAGCTTCCCCTAGAGCCTGCCAATCTTGCCCCTGAATGGCCTGCACTGCTTTCAGAGATATGAACCCCTCCACACATACATACACAGCTCTTCTTCACAGTCCCTGGTTTCCCCAGATTCCTTGATCTTATTCACTCCCAGAAGGACTTTCTTCCAGTTAGGTTTCAGAGTAGCAGCTGCGTTAGTCTGTATCCACAAAAAATCCAGGAGTACTTTTTGAGTACAGACTCCAACGAGAAACTGCTGAACTTGAATTAATATGCAAACTAGATACCATCAATTTAGGCTGAACAGAGACTGGGAATGGCTGAGCCATTTCACACATTGAATCTATTTCCCCATGTTAAGTATCCTCATACCTTCTTGTCAAACTGTCTGAAATGAGCTGTCTTGATTATCACTAGAAAAGTTTTTTTTCTCCTGTTGATAATTGCTCATCTTAATTAATTAGCCTCTTAGAGTTGGTAGGGCAACTCTCACCTTTTCATGTTCTCTGTATGTGTATATATATATCTCCTTACTATATGTTCCACTGTATGAATCCGATGGAGTGGGCTGTAGTCCATGAAAGCTTAGGCTTGACTTAGATGTTGGCATAGAAAATACGCTTAAGTTTGCAGATGATACCAAACTGGGAGGGATTGCAACTGCTTTGGAGGACAGGGTCATAATTTAAAATGATCTGGACAGATTGGAGAAATGGTCTGAGGTAAACCGGATGAAGTTTAATAAAGACAAATGTAAAGTGCTCCACTTTGGAAGGAACAATCAGTTTCACACATACAGAATGGGAAGAGACTGTCTAAGAAGGAGTACGGCAGAAAAGGATCTAGGGGTCATAGTGGACCACAAGCTAAATATTAGTCAACAGTGTGATGCTGTTGCAAAAAAAGCAAACATGATTCTGGGATGCATTAACAGGTATGTTGTGAGCAAGACACGAGAAGTAATCTTTACACTTCTATCTTGCACTGTTAGGTCCTCAACTGAGTTTTAGTGTCCATTCTTGGCACGTAGTCCATTTCAAGAAAGATGTGAGAAATTGAGAGGTCCAGAGAAGAGCAACAAGAATGATTAAGGTCTTGAAAACATGACTTACGAAGGAAGGCTGAAAGAATGGTTTATTTTTTGGAAAAGAGAAGACTGAGAGGGATATGATAGCAGTTTTCAGGTATCTAAAAGGGTGTCATCAGAGAGGGAGAAAACTGTTCACCTTAGCTCTAATATAGAACAAGAAGCAATGGGCTTAAAGTGCAGCAAGGGAGGTTTAGGTTGGACATTAGGAAAAAGTTCCTAACTCTCAGGATGGTTAAACACTGGCATAAATTGCCTAGAGAGGTTGTGGAATCTCCATCTCTAGAGATATTTAAAAGTAGATTAGATAAATGTCTATCAGGGATGGTCTAGACAGTATTTGATTCTGCCATGAGGGCAGGGGACTGGACTTGATGACCTCTCGAGGTCCCTTCCAGTCCTAGAGTCTATGAATCTATGAAATAAATTTGTTAGCCTCTAAGGTGCCACAAGAACTCCTGTTCTTTCTTCCAGGCAGGCTCTCTCCATTTCTCCCCAACTCTGCCTGATTCTGATCTCATTTTCAGTTTTTTGCACAAATGTAACTTCACTGACTTCAGTGGAGTCACTCCTCATTTACACCAGGACCATTCCTCATTATTCTTTCCCCTCAGCCACCTGGGATGAAGCCTGCCTTTTTTCTCCCTTGACTTACTGCTGCTATATATATTGGTAGGCATGGATCTAAGGATCCTGCCTTAATATAGCTCTTCCTCCATCTCTGTGTTTTATTATGTCATTATGATGATACTCTAAGACCCTCCAACTAAAGTTACCAAAAATAAGTTTATTTCCTCACTTTCTGTTAAAAAAGAATATCTATCTACATATACAGAAAAGAATATATAGAACAAGAAAAAGTAATGTAGTAAAAACATCCTTTTGTAACTTATATACATTCCACCTGTACATCATTGTAAAAAAAAGTGCAAAGCTTTACCCAGCATTCTAGTTGGTGGGTGTTTCTAGTTGAAGGGTCTCTATATCATTAGAAGTACAGTTCAAAAGGGGTTCCAAAGCAGCTGCACATCCTTTTTTATTGAATATCAGTGTAAATAGGTGCATAAAATTCATGCAGCTTGGTGGTGCGTAAATTAATGCTGTCCTGGGTACATCATCCTATGGGGTTCACTAGATTGAAATAACATAAATGGGTATCCTTTTCCATTCTTGTTATAATCATTGTCACAAGAATTTTAATGCCTCATATATTCCGTAATTTTTTTCTGTCTGCTGTACTGCTCTGACCTTTTCAATATTCTGTAATTTGACTGGCTGGCCATTTCAAGTTCTTTCCTTTTTACGGCCTTATTAACTTGTGGTGAAGAGGTGAAATGGACAGCCAATCAGAATACATAATATTGCAAAGGTTGCAGTAGTACAGTATTGTACCAGCAGACACAGAGTACTGTATATTAGGCATTAGCATTCTGATATCTTATTCATGTGACAAAGGTTGTAACGAGAACAGAAAATGGCATAACATGAAACCATTCTCACGACTAAGACTGTAATGAGAAAGGAAGTAAAATAAACCAAATACATTCTTCTAACACTCAAAAACTGTATTTTTGTAAGAATGTTTCTCTTTTAAGGTAGCCTTTCCCATCTGGATAAAAATTTAGGTAGAAAAGATGTTAAATTGAAAAACTGCATCCTGTACACAAAATGACAAAAGTACATTCTGTATCAAGCGGCCACACTTTCCTCAAGGAATATTGCATATATTTATTACTATTAGTAATCAAGGACCTAATTAATAAGGCAATAAATTTTCAATGCCAAGCACTTTACTGAGAGTGTGGAGATTTGGTATAGGAACTTACAAACTAAGGTCTTGTACACTTTCTGTGGACATTAAAGAATCATGATGTTTTTCATAAGATCACTGTCCCCCCCACCCCCACCCCCCGGCTTGGTGTCCCTGGACAAAAAAATTCTCTCCCCCCACCCCTGGGGGCAGTGTGTCCTATGCTAGTTGACTGCTGTTCTCTACCCTAGAAGGGGCTGCATTTCATATGCTACATGTATGGTATGTGAAAAGTGCTGTGAAATCATTCGAGATGAAAGGCACTCTATAAAAATAAAGTACTTATGCTCACATACATATTTAACACTAGATTGTTTCCTTTTAACATTATGTTAGCGTCCAGGAAAATATGGTGGTTTTGTCACATTCTAGTCACAAAAAAAAGATAACAAATATTTTCTACTACTGTACTCCAGAAGGCAATTTATTCAGTGAGACTGAGTTTAAGGCTTTGTTTCAAGTTCTGAAACATGACTTTTGACGTCTACTGTTCTTATACAGAAGCAGATTCTGATATCCTTACTTGCATTGAGTAGAATCTTGCTCCACAAATACTCACATTCACTTCAGTGGGACTGCTCATGCTGTAAGGAGCTACTGAATGAGTTATGGTATCATAGAACTTTCATCCGAGGATCTCAAAGCACTACACAAACATTATCTAATGAACCTGCACAACACCCTATGGTTATTTTTAGACCTATTTTACATGTGAGCAAACAGGGATACAGAGGCTAAGTGTCTTATCTCAAGTCACAAAAATAGTGAGTGGCAGAACTGGGAACAAGATTCAAGCCCTCCATCCTTCCCATGAAGGAAAATCTAAAACTCCACAAAACCTCCTTCTTCTCTCACAATCCCACACCTTCAAACTCAACAACTTAATCTTCCAGAATGATGTCCTGCCTCACCAGTAAGCCACCCGCCTCCTTACCCTCACCTCTTCATTTGATCACAAACCCTGTATCAACTCCCTCCCTTCACAGAAATGATCACTCAATTCACCTTGCCCTCACTCAATACTTCTCTTTCTCTGATCATTTAATGTCCGTTTTACCATTTTCTAATCTCCTTCAACACTGCTTACCAACCCTCATCAACTTTCTCCCCACTTGGCCCTTCCACAACCTCCAATCCATTGAAGTCCATGGCTTCTCTACTGCTCTCAGACCTCTTTGCCCTGTTTTCTCTCCTCTGCTGTTTCAGTTGTTGATTCCCCTCGCTCTGCTCTCCCTTTCTTTGTCCCTCTCTGTGACCAAAAACTCCATCCCTCCAACCCCAGCTGTGCCCAGACTTGTAACTCGCTCTATATCTAGTTTTGTCCTACTGAACACCTTGGAGAAAGTCCTGTGACCATAAAGACTTTCTCCACTACAAGTCTGTTCTATCTTCCATTAATTCTGCCATATTGTCCAGCACTCATGAATTTCATTCTGAAAGCCCCAGATGCATATTTACTCCCACCTAAAATCCTCCCTCCACCACCCTCTCCTCCCCTTACGTTTCTAGTACAGTATTTAAAATTAAAAACAAAAGACACCACAGTGATTTTATGCCATTAAGAAAGCATATTATAATTTTCCCCATCTTTATTTGGGTGAATATCACATACTACTAACTGTTTTTTCAGTGTCTTCCCAATTACCATAACAATTTTTAAAGTGTGAGTTTTCTGTTTTTCAGTTTGAGTTATTTTTCCTCTTTTCAACAAATTGTTATTTTTCCAGATGAGTGCACTGCCACCTTTGTCTCAATCAAGTGAGCAGCTATTTTTTCCTCTGCTCTTGGAGTTGGCAGATCTGCTGTTCTTACACATAGATCACGGTCTCCAGCCTTGAAACTGTGCTCTGTAACTGAGAGTCTCTCTTATCATAGGCTACCCTTATTCCCATTTTGAGGGCTCAGAGAGGGTTGCTGGATGTTATGAGAGCTCCTTATAAAAGATGGGTAGCTCAACGTTAACTGTGATAAAATGGCAAATCCAACTACTGCTATCAATCCCAAATGAGCACCTACTCTTATTAATAATGAATAGCTCCCAACTTTTATATGAACCTTGAACTGAAGGCACTTTTCTTTTTTTTTATTAACACTTTCCCATGATAATTAAAACATGTTATAGTTTTAAAAATGAAAGGTACAGAATATTTAAAGAATAAAGAGAAAGGGCATATGGCCTCTCACAGCGGGGGACTGAGAGTCTAAACTCTTGAGTTCTATTCCTGAATACAGCACTCAGTCTCTCTCTGATTTAGTTCCCCCCTCTGTCAATTGAGGCTAATACTACTTACCTATCTGACAGTGCTGTGGTGATCATTATGGTTTGTGAAGCACTTTCAGAGCCCCAAACTAAAAGAGCCCTTGTAAAGGGAAAGTATTATTATCAATGGATGAAAACTCCCACTTATTCTTATCAGTTCAAACAAGTCTAAATCCTAATGTAGCAAACATGAAGGGACATACGTTTATTTGCTCACTCCTTTTTATGGACTAGAATTCACAGGCCAGTCTAAGGATGCAGCGCCAAAGCAGGAGCTCCTGGAGGAAACATGCCTCAGGCCGGCACATGAGTTTCAAGGGGGAACCAGCTGCTTAGAATGAAACATGTATCTGTTCCTCTGCTAGGTGGTGCAGGGAAGGGAGGGTCATGGCTAGGGGAGGTGAGCAAAGTCCTTACACTCAATGGATGACCTTTTGGGCCTAGCCCCAGTTCATGGTGGGAGAATGTTCCTTGGACACTCTCGCCTACCTCTTGTTCATCCAACTAAGTCACAAGAGTCTGGCCAGCGAAAAACCTTCGTGTTCACACCTTAACTTTCCTTGGCTGTTTGTAAGTGCAAATATCTGTCAGGGAAGAGAAACTTCTCCTCCTCTAATGAACCATTTACTACTTTCTTACTGTCATTCAAGTCATCTACACCGCTTGCACTTGAGCCTCTCATATTACTAAAAGCTTCTATTTCATACAGCACAGCCAGAAAAGCATTGAAGCTACTACATAAGGACATTCATTATCGTTATTTATTATTTCTACTGCAGTCACATCTAGGGGCATCAATCAAGAAAGAGGGTCTCATTGTGCTAGGCACTGTACAGACCTGACCTAAAGAGCTGATGATCCAGTTTTTTTGTTTCCAACATGCAGAGTTTAGCTAATAGCAGAGTGTACAATAACCAGGAACAAAGATTTCTGCGTTGCCTACACTAGCATTTAGAACAGTGTTAGCAGCGGCGGCTCCAGGCCCCTGCATGCCAAGCGCGTGCTTGGGGTGGCATGCCATGTGGGGCGCTCTTCCGGTTGCTGGGAGGGCAGCAGGCAGGCAGCCTTCGGCGGCATGCCTGCGGAGGGTCTGCTGGTCCCGNCCGCGGCTTCGGTGGAGCCGTGGGACCAGTGGACCCTCCGCAGGCACGCCTGCGGGACGTCCACCGAAGCCGCGGGACCGGCGACCGGCAGAGTGCCCCCCGCAGCATGCCGCTGTGCTTGGGGAGGTGAAATGTCTAGAGCCGCCCTGGGTGTTAGTTAACTGACAATCAGTGAATTCAAATTAAAATGCTAGTAAAAAACCTCCGGTCTTGATAGACCCCTAGAGTGGGATGAGTATGAAATTGCAAAACTACTAACCAGTATGTAACCTATTGCTTAAATCCGCCCCTGTAGCAGACGGCCAGAAGATAGCTAATGTAATTCCAAGTTTTAAAAAGGTTCCAGAGGTAATCCTGCCAACTACAGACCAGTGAGCTAACATCAGTACCATGCATATTGGTTGAAACTACAGTAAAGAATGGGATTATCATAAATGAACATGATACACTGGGGAAGTCAGCAGGGCGTTTGTAAAGGGAAATCATGCCTCATGAAACTATTAGAATTCTCTGAAGGTGCCAACTAGCATATGGAAAAGGGTGATCCAATTGATGCTTGGATCTCAGGTTTTGTCAAGGTCTGTAGCAGGGTTGCTGGTTCAGTCACGAGGCCTTTAGACTCCGGCATCACTTTCCCTTTTCTCCCAGTGTGTCCGGGACCCTGGATGGGGTTCAACTAAGTCAATTTCCTTGGCAGTAAACCCCTGTCCCTTCCTGTTCCAGTGCTAGGCGTAGGGAATCTGAGGTGAGAAGAGGGACTCAGGACCTCCTTCTCCTGTAGGTCCCAGCCCAGTGCCCTGGAAGTGTGACACTAGGGGCTGGCCTATATGTGGCCCACCTCCTGTTTGCCTTCCCCTGGGCTACTTTGTACCCCATCCGATGTCTCAGCTTGGGGCATGGCTGCTGTCTGAGTATGGTCCTTTGCTGCAAACCCTCAGAGTCTCAGAGCTGATGCAGGCAAACTCTACTTCTGGCATGATGTCTCAAAGAAAGATGGGAAAGACTCACAGCAAGACCTCCTCAGTAAGAGCTCTTTCTCCTCCATTATCAGGGCATTGCTCATCCTGGAAATGGCTTCTCTAGTCCTCCTGCCTGGGCCGCTGGAGCTCTTTTTAATACTGCTCTTTTCCCCAGGAGCATGCTTGCCAGTATCTGAGGGACAGAGCTTTCCTGGCCCAGTACTGCGCCAGCCTTTCCCCTGCCACAGCCAGAGAGAGGAGTCTGTAAACCCCATAATAAGGTCCCATAGCAACAGCTCTTAGGCAAAGTAAGCAGTCATGGGATTAGAGGGAAGATCCTCTCATGGATTAGTAACTGATTAAAACTAGGAAAGAAAGGGTAGGCATAAATGATCAATTTTCACAGTGAAGAGAGATAAACAGCAGAGACTCCAAGAATCTGTTTTGGGAACAGTGCTGTTCAACTTACTCATAAATGATCTGGAAAAGAGGGCAAAAATAGTGAGATGAAAACATTTGCAGATGATGCAAAATTATTCAAGACAGTTAAATCCAAATCTGACTGCAAAGAGTTATGGAGGGATCTCACAAAACTGGGTGACTTGGCAACAAAATGGCAGATGAAATTCAGTATTGATAAGTACAAAGCAATTCACATTGGAAAACCTAATCCCAACTGTATGTGCAAAATGATGGGGTCTAAATTAGCTGTTACTACTCAAGAAAGTGATCTTGGAGTCCTGGTGGATAGTCCTCTGAAAATATCTGCTTAATGTACAGCATCAGTCAAAAAAAGCTAACAAAATGTTAGGAACCATTGGGAAAGAGAGAGATAATAAGCCACACCTTGAATACTGCATGCAGTTCTGGTTGCCCCATCTCAAAAAAAGATCTATTAGAATCAGAAGAAGTACTGAGAAGGGTAACAAAATTATTAGGGAGCAAACTTCCATCTAAGAAGAGATTTAAAAAACAGACTCTTCAGCTTAGAAAAGAGATCACTAAGGGAGGATATGATAGAGTCTATAAAATAATGACTTGTGTAGAGAAAGTAAATAAGAAGTGTTATTTACCCCTTAAGAACCAGGGGTTACCCAATGAAATTAATAGGCAGCAGATTAAAAACAAACATAAGGAAGTACTTCCTTAATGTACAGTCAACCTGTGGAATTCATTGCCAAGGGATATTGTGAGGCAAAAAGTATAACTGGGTTAAAAAAAAGAATTAGAAAAGTTCATGGAGGATGGGTCAATCAATGGCTATTAGCCCAGGTGGTCAGGGATTCAATCCAATGCTCTGGGGATCCCTAAACCTCTGATTTCCAGAAGCTAGGACTGGATGACGGGATGGATCACTAGAAAATTGCCCTGTTCTGTTCATTCCCTCTGAAGCATCTGGCACTGGCCACTGTCAGAAGACAAGAAAGTGGGCTAGATGGAACCAATGGTCCGACCCAGCATGGCCATTCTTATGTTTTTATGAGAGGTTGCAGGTCTCCCAGAAACCTGTGCAGGGGAGAGGAAAAATCTGTTTGCCCTGTGCATAAGTTAGTGGGCTCAACCAGCACTGTGATGCTCACTGGACTGTGATGTTAGCAGGATGCCTGCATGGAATACAGACTCTCTCAGGAGTGTATACAAATGACTAGAAAGTAGCAAATAATAAAAATGTTTACATCATCTGTGATGTTGAACTGACAATATAGCTTATAACCATTTATGTCATCTATTTTGTTTGGGGTTTTATAGATGAACTATGAGGTCTTGTAAATTTCCTCTTTATTTCAGGAGAGAGCTTATAGAATAAAAACATTTATATGAAGTTAGGTTTACAAACTTCAAGTCTTTATCTTTTAATGTCTCCGTCATCCTTCCTATAGGAAGCATCAGTACATAAATGGAGATTATTATCCGGTTTCTGAATCTGTGTTCATAATTCATGGTTGCCAATAAGAATTTTCAGTTCTCAAGGGACGCTATCAGAAAGAGACTAGCTAAAGAGCACTGAGCAGGACTGGGGGTCTCAAATCCATAATCAAATATCTAGATTGATTGTGTCACTTGCACTTGTATTGATTTCAATTGGAAAAGCTGACCCAAGGGAATAATAAAAATGTGGAATAAAACTGATTTAGGAGAACAAAATTAATCCTTCTGTGAGTGGTAATGAATTGGTACTATTTAACCCTTTCAATCACAGAGTGAAAACACTATTTATTTTTTCAGAATGCTGAGCTAGCCAAAAGAAGTCATATCAAAAATGCCAATACTATCAAATGCCATTACACTAAGTTGTAATGCTCTAGAAGGAATGAAGTTCTAAGCTTGATCTAGGATTTTTATTTGACATAAAACATATTTATGGCTTTTCCAGTCAGCCTTACATATGACATCATAAATGATGCAGCTGTAGATCCAAAGTACCACAAAATCACTCAAGAGGACATTTATTGTACTTCTTCAAGTGTTTTGGAAGATATGTGAGAACCAAAACCAGAGCTAACTAATATATCTTTTTAGCTTGCACACCGGTCTTAAGCTCTAGGTACCTTTGACATAATATAAAAAGTTACATATTCAATCCAAGTCCAATTTGATCCCCGTCACATTATTCAAATAAAAACTAATAATAAAGATAAAAGAAATATCCCACCAAATTCCCCCCAAACAAATCCAGTCCTCATCTTACTTCCCGCTTTCCCGAGAAAATAGATGGCCTTTGTCACGTTCTCTGGAAGTCAGAAGACTTGTTCTGGACAAAGACATAAGATCATCCGAACTTATTTACCTCATCTGTTAGGGCTCTGATTTGTTATATATTGTTGCTGGAGTGGACTGGGTTGCATACACAATAGTCATCCACTAGAAATATGCACTGGTTGCCTTTCACTTCATAATGGGGCACAAGAATTAGTTGGCTTTCAGCAACAACTTAGAAGGGTGTAAGAAATCAAATAAAGAAGAGGAAGTCTGCTTCATTTTGTGTTCTTCCTTTAGTTGCTTTTTCTGCTAACTGATTAATGATATTTCTCAAAATTCTCTTCATTTTGAGAGTCATAACTCATGTTAGACTTTAAGGTACAGTTTGATGCACTCAATTATTTCTGAAAATTATTGACCTCAGGAAAAAAAAGAATAATGAAACTGAATTTATGGGAAGTGTTATTAATATTTAAGGAACGGATACTTTTGTAGGAAGAGCACTGAGAACATCTGCAGTTTTGTGCATGAATACGTTTTTGTGACCATCATTTTCAGCCATTGTCTACGTTGCTTCCTGCATTTGGGCTTTGACAGGTTGAGAGGTACACCGTGAGTTTGGTCCTGAGAGTCTTGGTGGGAATTGAAGACTGTAAATATTAGGCAACCAAAAGCCAGCCTTCCTCAGTGCACAGTTCACCGAATCTATCTAGAGCAATAACACAGGTTGGGAGTACTGTTTACTATTGAAACACCTGCAGCATCTAGGCTTTTCTTGGTCTGCCATCCAATTACTGATCAGGCCCGTGTCTTCTTAGCTTGCAAGAGTTGATGAAGACGTATCTAAAAGTGGTAGGGCACATTGTTGTGCACCTGCACTACAGTATGGTAGCAATGAAGTTGCACATGGCACACTGAGCAGAAGCAGACTGGTTAACTATGAAAAAAGAGGCTTCAGAGTAGCAGCTGTGTTAGTCTGTATCTGCAAAAAGATCAGGAGTTTTTTTTGTCCTGCTGATGATAGCTCATCTCAATTGATTAGACTCTTCCTGTTGGTATGCATACTTCCACCTTTTCATGTTCTCTGTACATATAAATATCTCCTGTCTGTGTGTTCCATTCTATGCATCCGAAGAATGAGCGTAGCCACATAAGCCGAGTGGAAAATATATTGTAGTCTCTAAGTGCCACAAGTAGCTCCTGTCTTTTTATGACAAAAAGCACGAACATGTTAAGATGAGGAGCAACAGATCGTGAAACAATATGAGCTGTAGTATGACACTGGGCGCTAGCATAAATGTACAGAGGTAGCCGGGTTTAGCTGGATCTGTAAAAGCCGCAAGAAACTCCTGGCACCTTACAGACAACAGACAAATTTGAGCAAGACCACTTTGTGGGTGAATACCCACTTCGCAGACGAAAGCTGACATATTCACCACGGAAAGCTATGCTCAAAACACATTAGTCCGATAAGGCCACAGATCTTGCGGCGTCTACATAACTATGAAACACAAAACCATGGCCCACTGTAGAAGGATATAAAGAAGAAAGGAAATCGGACTCCTGTATTGTCGCCAATAAAGACACACACTGCAGGTAAACAGGAAAGAAAAGAAAGCCGATCTGAAGAAAGCCTGTTTGTACTTACCTTGTGAACGGTGCAACGGAACTATTTCACCCGAATAAACATGTCCAGAATTCGCAAATCGTGTTAACCCTGGAGTTATCTGGTAAGTTCTGTCACCAACAAATCAGATTTAAATAGGCATCTCTGTGTTGAAACTGCTTCAAGGCCTGTAACTGTCGTGGTGGTAAATAGTCACATGAAAAGAGGCATCTAGAGTTCGAGCGAAAATCAATCACCCTGCTTTAGTGCTGGATTAATGTAGTGAGTAACCATTTGAACTTGCTTTTGACAATTGGTTTCACCGCTGGCAGGATCAGTTCATCCCCGGTTTTCTTTCTGTTAAGATAAATAGCGGTAATGGAATAGAAAACTATCCGCGGGCTGTCGGCACAATTTCCACGCCCAATCGAGAAACATAAGACGGCCAATAAAGGTAGACAAAGGTCCATCCAGTCAGTACCGTCTACGACAGGGCCAAATACCAGTGTGTCCAAGGAAGGACCCTAACAGGTAATGAGAATGACTCCTCCGGACACCACACCCCGACAACAGAGACAGGACACATCCTATCCAGTCCGAAAAGCCATGAATGGACAACCACATGAATATCAGTGCCTTTAACCCGGTATCACTGTCCTAGTCTCACACATCCAAGCAAGGATGCACAGTGAGCTGCGGCGTGTAAGAAGAACTACTTGATTTGTTTTTAAAACTCCTCCCCATAATTATAGGACCCCTAGTTCTATATATGGAACAGCCAATAACTGTCCTATTCACGTTCCCCACACACTCAGATTTAATATCACTTATCATATCCCCCCCTTAGTCAGCTACTTCCAAGATGAAAAACAACCTAGCCTCTTTAATCATCCTCATGGGAGCATTCAAACCCATATCTTAATGCCTCTTCTCCTACCTTTCTAATGCAGTATCATCTTTTTGGATGAAAAAGACCAATCTATACGCAATATGAAGATGGCGTAACATAGATTTACATACAGTCAATAATAATCGCCTCTATTCGCTACTTCTTTTAATATCCGAAAATCGGTTGCTTGTGACTTCCGCTGTACACGTGTACATCTCAGAGACTACCAGATGACTCCAAGATCCTCTGATTAGCTTTAGCTAAATGCACCCCACTATGATGAATTGGGTATGTTCATATGCATTACTTTACATTTACCACATTAAATTCAATTTGCCATTTTGTTGCCCAAACACTTAGTTTTGTGAGATCTTTTTTAAGTTCTTCACAGTCAGCTTTGGTCTTAACTATCTTGAGCAGTTTAGTACTATAGTTTGTCACTGTCAAGGTGTCACCCCCACTCTGAACTTTAGGGTACAGATGTGGGGACCTGCATGAGATAACCCCTAAGCTTATTCACCATCTTAGATCTAGTGGCTGCCACCACCAAATAGTTTAAACAAATGTTTATGGGAGAGTCATTTGGAAACTCTGTCTTCCCCCCAAATATTTCCCCAGTCTTTATCCCCCTTTTCCTGGCAGCATTGAGATTGATTCACCTCCCACCAATTCCTGGTGAGCCCAGATCCAAAAAACCCTTGGATCTTAAAACAAGGAAAAATCAATCAGGTTCTTTAAAAGAAGACTTGTAATTAAAGAAAAAAGGGTGAAAGGAATACCTCTGTGAGATTAGCATGCAAGCTACTCCTATAGACAACAGATTCAAAACACGGAGGATGTCCCTCTAGGCAAAAACCTTAGTTACACAAAGACACACAATCTGATTCTCCCTCCATGCAAAAACGAAGTCAAAAAAGAAAATAAACATAATCTAATACATTCCTTCCCTAAACATTTACTACTTTTAAGAAATGTTATATGGCTGATTCCTGGATCCTTCACTCCGGCACAAACTTTTCTGAACAGACAAAAGACTGATTTCCCTCCTCCCTCTTTGAAAACATCTTGTCCGGCCATTGGTTCCTCTGGTTAGGTGTCAGCTAGGCTATGTGAACTTCTTAACCCTTTACAGGTACAAGAGGAATTAACCCTTAACTGTCTGTTTATGACAGTCACTGTCGAAGGGGAGATCATCAATGGTAGTCTGGACCTCCTGGGGAAAGGAAGAGGATGAGAGCCATGACCCTCGGCCTATCAGGACTGCTGTGGCAGTGGACTGTGCTGCAGTATTGGCCACATCAAGGGCAGCTTGAAAAGCAGTGCGGGAGATGATTCGTCCCTCGGAAACTATGGCTGTAAATTGTTGTTTCTTTTCTTCTGGAATGTGATCAATAAAGTCGATGAATTTATTGTAATTTTTGTGGTCGTACTTTGCTAGAACAGCTGTATAATTAGCAATGCGAAACTGCAACGTGGAAGAAGTATATACCTTATGTTCGAGCAGATCTAATTGCTTACTGTCCTTACCAGTAGGGGTGGAGTGGGGAAACTGGTGTTTGTTCTTTTGGTTAACTGAGTCTCCTACCAGCAAGTCTGGCGCTGAGTGAGTAAAAAAACCAAGCTCTTGGAAGGAATAAAGTATTTTCGGTTTGCTGTCTTACAGGTAGGCAGGCTTGCAGCCAGGGTTTGCCAAGTGGCCTTGGGAGGTTCTAAAAGGGCTGCGTTGATAGGTAATGCAATTCTAGAAGACGAAGGTGGCTGCAGGATGTCAGTTAGCTCATGCTGCTGTTCAGGGACTTCCTCCAGGTTAATTCGTAGCTCATTGGCAACTTTTTAAAACAGGTCTTGAAATTTTGAGAAGTCATCCAAAGACGTTGGAGGAGGAGGAAGCAATGCTTCATCAGGCAGAACAATTGGTTCCACTGGGTTAGAGGCAGGACGCGCTTGCTCTAGCAGTTGTGACAGGGCTGCCTGCTGTCTGGAGTCAGTGGCAGGGTCGTCAGCTGGTGGTACTGACCAGGTCTCATGCTTGGCTGCAATGGTATAACGAGTGTGTTCCTGAGTATAAGGAGCCCATGGAGCCCAATATCGTCACTGTGGTGCGAAGGGCATGGGTGGTGTCATCCAGGGGTTCATGCACCATGGGGCAGGACCCTTGGATTAGGACAAGCCAGCTTTTCTATGACTTCTCTTGATTTGGGTCTGTGGACAGGAGATCTGATAAGGTAAAAATTTCTCCTCACTGGAGGAAAGCTGTGCAGCCCTTGCCTGAGTGTCTGGAAAGAAGTTGGTGTTAAGTAGGGGTGAATGCAGGATAGGTGACACCAGGAGGTCCCTTGAGCGTGTGAACTGCGGTGCCGCAGCGCCTGTCTGAGGGGAGGACTAAGTGAGAAGAATTTGCTGTGAGGAGGGATTCCTCTGCACCGCTGTCCTGAGTGATCTGTCACTGCCAGCTAGCTCAAAGGCTGACGGTGCCGGGAGAGCGAGAGGAGCCAGCAGGGGGTCAGGCAGGCTAGTATGTGTCTGAACTGCTTCCAGTGCGGTGCCGAACCATGCCGTGTGAGAGACAGGCAACTGAAAGCCTGAAGCCTCGGCACCGGAGGTTAGTCTAACCGCCACAGCCGCAGGCAGGTTTCGCATCATTACAGTCAGCGGTGGCTCCAGGCACCAGCACTCCAAGTGCGTGCCTGGGGCAGCAAGCCACAGGGGGTGTCCTGCAGGTCCCTGCAAGGGCGGCAGACAAGTAGCCTTCGGCGGCATGCCTGCGGGAGGTGTGCTGGTCCCACGGATCTGGTGGCAATTTGGCGGTGGGAACCCTGAAGCAACAGGACTGGTGGACTTTCTGCAGGCAAGCCACCAAATCCGCGGGACCGGGGACCTCCCGCAGGCAAGCCTCTGAAGGCTGCCTGACTGCTGTGCTTGGGGCAGCAAAAAAGCTAGAGCCGCCCCGATTACAGTTCAAGCAGCACTTAAAACCTGGAGAGCCAGGCATCTGAGAAGCAGCTGTGCTGACAGGAACAAAAAAAAAAGTGTTTTTTTCTTTTCTTTTTTTTTTTTTTAAATTGAATAGAAGAGAAAAGGAAAAAGATACCTAACTATTACTGGTAAGCTAAACTAAGAGGGGAAAAAGGTTGAACAAGGAGAGAAGAAATTCTCTAATGAGTCCGCTGACCTCCGTCTCAGGCCAGGGATGGTAGACAATGAACTGAAGAGATCGGTTGTGCACGCATACTATTAAGGTACACTCAGAGCGAGGGGGCAGGCTCTGTGCATGCGCAACCATTACGACTCCTGCTGTAAAAATCTCCAAGCAAAAGTGCAGGGACACACCAACATCTGATGTGGAGCACAGACCGGGACATCTCTCGAAGAAGAACATGCATATTCGGATCACTTCTCCCCCACTTTCTCCACCATCTTTAGAACTTGCATATAATCTCAATTTCATGTAATAATAATATTTAACACTTACATAGTACTTTACATTTTCAAGTGCTGTACAAACATTAGCCAATTAATCCTCACAACACTCCTGGGAGGTAGATAATATTATTTTCCTACCTTTACAGACATGGAGACAGCTAAAGAGAGGTTAAATGACTTATCCCAGGTCACAGAGTAAATCAGTAGCATGACTGAGACTGAACTTAACCCACTAGAGCCCAATGCATTTTTCACTAACTTTTGGAGACACCAAAAGTATACCATACATGCAATTTGCTAAACTATTTTAAAAAATAAATAACTTGAAGCTGCAGAACCTCTACCACTCAATATAATAGTGAATCAAAATACAATGGGCTAGAGCCTCAGATGGTGTAAATTTATATCTACTGACTTAAATGGAATTGCCTCAATTTACACTAGCAGAGAATCTGCTTAATGTGAATTCATTTCTGAGTTGTCTCATTACTCTAAGGTGTTACGATAACAATAATGCCTCTGATTGAAACAGAGAAGTTAAGTCACATTGTGACGACCCTAATTTCACTTACTCATATTGGACTCTTTTTCTTTCTTTGAAGTTCAAGGCTTCTCTCTACCCTTCCCCAAGCTGCCTTCTTGAGGTGAGTAGTATTATTCTCAGTGGTACAGAATTTAATGTGCATACCAAAGAAATCAAGACGCCTCACTTCAGAATTTAGGTCCAATGTGTTGTAGAATAAATGGAGCCCTGACTAACATACAGGGATAAATTACTGAAGGAACTTTGTGGTGGCTTTCTCTATACTTAACGTGCTGTTGCTAGCACAGGAGTATGTGAGCTAATCAACTTCTTTTGTGAGTAACTAAACACTGGAATCAAGCTGAGGCACTTGATTCAAGAAACCACAGAAAGATAAATGGAACACTGATATTTATTTTTTGCAGAAGATTTCAAATTTCTGTGATGCTGTCTTCCTGAATCTTCTATTTACATCACAAGTGCAGTTTCTGTAGGTGAATAGCTGTTTCAAGAATGAGTTAAAAAAGTGAATAATTATTAATGGGCTGGTTAAAAAAGGAATAATTGTTTGAGCAAATGGAATGTTTTGAAAATAAGTGATGTGATTTGATTATGTATAGGGAAAATCTACAATGTATGATGGCCTGAAATTAAAGAGAGTAGAGGTCTTTGTGGCAAAACAAACAAACCTATCAACCCTCAAAGTAATGCAAGCTAATACACCATACACTTGTGCTTACAATTAACAATTACACATTCAGTTGCAACAGTTATGAATGCAAACAGATATTCAGACATCTAAATATGCATTTGAATGCACAGTCACAGTAACTGTATAAACAATTTAGATTATTGTATACACAAGTGGGTCTCCATCCACAGAAAATTCGACCCATTGTGTGTCAATTAGACCTTTTGCCATTTCTGAGAGGATAAATATTTGATTTTTCTAGGAGCTGATTGGCTGGAATCCTTTTCTTGTCATATCTAAGGGAAAAGTACTTACCCTTGTAATTCTGCTTTTTTTAAGACATCATCTCACAGGAGTCTCACTCTTGGGCCTCAAACCTTCAATAGACTGGGAACTCCCATCATTTAAGAGATGAGCATTATTACCACATGTCAGCAGGTGGCACATTCCATTCTGTGGTGTGAATGGAAAAACCCGCTGTTGCCACCAACCATCTGACCCTGTTTCTGAGCAAGAAGTTGAAGTTTTAACCTGTTCGTATCTACATTTACCACCTATGGCCTGATTCAAAAGTGTGTCTAAGCACTGAATCAGAAACCTAGTGGGAAAGGGGAAGCTTCTACTAGAAGCTGCATTAATTGACAACCAATTTACTCAATCAGATCTTTTAAAATTTCTTCAACAAATGCCAAAGTTAAAAAAAAAAAACCTGAAACATGACCATACCACAGTGGATAAAGGAAAACATGAAACATAGCACTTAAATTATATGTAAGACTATGGATACAGAAAAACACATCTTTGTTGCAAGATCTGCAGGTTTGGAGGGGAAGTTAGTATGCGAGTGACACTGCCAAACAAGCAGAGTTACAAGGTACGTAATTATCCCTCTTTAAGGATACCAGAAGAATATCAGAGCTTAAAAGTAGCTTGAGGGATGTCTAACACAAAACACTACAAAAAGCAGTAGAAAATAATATAGCAGGGATTATAGCGCCACTTTGACTTAAGCGATATAACAAACAGGAGGTTAGGACCTTGCTCAAGCCACCCACAAAAGGGCCATTGTGGGTCAGAGCTGTGGCTAAGTCAAACTTGTTGCCAAATGAATCCAAATACATATGGTGCTAGAGCGTTGGTCCACCTGTGGACCCTTGTGCCACTGTGGTGGTGCAAAAGGGTCATAAATCCAGTTTAAAATCAGCCAGCTGATGATTTCCTGTTGCAGTTCCTGCCTCGGGGCCATTGCTAGGAGAAGATGGTCATGGCTGCCATGCCACTTGCCCTGGCTTTTCCCAGCTGCCGGGTGGTTCATTGCGGGTGCCAGCAGCCAGGTATTATTTGCCCTAAATTGCACTGGGTCAACTCAGCTTTGCTCTCTTGCCCTCTTGAGTCCTATGCAAAGTGGATCTGGGCTAGACCCAAACCCTTAGTCTTTCATCAAGACAGACAAACAGGTAATCAAGCAGTCCTTGTGGGGCACTTAAAGAGATCAACATAGAACTGAATGTCTTCTGCCTTAGATATTGCATTTGCAATACAAAGTCCTATAACAGATTTCTTCCAAGGAGGCAGCAGATCTTGAACAACTTTTTCCAAGAAACCTCTAGTTTGCTTCAAGATAGGTCTCTGTAATTCTATGCTATCAAGAAACAAGTTGTCAGGAAGATGGCTTTAGAGTTGGGACAGAACCCAGGATCTGTATAATCAGATTTGCAGTTTAATAGGAACAAGTATTTATTTGGAAACCATTCCCATGTAGGTCAGAATGGTGTAACAGGCTCATCAAAACTTCCTCCTCAGTTTGTTCAAGCCTTCGCAACTAGAGGTATAGTCAGAAAGACACACAAATGCTAGAGAAGGCTACTGTGGTTACAGAAGTCTCTCTTAGCCCTGGTCTACACTACAAAGTTATGTCGGTATGACAGCGTTGCTCAGGGGTGTGAATTTTAGCTATACCAACCTAACCTCTGATGTTGACAGCACTGTGTCAATGGGAGGGCTTCTCCCCTCAACATATCTACTGCCTCTCAGGGAGGTGATCTATCGATGCCCATAAGAGAAGCTCTCCTATCAGTGTAGACAGTGTCTTAGAATCATAGAATATCAAGGTTGGAAGGGACCTCAGGAGGTGATCTAGTCCAACCCCCTGCTCAAAGCAGGACCAATCCCCAGATTTTTACTCCAGTGCCCTAAATGGCCCCTCAGGGATTGAACTCACAACCTTGGGTTTAGCAGGCCAATGCTCAAACCACTGACCTATCCCTCCCCCCTTTCCCAAGTGCTACAGCTGCAGTGCTGTAAGTGTAGACAAGCTCTTTGATGCGATGGAACAGGATAGTCAAACTGTGCAGAGCTCCAACCTTAGCATCTTCTTTTGCCAGAAAATCCAAAGCAGCCCCTCCTGATCTGTGATCTGCATCTGTAGTTCCACATGACCATTTTAGTCTATTTATGATAGAATATTCCCCTCCTTATCAACATGGCTGGTGACAAGGAGGGTCCTTAACTGGTTCCTGAGACCCATACCCTACTGGTATGTAAACAACAAAAAACAGGAGGCCAGCTTTCTGACACCATTGGAGCCCTTTGGTACTGACAAACTAGGGAATTCCATACAAATTTATATTAAGTGAATTTCATGGTTGCATGATTAAGCACTCAAAAGTCACGAAATGCCAAAGTTAAGGTTGCCTATGCAACCTTAACTCATTCTTTTGTGCTTTTGCATTACCATGCAGTCCTTAAATACAAAAGCACATACTATTTTCTAAATAACATTACAATTTCTTTACAACTTCTGTGGGTAATTTTAAAGGTAATCAGTTGTCCCCACATCAAGAACACTGTATATGATTAAATACAGTTTATAACACCAAGGAAATGACCAATAAACCATTAGGCAGTTTTATTTCCTTTAAACTCCAGAGTGGCAGAGTTATTAGAAATATATAGCTAGATGGAAAATTAGCGAGATGATATCTTAAATAATGATGTATGGTAGTCACTTTTTTGAGGAGAATCAGGTGTATATCAAGTAGACAGATACAGATGTGTGTATGAAATTCAAAAGGTTTTGGATGGAATAAAACAGCAACTGAGCCTAGGGACAACTAGAAAATATTCAGCATGAAGATCAGCTGGTGCCTTCAAAAATGTTGGGATAACAGGTTCATGACACAGAAAGCGTTAAGATTACATGTTATTTAAACACTTTCTATGTCACGAACCTGCTATCTCAACATACCATATGCCATAGTAGGTCACTGATAAGATAACAGCATATCAAATACAGTTTGCGTGATATACATTGGGGATGGTTTTGTGAAAAACTATATAAATTCAGTGGGATATATCTGAAAGGATCACTGCCTCATATATTGATGCCACTTGCCATACTTCAAAGCTATTTTTCACGAAGAAAGACTCCACCACTTAATGAACTGTATATACTATAGGCCCAACCCTTTCAGGTGCTGAATTGCTCTTGTAAAAATGCCATGAAAATGTTACACATTTGGAGGTTGACCCTATGAGAGGCTGCATAGTTATTTACAATGAAAGATGATGGTGCTCAGAACTTCAGAAAATCAGTCCTTTGATCAAAACACATTGTGACTAATCTATAGCTACTTTTTTAGGATGCCTTTGCATGCTTAAATATTTGTTCGCTCGTGTAGCCGTCCGCTGTTGGGGGTTGCCCCTCACTGGGGCGGCTGGGAGCCAGGCCGCCTCACTACCTGTGGCAACAACGACAGCTCAGGGCTCCGACCCTCCGACAGGGACGGAGCAACCAGTGCAGTCTATTAGGCCCCGGCTGCAAACAATAATGCAGGGCTCAGACCCTCCAGCAGGGGCTGAGCAGCCAGTTCAGTCTATTAAGCCCAGGCCCTCGGTCAGGGTGGGGCTGCAAACAATAATGCAGGGCTCAGACCCTTCAGCAGGGATTCTGCTGCAGCCAGACTAGGGTCGACTGCCCCCAGGCTACTTCCCGACTCCCCCTTGGGGCTTACCTGGATCCCGGGATTGTCCTCCACAGGGTCCAGGTGATGGGTTCGTCCCAGCCGGGGCTGGAGGGTAGGTCCGGTAGCTCCTCGGGGTAGCGAGCACGGGGAAGCTCCGGCAGCAACTCTGGATAACGAGCATGGGGGGGTTCCGGCAGCTCCTCTGGATAACGAGCATGTGGGGGCTCCAGCAGCTCCTCTGAGTAGCGAGCACGGGTGGGCTCCGGCAGCTCCTCTGGATAACGAGCATGGGGGGGCACCGGCAGCTCCTCTGGATAACGAGCATGGGGGGGCTCCGGCAGCTCCTCTGGATAACGAGCACGGGAGGGCTCCAGCAGCTCCTCTGAGTAGTGAGCACGGGGAAGTTCGGGCCACTCTGGGCGGCTACCCTGGGTTGCAGGAGTCTTCCAGTCCTGAGTTCCCGGAGGGACGTTCGCTTACTCCGGCCACTGGGGCCTCACTGAGCTCAGACGGCCTGCCTTTATACTTCTGGGTCGGCGCTTGACCCTTTGCGGGGCGGGCTCAGAGCTCTGTAGCTCCACCCAGTCCAGCCTCTGGCTGGGTTCTTCGTCCTCCAGGGCGGCTGGGAGCCAGGCCGCCTCATTACACATCCCCCCACTCAATTCTGGCTCCCGTGTATAGGGGCCAGACCCTTCCATGCCTCCCACGCAGGAAAGAAAGTCCGCATTAGCGTGGTCCTTCCCGGCGCTGTGGTGAACCGTAAAGGCATAGGGCTGTAACGCCAGGTACCACCGCTGTATCATCATATTATGGTCTTTCATTCGGACCAGCCATTGGAGTGCGGCATAATCAGTAACAAGCGTGAATGGGGCTCCGAGGAGATAATACCGCAATGCATCACAAGCCCACTTTACGGCGAGGGCCTCCTTTTCCACTACTGCGTAGTTTTTCTTCCGGGGGAACAGCTTCCTGCTGATATAGACAACCGGATGTTCTCCTCCGTCGACTTCTTGGGAGAGGACAGCCCCGAGTCCCACCTCCGAGGCGTCTGTCTGGAGGACGAATGCCCAGTCAAAATCAGTGCTATATAGAACCAGTTTGCGGCAGAGGCTTGCCTTGAGTGTCTGAAATGCATTGTCGCACTCTTGGGTCCATCTTACTTGCCGCGGGCTGTCCTTGGTCAACTAACTCGTCAAGGGGGCTGCAATAGCCACAAATTGGGGAATGAACCACCGATAGTAGCCGGCCAGTCCCAGGAACTGGCGTACTTGGCGTTTTGTGGCCGGCGGAGGGCAGGTTGCAATGGCCTGAACTTTTCCCATGAGGGGTTTTACTTGTCCATTCCCAATGGTATATCCCAGGTAGGTTGTTTCTTGCCAACCAATATGGCACTTCTTTGGGTTGGCGGTCAACCCGGCTGCCGCAGGGACCTCAGGACCATGGCTACCCATTCGAGGTGGTTCTCCCATTGGTGACTACAAATAACCACATCATCCAGGTAGGCGGCTGCGTAGTCCCGGTGGGGCTGGAGGAGGCAGTCCATCAGCCGCTGAAACGTGGCTGGGGCCCCATGGAGGACGAAGGGCATCTGGGTAAACTGATACAGGCCCATAGGAGTGGCAAAAGTGGTCTTCTCCCTGGAGGCTGGCTCGAGGGGGATCTGCCAATACCCCTTGCTCAGGTCAAGGGTGGTGATGTAACAGGCCTCTCCCAGCCGGTGG
This sequence comes from Chelonoidis abingdonii, assembly GCF_003597395.2. NCBI lineage: Eukaryota > Metazoa > Chordata > Testudines > Testudinidae > Chelonoidis > Chelonoidis abingdonii. Next base: position 170,174,057 of record NC_133771.1, read on the forward strand.
AGTAGCTCACCTACCCGGGGCATTGGGTATGCGTCAAACTTCAAGATGGCATTGACTTGTCTGAAATTGATGCAGAACCGTCAGGTGCCATCCGGCTTCGGTACCAGCACTACTGGACTGCGCCATTCGCTTTGTGCCGGCTCAATGACTCCCAAGTCCAGCATGGTCCGTATTTCCTCCTCAACAACCTGTTGGAAGTGATACAGCAAGGGTCTGGTCGCCCCTCGGATCACCACGCCGGGCTCGGTCTGAATGGTGTGCTGGACAAGGGTGGTGTATCCCAGTTGGGTTGTGAAAGTGCGAGGGAACATCTGTAGGAGACACCGGGTCTGTTTAAGTTGTTCCGCCGTCAGCGTCTCTCCAACCTGGGGTCCTTCGGAGTCCTCCGAACATGTTATCTGGGGGCCCAGCTCGGGTTCCAGCGGGTAGGGGTTAATTAACAGCCCTTCTTGCTCCCACCACGGTTTGAGAAGGTTCACGTGGTAGCGCTGCCTTTTCTTGCGTCGGTCGGGCTGGTGGATCTCATAAGTGACAGGCCCGGTGTTTCGGACCACCTCATAAGGCCCTTGCCACCGGGCCAGAATCTTTGATTCACTGGAGGGGAGGAGGAGTAAAACCCAATCTCTGGGTTGGAAGTTGCGAGTCCGTGCATCGCGGTTGTAGGTCTGGGCCTGAGTGTCTTGGGTGGCCTTCAAATTCTCGCACGCCAGGGCCCCAGCCTGCGCAAGGCGCTCCTGGAGCTGGAGTATGTAGTTTAAGAGGCCCTGGGCAGGTGACGGGGCTTGCTCCCACGTCTCCCGCATTAGGTCCAAGAGGTCCCGTGGCGTCGACTGTACAGCAGTTCGAACGGGGAGAACTTGGTAGATGACTGTGGAACATCCTGAACCACCAGGACCAGAGGTGGAAGTAACTGGCCCCAGCGGTGGAGATCATCTTGGGGAAACTTGCGTAGCATGTTCTTAAGAGTCCGATTAAATCGTTTGACCAGCCCGTCGGTCTGGGGGTGGTAGACTGACGTGCGTAGCTGCTTGATTCCCAAGACCTCACACACCTGCCACAATAGCCGAGAAGTAAAGTTGGTGCCCTGGTCCGTAAGGATCTCCCAGGGCAAGCCTACGCATGCGAAGATCTTCACGAGCTCGCCTGCAATGCTGTGGGCCATGATGCTTCGGAGGGGTATGGCCTCAGGGAACCAGGTAGCATAATCCACCATGACTAGTATATACTGGAACCCTGCAACGCTTTTGGGGAGCGGGCCCACCGGGTCCATGGCCACCCGCTCAAAAGGGGTTTTGATTAAGGGCATGGGGATTAGGGGCGCCTTGGGGGTCTGGGCTGGAGCAGCCAACTGGCAGTCTGGGCAGGACTTACAGTAGTTCCTCACCTCCTGGTGTACGCCCAGCCAGAAGAAGCACATCAGAATCTGGGACAGGGTCTTCTCATGGCCTAGGTGTCCAGCCGCTGGGACATCGCGGACTAGTTTCATGATGGCTCGCCGATGGCACCAGGGCACGAGGAATTGGGTCTGGGACTCCCCCGTACGAGGATCCCTCTCGACCCGATAAAGGCGTTCCTGCTGCAGTTCAAAGTGTGCCACTGGGCCGCCTGGTGGGGACCAGTGACGGTGCCTTCGACAGCGGCCAATTGTTCGTACGCCCGCTTGAGCGTGGGATCAGCCCTCTGATCGCGGCAAAAGTCAGTCTGAAGCAGGGGCTCCTCAACCGCTTCCGAGGGAAAGTCCTCTGATTCGCTTGTCCATTCGGTGGGGTCGGGTGCTTCCCCTTCCTCTGCCCTGGTCTCAGGGGGATCTCCTTCCAAGGCGGGCGTGACCCTGGGGGGCTCGCTGGTGTTGCAGCGGAGGACTTCTGCGAACTCTGGCCAGTCTCGCCCCAGGATCACTGCGTATGCAAGGCGCAGGGCTAGACCCACCACCATTGGTCGGGTGACCCCCTCTACTGTCAGCTGGGCCCAAGTACTGGGGTATGGCTGAATGTCCCCGTGGATACACTGCAGCCGGATCATCCCCAGGCGGGTGTCGGCCTGGGGGCCTAAGGTTTGGTGGACCAGCGTCTGGCCGCAGCCTGAATCAATGAGGGCCACCGTTGGGTAACCCTCCACGACCACGGGCACTGTGATCTTGGCAGCTTGGGTATGTCGGGCATGGGCTTCCCCCGAGCAGACCTGGCCAAAGCTGCACTCCATCGCTGGGCAATCCCATCATAGATGGCTGTACTCCCCGCAGGAAAAACAGGGCCCAAGGTCTGCTCGTCCCAGCCGGGGACGTGTTCCTGCGGTTCCCCGGGGAGGGCTCCGGGTAGCCTCCCATGCTACTGGAGAAGGGGCTGAAGCTTGTCGCCCCGCAGCCTCCGCGGGTCGGGGCTGGGGCTCGGGACCCCGGTAGGAAACTTGAGAGTCAGCCCAGGCGGGAGCCCCCAGCCTCTCGGGGTTGGGGCACCCCACCCCGGGAGTGGCTACTCAACTAGTCGGATCCACCAGTGTCTCAGCCGCCAGGAAGTTCTCCATTAGGGTGATGGCGGCGGTTAGCATCATAGGTCGATGGCGGAGGACCCGGGCCTTTCCGCGCAGCGGGAGTATGGGGATAAATTGTTCCAATACGATCTGCTCCATGAGCTCCTCCGGCATTCAGCGTTCGGGCTGCAACCACCGCTTGCGTGCTTCTCTTAGTTTCTGGGCCACCATCCGGGGCCAGGCCCCAGTGGGGTAGGCCAGGCTCCGAAACCGCTGCCAGAAGGTCTCCAGACTCACATCAAGGGCATCTAAACTTGATGCCTTTACTTGATTGTAGTCCTGGGCCGCCTCCGCAGACAGGCATCGATAGACCATCTGAGCGGTCCCCATCAGGTACGGGGCCAGGAGGGAAGCCCATTGGTTCTGGGCCCACCCCACGACAACCGCCACCTGCTCAAACGTTACGAGGAAGGCTTCTGGACCATCGCTGGGGCTCATCTTTGTTAGCCGGATAGGCAGGTTTAGCTCCGGGGTCCCTTCCGGGCCTCCCGGCTGGGGTTCTACAGGTCGGGACAGCGCCGTCGCGAACTGTTGTAAGCATTGCCGCTGGAAGTCCTGATGCTGGGTGGTCAAATCCTGAAGCAGCTAGTGCTGCTGGGCTCCTAGCTGTTTGACCAGCTGTTGTTGTTGCTGGAGCTGAGCGGCCCGCTGCTTCTGCTGCTGCTGCAACTGGGCCGCCTGCTGTTGTTCCTGGCTCTCTGTCAAGAAAGCAAAGAGCTGGGACAGATCCACGTCTCGGGAGGGGGTTCTCTCCCCTGCGGCCCCTTTCTCACAGGAGTCGAGGGCTCGTGCCCACATTCTGGGTGGATGCTCCTCACTTCTGGTACCATGTGTAGCCGTCTGCTGTTGGGGGTTGCCCCTCTCTGGGGCGGCTGGGAGCCAGGCCGCCTCACTACCTGGGGCAACAACAACAGCTCAGGGCTCCGACCCTCCGATAGTGGCAGAGAGACCAGTGCAGTCTATTAGGTCCCGGCCCTCGGTCAGGACGAGGCTGCAAACAATAATGCAGGGCTCAGACCCTCCAGCAGGGGCTGAGCAGCCAGTTCAGTCTGTTAAGCCCAGGCCCTCGGTCACGGCGGGGCTCAAACAACAAGTCAGGGCTCAGACCCTCAGGCAGGAGCTAAAGAAGCAGTTCAGTTTATAGAGCCCAGGCCCTGGATCAGGGCGGGGCAAAAACACTGCTGCAGGGCTCAGACCCTCAGGCAGGGGCTGAGCAAGCAGTTCAGTTTATACAAGGAAGAGGCCCAGGCTTCCGGGCCTGAGCGCTGGGGCAAGGGGGAGACTGCCACTCGTGAGTGGGGTGGCGGGGGGGACGCAGGCCCGCCCACTCTTCTGCGTCCCAGCCCGGGGTCCTAACAGCGGCAGGCAACCTGCTGCTGTGTCAGTGGGGATCCTGGCCGCAACACACTGACATCGGCTCTGGTTCTGCTGCAGCCAGACTAGGGTCGGCTGCCCCCGGGCTACTTCCCAACTCCCCCACGGGGCTTACCTGGATCCCGGGGTCGTCCTCCGCAGGGTCCAGGTACATGGGCTCGTCCCAGCCGGGGCTGGAGGGTAGGTCCGGCAGCTCCTCAGGATAGTGAGCACGGGGAAGCTCCGGCAGCTCCTCTGGATAACGAGCACGGGGGGGCTCCGGGAGCGCCTCTGGATAGCGAATACGGGGAAGCTCCGGCAGCTCCTCTGGATAATGAGCACGGGGAAGTTCGGGCCACTCTGGGCGGCTACCCTGGGTTCCAGGAGTCTCCCAGTCCTGAGCTCCTGGAGGGATGTCCGCTCACTCCAGCCACTGGGGCCTCACTGAGCTCGGAGGGCCTGCCTTTATACTTCCGGGTCGGCGCTTGACCCTTTGCGGGGCGGGGCTCAGAACTCTGTAGCTCTGCCCACTCCGGCCTCCGGGGAGGCTGGGAGCCAGGCCACCTCATTACAGCTTTTCTTTAGATTCAAGTTTTCCTTCCCAAATGTAAGACATTCTTTAAATAAGGGGTGTTGTTTCTTAATGTCTAAATAAACATAAGTAAAACCACATAGGTAATTTATATTTCATTACTGTGTTGCCAACTCTTGTGATGACAATACAGTTCTTATGATATTTGGTGTTTTTCTTAAAGCCCCAGGTCTGTATTCATATAATTATGTGAGAATCTCAAATTCCTTTTACAAAAAAGTAAGTTTCTTGCCCTCATGGTTGCAAAGAAAAATTTGAAAGTATGAGCAGAATGTACCCCAAGGACACCAAAACCAGGAGAATACCTTCCCCATGCAAAAAAAAAAAATACAACTTTTTGAAAACCCCATCATCTTTAAGCCAATCTCATGATTTTTGAAGTCCTAACTCATTATTTTTGAATGTGGTGGGGTAGGCATTACTGTCAGGGCCGGCTTTAGGAAGTGCGGGGCCCAATTCGAACATTTTCGGTGGGGCCCTGGCAGGGATGACTTAAAAAAAAAAGTGGAAAAAAAGCCACTCAGATAGCTGAGTGGTTTGAGTATTGGCCTGCTAAACCCAGGGTTGTGAGCTCAATCCTTGAGGGGGCCATTTGGGAATTGGTCCTGCTTTGAGCAGGGGGTTGGACTAGATGATCTCCTGAGGTCCCTTCCAACCCTAATGATCTATGATTATTTACTTTCCATAACTATATGAATAATAAAATTATATATTATATACACTGCATCATATATGCTGTTGATTGGCTATTAATGACTGCCGTTTCACATGTGTGCGCCAGGCCTAAGCCCGTCGCCCAACCCCGCCCAACCACCCCACACCTTGCCCTGCCTCAGACCAGTACTCTACTCTCAGCCAGGCCCATGTCTACTGCTTGCCCTGCAGTTTCCAGAGCAGTAACCTGCCACCTGCTTCACATTGAGGGGGCGGGAGCAGATGGGACCAACACCTGTCACACCACAGAGAGTGCGGGATCCACAACTCGTTATTCCTGGCTGACGTAGTGAATTGTGCGGCGTTCGGGAACTGCGACTTCAGGCAGTGCCGCAAGAGGGTGTATGCCCAAAGGCAGTGCGTCTTAGAACTCAGGGCTGGAGACTCAGAGGGATATATGATGCAGGGGACTGTGTGGCCTTCTCAGGCCAGTGCGAGAACCGGGGAGTGTCAGCAGATGCTCGTGTTTGAGGAGACAGCTCCGCAGGCTCTTAAGTGCCCCATCGCCAAGCGCTTCGGACTGGCTGGCTCTCAGGCAGTGGTTGCCAGCAGGTTGACTCGAGACACGTAGAAAGTGTGGGCTGGCAGGGTGAGTACAGGGCTTGAGTGCGGGCAGCAGTGCTGCGTTGGAGTAGCTGGCTTTGGCAGGGCTTGCAAGGGTGTGTGGCAGGGTTGGCTGCGAGGAACTAGGACAGGGGGGTTTGGGCAGGGGCTGGCTGTGGGGCTACCCAGGATGCAGAGCTGGCTGAGGCGGGGTGGGGGGGGCGGAGGGGGGGGGGGGCGGACTGGTGTGGGCAGGTCAGGGGGTCCAGCAGAGGCAGCTGGAACCCCAGCCCTTTAAGTAGCTCCCAAACTCCCTTCTTCCCCGCCCCGGACCTTTTAAATAGCCGGGGGAGCGCTGGGGAATGCATGGGGGAGGCAGGGCTCCGGCGGCTATTTAAAGGACTGGGGTGGCAGAGGCAGCTGGAGCCCCGGGCCTTTTAAATAGCCCTCGGAGCCCTTCACTGCCCCAGGGCTCTGGGGGCTATTTAAAGGGCCCAGAGCTCCAGCCGGGGTCATGGGGCTTGCTGCACTCCGGCCGGAGCTCCAGATGGGAGAGCGGGGCTTGCCGCTCTCCCGGCCGGAGCGCGGCAAGCCCCGTGACCCCACTCTCCTGGCTGGAGCCCCGGCCGGAGAGCGGCAAGCCCTGCTGCCCCAGCTGGAGCTCTAGCTGGGAGACAGGGCTGCACTGTGCTCCCGCCGGCGCTTAACTCAAAGGAGAGGGACTATGGAAGACCCCGGAGTAGACCGCAGCCGGGACTGAGGTAAGTAAAAAAATAAATAAATAGAAAATTAAAAAGGTGCCTAAGGCACGGGGCCCTCTTAGGCGCGGGGCCCGATTCCCCGGAATCGGCCGAATCGGCCTAAAGCCGGTCCTGATTACTGTAGTTGCATTCCATCTGTTTATAACCTTGTATACCTGGTCTGAGATGACTATTTCAAGTCTGTAGAATTGGTTGGGGTTTTGGGATATAGGATCACCAATGGCTATTAGCCAAGATGTTCAGGGATGCAACCTCATGCTCTGGG
>NC_133771.1:170183313-170374214 GCF_003597395.2 Chelonoidis abingdonii
TATAGTAAGTTGTTACAGAATTGTACCTAAGTTGCACTGCACAATTGCTTGAAAAGCATGCATTCAATGTAGAGCGTTAAACAATTGTCCTGGTTACAGTTAGTTGTGTCTTGTATATTCCTTTACAAATATGCAAAGTGACTGTAAAATACCAGTCTGATCTGGTAGAATTTTATACCTACACTGTATCACTTTGCACTGGTATAAATAACTACAGAAGGTGCAAATACAGTAGAGACAAGATAATTGCCCTGAATGTACATTAGAAGAGATTAAGATCACTTTTCACCTTTTTATTTCATGGGTTGAAACTGTTTTGTTAAACAAAATAAAGCTACAATTTTTATTTAAATATTTTTGAAAAGAATAAGTGGTTGGTGTCAGTAGGTACTACTCTTAAAAAATGTTCTCCTGAAAAACGGAAAGTTGCCTTGCTAATCTAAGCAATACCTCTTCATCACTGCTTGTATGAATTGTACCGTGCACAAACCCAAACCTGCCAACCTTATTCCTGTGAGTCACTCTTACTCACAAAAGGGAACATACTGATATTGCGCGAATTAAGGACTACTTGTCTGAATAAGGATTGCAAGATCAGAGCCCTTGTTTGTATCTTTAGATTGAAAGATTTTGGGGCAAGGCTCTTGTTTTTTCTTGCCCATATATGTGTTGACGCTACTGTAAAGTACCATATGCAATTGCAGTAATATATCATTATATTACTGAAATGATCAACTACTTATTTGTGTGTGTGTGTGTGTCTCTCTCTCTGAAATCAACAACTTAAAGATAGTGGCAGAAAATTAAAATTCACTACTAAAGAAATACTTGAAAAAAACCCCAACAGAATTCTACTGTTTTAAGTTTATTATTATTATAATGGTAAGATTAAATGTACTATAAAGAAAATACCTTGATTGGCGTAGAAGAGACCAGTGATGAGGACTGCATAGGTTAACTGTCCATTAGGTTTATTCGGAGCTAGCCATTTTACTTGTATTCCCCTGGATCCATCAATGGTGGCAAATATTTCAAGTGTACCTTCAGGTCTAGCTTCAGTTGTACGAGCTTCGACCTACAGATTTAATAGTCATGTAGAGTTTGTTGCTGTAGTTTGTAAATAACTAAATAAATCAATTATACATTTTAATGCAAGTTTCCCTGATTAAAAAATGTAACAGTGACATACTACTGTTTTTTAAAAATAATGTCTTTTTCTTCCCACCCCCAGATTTGCTTCCCATTTGGAATATTTTATAAGAAAGAAAGAAATCCACTAGTGTCTGATAGCCTGAAAATGCAGCGGCAATGATTCTAATGCATGAATCTTGCTCTGTGACCCAGGAAAAGATGGAGAGGGGAACAAGGTCCCTGAAATTTATTGACGTTAAAAGACAACTCTAATACAAAAATGTGCTTAAGTCCGCTTAGTATATTACTACAGATATTTGACAGAGAAAGAGTATCCTTAGATAAGTTTGGTTCAGAAACAGAATTACATTACTAACTTTCCAGCCCCAGAACCTGGAAGATTTAAGTTGAAATAATAAGTAGCCTTTGAGAAAAAATAAAAGCTGACAAGAGAGCTAGCATTTACTTATATCAAGAAGCCCTAAAACTAAGATTCTTGTATCTTAAACAAAAATATTTGTCTTAGGGCTTCATTATATAAATACATGAAAAATTTGTAATTACAGTGGAATTCAGTTTTATTAATCATAGCTTGTGGCCATTATTCATAGTGCCATGGATCAAACTTTACAGTCTCAAAGTCATTTCTCATTTATGATCACATGTTTGTTTCTCACTCGTAATTTATTTGATGTTTTCTAAGGTTGGAAAGGATTTTTATACCTTTTCTGAATGGCACTCAGCTTCAGATAAAGAATGTTACAGTTTGTGGGTGTGCTGTTTAGTGCCAATTTTAACCTGTCAAATCTGCTTTGGCATTAAGACATCTAAAGGAACTTTGTCCTTGTAAAATGGTGATTTTACTTCTTAGCACATCTGGTTTGGAAAGTTCATTGGTTTACTGACCTCTATATATTCTCTGATCCAGTAAAGCACTCAAGCACAAGCTTAACTTTAAACAGGTGAATAGTCCCACTGAATCCAATGTGATTACTCACAGACTTAAAGATAAGCAAATGCTTCAGTACTTTGCTGGATCAGGACCAGAGTGTGCATTTGGATATTGCAGTCAAAATGGGGATTGCCCCAAATCAATCCTTATGACAGGATTCCACTATACTGTGCTTTCTAATCTAAGTCAGATCCTGTGATGTACTCAATGCCTAATGCAAGTTGCCGCGCAGCCCCAGCACCTTAGAGAATTGGAGGCCAGCTGATTGCCTTGGTTCTCAGACTGATGAGTGAGGGGCTGATGCCCCCAACAACACACAGAGTGTACACCTAACTGTTTCATTTATTGCATTGGTTCTGTCTTATAAAGTGTAGCCATGACTGTGAGAGGCGAGTGATTGGTGGGGTTCATTTTCAGTATTGCACTATAATTATCTTCTATCAAAAAGCTTAAGCAGTTCCTAAAATTCTGTGTATATGAAGTAATCTGCACCAAATCCCAAAGCTTTTGACTCTTGCACTTACCGTATTTATATCTTGTTATCTTAAGAGATGTTGCAATATTATGAAGTCTTTTTTCATCTCCTATTTTCCTCACATATTGTAAAAAAAAAAATGTATAAAATGCTACTACTACAAAAATACTAGCTATGATCAGCATAGTGTCTGTAGCATACACTATGGCTATACTGGAAATGCACATTAAATAGGACACTATTTGTGTAAACAATAGACTCTGTATTTAAATACTTCTGTATAACACAAGCACTGTTTCTTTTTCTACACATTATCTTATATTCCAAGTCTTTTGATATTTCCAGGTGTATTTTAATAATAATTTTCAAAGTAACAAAAATACTTTTCAACCATACAAATAAAAATTCTAAAATAGGGATAAAGTAACAATAATGTTTATATTGTACTAAATATTTTTGGCAAAGTAGATTAGGAGAATATACTAAAAACGTATTTAGCCTAAAAAGGTGAAATTAGTATGTTTTAAATAGTGAGATGAGAATAGAAATATTCACTGATCATTAATCATATTTCTCTTTCATTATATTATGAAATTAATGTCAAGATATCCCCATACTGTCTTCATTTCTCTCATTTTTCTAAATCACGTGCTGATTGTTTTTGCAGTGATTTGTACATTTCAAAAACAGCAGAGTTTTACATACAGGGATGCATCTGATTTCCTCTACTGAATCAAATAGAAAATCTAACTTTATTTCCTCAAGAACAGCCTTTTAGCTTAACAAAAGCAGCAGGATAAAATTAGTACAGATTCTAAAACGAGACACCATTATCTTTGCTAGCAAAAAATTAAAATTAAACATTTTGGTATACATATTTTCTAGGTTTATATTTCACTTGAAATAAATTTTAATCACTATGAAAAGCAGTTAAAACAAAACAAATCCTTATTGATAAATGCAACTGGCAACTCTCAAATACCTGATTAAAATCTTTACAGCTACCTTCAGAAAATGTAAGCTGGAGGAATCCGGTACTTAAGGCAGTCACATAGCATCTCTTCAATCGATTAGGGCACATTAAATAAAAGATCAGCAACAAAAACAGCTGGAAGGATAATATCAGTTTACTACTGGGAGATGTCCCCTGTAGTATTTAGAGTACTCAAAGAGCCAAAGTATTTTTAAAGTGTTGCATTTATACTGTAATTGATATAAAAATCTTTCAAACAAATCAAATGAAGATGTAGTGCTCGAACTTCCTGGCAGCGTTTAGGTGAGTTGCTCTAAATAAAGACATTGTACTTCAATTCCTGTGATTAGAGATGGATCACTGACTTGGGAAAATAGTTTGTGTACTGAGCATGGGATGCAGTGAATATCAGCTAGAACAACCCTTACTTTGAATTGAATTGAAAGTTAAGACTGTGTTTGGAATTTAGTGGAGAAGTGAAATTTTTTTAAAAAAAAAAATAACGGTTTTGTCTCCCCCTTATTTTAGTGCATATTTGATGGCACTGATGTACTGAATTAGCATTACATATTTTTATATATATGATCTGCAATAGGGGTTCTATGAAAGCGCATGTTTAATGGTGTTGCACATTGGAACAGGGGTGAATTATGTAATACCTAGATATTTATTCTGGAGTTTGAATTCCTAAAAGAAGTTTAAATTTCTGGTATATGTGACGTTTTTAAAAACGGAAAAGAAAAACTGGCAAAAAGCCACTCATGCTTTTAAGAGTAAATATCCATCAAAGCAGTCTTAGCTATAAAATGTTTAATGGTTATAAAGTGTTCAGCCCTGTTCTAAGGATAGATGATATTACCAGCATTTGAAAGCAACTAATCTTGGGAATAAAATGAGAAATGTGACCAAAAATAAGAATGCAAAAATTAAACCCTGAAGTTTTACTTTGAGGTAATATTTATATAGCACAGCTCATTGCCATTAGGAAGTCTGATGTTAATATAAACACAGAGTGATAGGTAGAATGTTGTCAAAATAACTAGACAATTATTTTTTAAAAAATTGTTGAAACAAGTATTTGGGGGGGTTAGTTTTACTGAAAAATTAAATCTTGGAAAAATACAAAGGGCCATTTTAGCAATATTTAAAACAAAATCAGGCAGAGCAATTATTATTGAAGTTATTAATCAGCTACAGCGTTACAAAACCCATACTGATTTAATCAATCCAGTAGCTTCTCTAAAGTTCTAGAACAACATATAAATGTTTTAAGTCTCAGAAGACTTGTTTTCAGATGTCAACACTGATATTAATGTAATTTTAAATTGCAAATCCAGTGATTTTTTTGTACCAGATTAATAAAAATATTTTCCTTTTAAACACAGATTTGGATTTAAAAATTTGTCAATTACCATATCTTTTTTTGTAGTATCATCATATTTTGTCTTCTTTAATCCTCATATTATCTTCAACCCTTTCAGTCAGGCAGCTAGAATTTTGATCATTACTGGAATAGTAATTCTTTCTTTATGTGTGTCCTTATAAATCAGGTTAAACCACATCTGCACCTTTTCAACATATTAACTCTACTTAATTTCAATAATATGTGTTTCAGCTTCACATTTAACTCCCTGTCACTTCTTTTACTGTACCTATGTGCTATTTTGGAACAGTGCCTAGTGATGACCTATCAAATCCTTAGCAGCTCCTAAATGGCATTTTTATAAAATGTCACATTTTGCCAGATGGGTTAGTACTGACCAGAGTGAATCATCACCATTTACTCTGATATTCACTGCCATCTGACATTTATTACATTCCCAGAATGCAAATTGAGGTACTCACCAATGGACCCAAAGCACAACCTTTTGCAGTACATGCCTGGACTCTGAAGGAATGCAGACTCCAAGGAGTAAGTCCATAAGCATAATAACTTAGCTGTGATGAGTTCTGCATCAGAATGCCATTCATATACAATCCGTAACTAGTAATGATACCTACAAAAACAATGTTAAATTTAACAGGGTCGACTGAATACCTGTGTGACCATAGAAGTATGTGATGAAAAAAACCTTAAAAGCTACAAAATACCAAGATGGTGTTAACTAATATTTTATGGCAACTGAAAGGTTTTTCAGGAACTGTAGCAGCAATTCATGTATGTCAGTTAAACAAAATGTACTCTCCATCTTTAAATGTTGAAAATCTGGCCAGTGGTCTGCATTCATTTTGTACAAAATTTACACTGCTCCAAAGAGCAAGGTATAATAGACGTGTTTCTGAACTAAAACAGTCAAGGCAATCTTAGAACTGAGAAAGTTGAGGCAATTCTCTTTCACAGCCTACTCTGCATGCAAATGCACATGTAGATTAAAACAAAGACATGAAAGATATATAGCAACCATTTTAAATCCTAACACCTTCAGACTTAGAGAAAATAGTGATCTACATTGTAAATGTAATGCTGAAGGAGAACTCAGACCAAGGCCAAAAGAACAATCCCTTCAACTATCACATTGACCTTAGCCTTGATTCCAATGGAACATATACACAGGAATTCCTTACTTTTTTTTAAAATAAAAGGTCTATTTTTAATGCTAAAATATTTCAAATTGTCAGCACTTGTAGTCTATATTTATGTAAAGCTCTATTACCTTTAGGATGCATGATAAACAGACTGAAAATATATTCTGTCACACTAAATACCTTAGGGAAATTCCCTTTTGTTGGCAAATGGCATGTAGACTTTCCGTTCACTATTCTCAAATAAACTAGATCCACTATTAATCTGTCCTTTTCTAGATCACAGTTTTTACCTGCTTGATTAAATAGAACCTACCTTGTACCTATTTTGGTCAATTTATTTATTAGAATATGAAATAATATTGTTTCAGAGTATATTAGAGAAAAGATCTTGTAGTAAAATGGCTGTGTTCCTATTAAAATCAAAGGAATAAAATCTCCAGCCACTTAGACTTAGCATTAGCAATATTTTGAGGGGAGGGTGTTGGTTGTTATGTTGCTGATGATAACTCTAAATTGCAGGGATTTGCTGGTCTCATGTCTAAGGGAACGCAAAGTGTTCACTTGTCCAGTGGGGATACTAATAGGACTGTGTGAACCCTGTAGAATTCAGTTTATGAATGGGAGAAAGAACTGTACACAGCAGTTTGGTTTTCATTAACTGAAGAAAATAGCCCCTTACAGGTTTGTTTCAATCTAGAGTTCAACCAACTGGATCCTCCAAAGGGCACCCCATCCCTACCCACAACTACTCTTTTCGTCCTCACACCTGGATACCTTCTTCCTCCTCCTCCCTCTCTTAGCTGTTTTAATGTGGACTCCAAAGGCCAGTTGAGCAGCTGGGGAAGGGGTTGTACAAGAAACCAAGGCCAGTTCAGAGGAAGATTTCTACCTTGCCTGCTATGCAGACAACCCATGCGCATCTCATAGGACTATAGCAATAGACTGAGGTTTGCAAACACAGTGAACCTCAAATTCAAAGCTAATATTAAAGTGGGTTTAAGTATTTCACAGAGCTATAGTACTGACCCTTTGTTCAACAGGGGCACTGATCCTTCAAAATTGAGGTCCTTCCCCATAGGAAAACAGTGAATTGCAGCAGGCAGAGTAGGTGACAGGGCAGAAAATTTTTACTCCAGCCAATCTTGGTGCCTAAAACATCATGCAATATGTGGTTTGTTTCATATGGACATTTTGTGTTTCCATATGCTCACAGCTGAGTTCTAAATACACCTGAGTGAATAACTGATTTTTCAGTTTAGGATCCCCTCAAACCAGGAAAAAAAAAGTCAAATGTGATTTTTCTTTTCACCAAAACAAAAAACAAACAAAAAATTTGCTTAGATTAAATAGCAACGGCATTTTGAAACAAAGTGTCAAATTGAAACAACATTTCAAAATGAAACATGGAACTATAACGACATTTTCAAACTGGTTCATCTCGGCATTTCTGAATTTTTCATTATCAGTTTTGTTTTTTGTTTTTGGCTGAAACAATTTGCTGAATTCAACCCAAATTCACAAATAGTCTTTTTGCCCAGCTGTAGTTCTAAACCTATAATATGCACTATATTCCTAAGAAAAAGTAAAAGTAGGATTTGTTCTATGCACACATTGAGTCTTAAAGAGCCCTCCACAGTGTTCCAGCACTCAACGTTGATATGCCTACTCTTGCACCTTTTTAAAGAATTTCCACAGGTTTAATTGGGAAGCTGTATGGCCGGATACTACCATCCCCTAAACTGTAAATGTGTCGCAGTAGATAACCTCAAACCTAGAACTATGTGAAACTCAACAGCTGTGGTATGCAGGGCTCTGTATGAAGCTTTTCAAATGTCAGACTGCATCGGTTTAAACTACAAATTTTGGTTTCAGTGCTGGATTCAAAGGAAAACTTAGCTGACACCATTTAGGCCTGGTCTACACTGGGGAGGAGGGGGGAATCGATCTAAGATAAGCAACTTCAGCTACAAGAATAGTGTAGCTGAAGTCAACGTATCTTAGATCGACTTAGAATCACTTACTTCACGTCCTCACGGCGCGGGATCGACGGCTGCGGCTCCCCCATCGATTTTGCTTCTGCCTCTCGCCTAGCTGGAGTTCAGCAGTCGACGGGAGAGTGATCGGGGATCAATTTATCGCATCTACACTACACGCAATAAATCAATCCCTGACAGATCGATCGCTACCCGCCGATCCGGCGGGTAGTGTAGACGCATTAGGTCTGCCCAATTTCCACTTCACTCAGGCTCATTCAAACATCAGAGAACCACTCTGTGACCCTCAGGTGAATCTGAGGCTGGTCACACCACATTTCCAAAGACACTTAATAGGCTGACAAACATAAATGAGGACTCTAACATGAATAAATTTAATTCAAGATGCACCATTAAAAACAAGTCATTTACCGCCCAATATAGCTAATTTTACCAAAGTGTTTGCAGTAATTTCCATTCAAAGCATACAATAAGGAATAGTAAAGGGAAACGTAAATACATTTTAGGCCCATTTTTCAAAAGTAGCATTCACTTAACTTAGTTTATTGTTAATTTAGTTATGCATAAGAATGAAGCCTTTTGTGATTATTGAGGAATTATTAAGCAATTTTAGCATAAGAATCAAACTGAGGGTGGTGGGGTAAGGAGCATGAAATGACTATAGTCCAATGCTCCAAGGTGCTCAGCATCTGCAGCTCCCTGATTTGAACTGGATTTGTGGGGGCTCAGCATTTGGTGAAAATCAGGCCCACAGTGACAACAAATGGTTTTTGCAATGCTGCAGTCAAAATATTCCAGAGGGTTACCCTCTCCCCACCCCCTATATTGCAACCATGTCTGGATATGCTGAATGTGGCTGATCTGAACCCATGTGCCCGATATACCCGAGGCTTCAATTAAAAAGGGAAAATAGCCTTCATATTGTTGAATAATCTCAGTACATTTATGCTTCCCTCAAAACTCAATTGTTTGAACTTACACTGAAGATTGTGTTTGAAACTGAGAAGAGACTGTGCCTCTCAGTTGACTGAGGAAATAAAGAAATAAAAGTGAATACAAACTGGTGTGTTTCTGTGAAACACTGAAGTGTTGTACTGCACAGATATGTACTCTAAACTAGTTAGAGATGTGTATGCTAAACTGATGAACTGAGCTTCTTGATTCCTTTCTCCCCTAGAAAAGTAAGAGCTTGAATCCAGGACAGAGGCAGGAGTCATGTGAACAAAACTTGGGAACTCTACTCAAACTAATCATACCACGTTTTGACCTCCTGCTTGAGGCAAAACTCCTCTGGGATTCTATGGGAAGGTTTCACTGTGTAAAGAGAACTAAAGCATATCTGTATTTGCCCTACAATAAACAAACAAATTACCATAAATACAAAATATCCTGAATTTACTTCAGAAGAAGGGCATTTAAATTAAAATTGCTCAGGACAATCTTAAACATCTTAAAGCTTGGCATTTAGGGTGTATTATACAGGAAAAGAAATAGAAGAACTTTAAGTACTTTATACGAATAACACTAACATTTAAAAATAATGGCATAAACATTATTTATTCCTTTGGTATTTATTGTAATAGCATTAATCACAAACTCATTTGGTATTATCGTAGGTGACACAAGTACGTCTATAGGATCTCCACTCTAACTCAGCACTCATTAACTGGACAAGTATTTTAAATTATACCTGTAATAACAACATCGTACAGCCTATACACACTATGAAAAGCAACTTTCCAAATTATTATATGAACTTCTGGTATTTCTCTGAATACTGTCAGAAAACAATTGTCTTTTTAATAAACCCGATGCATTATCTCCTGATTTTAATGTTCACATTCAAATAAATGCTTCTGTTTTACAGGAGCCTTTTTTAACTCTAATTTTCTGTGCAAAGAAGAAAAAGTGAGTTTGAGAATGGAGAGCTTAGATATACCAGTGGTCTGGCTTCTAGGTGCTAAGTCAGAAACTCAAGTTCTCATTCTAAATCAGACAATAATTCCCTTTGTGGCCTGGGGTAAGTAACTTAACCTATCTTCCTTCCGTTTCTACTTTTTTCCTTGTGAAATTGCAATAATATAACTCCCTACCTATCTCACAAGGCTGTTACGAAGATTAGCTAGTGACTGTCTATAAAGCACACTGAATACAGGTTCAAAGACTATCTGCAAGTTTGCCTATTAATCCAGAATTGCCAAATATTTTTGCTAAGCTGCTAAAATGATCAGCAAACAGTTAATGTTAATATGTTCATCGTCATCGTTGGGCTTCACTTAACACACACTGGCCATGAAAAGGGGCAGTTTTATTCTCAGTCATAAGTCTAGCCAGGATAGGTTAAAATCCTGACTCGGCTGAAGTCAACTGGAGTTTCTGCCTGGCCTTCAATGGGCCAGGATTTCACCCTTTATTTTATATTATTAAACAAAACCTTCAATTATGGAGATGATGATGGGGCATCAGAGAAGTGCTTATATATCAGAGTGCCATGACTCACTTTGACCTTTGAGTTTGAAGATGAAAAGAACTACTATATGTAAGTGCTAAGAACGGTTCTGATTAGAATATAAACTAGGGGTCAAATCTTGCAAAAATATACCTTTACTCACATGAATAGTTCAATTAATTTCAAAATGAGTAAACTTTCTCCCTTGCTTAATGTTTTCAGGTTCAGGTGCGAGACTAGTCAAATGTAATGGGGTGCATTGAGGGCCTAGAGGCTGCAATCTGGATCAGGACCCCACTCTTTGTATGCAGTGTACACATACATAGGCACTACCCTCAGGAGCTTATAATTTAAGGATAATTATCAGACAAAAGGGAATTTTCAAAAAAATTAATAGAAAAGAATACATGACTGTCTTCAATAAAAGGAAGTTAAATAACTGATCTAGTAAAGGCAAGACAAGACTTAGTTCTAATGAATATAGAGTGGATTCTTTATTGAGGCCACTAGCACAAGCAGCATGCTAGCTCTCAGATTAACTAAACAGAGCTTCTTATGCCTAATGTAACCAAACATGCCTCTCCGTACATCGTGCCCTGAACAAATCAGTCATGCTGACTACACTACAGGTATATGAAAAGGATAGCAGAAAGAGCCTGCTGCCATACAATGCATCTTACTTCACCTATTTTGTTTTTGCTTCCAAGTTTGAATAAAATAATAAATAATTGTGTGTTTGGTTCTACAAATGTCATACTCAGCAGTATCATTTCCCCAACTTGTCATCTACTGTAAGAATTCATTATAAACCTGAAACTTAGACCCTTTGCCAGAAAGCCTTTTGTCAAAACTGGGTCCAGTCTTGAATGACACTGTGCCCTGTCATAAACAGATAGTTAAGGGTTAATGTCTCTTTTACCTGTAAAGGGTTAACAAACAGTGAACCTGGAACACCTCACATGAGGACCAATCAGGAGACAAGATACTTGCAAATCTCGGTGGAGGGAAGCCTTTGTTTTGGGCTGTTTCGCGGGGTTTTGTTCTCTCTGGGTTCTGAGAGGGACCAGACATGTAAGCCAGTATCTTCAAGTTTCTGAAACAGCCTCTTCTGTTCAATTTAGTAAGTACCAGTTAGAAAGGCGGTTTAGTCTTTTTGTTTGTTTTCTTTATTTGCAAATGTGTATTTGCTGGAAGGATTGTATCTCTATTTGCTGCAACGTGTATTTGTGCTGGGGGGAGGATTCTCTCTAGTGTCTATCAGCTAAAAGACCTTGTAACATTTTCCATCTTGATTTTACAGAGACAACTTTTACTTTTTCGTTCTTTTATTAAAAGCTTTTCTTTTTAAGAACCTAATTGATTTTTTGGTTATCTTGTGTAAAACCCAAGGGAGGGAGTTTGCACTCACCAGGGAATTGATGGGAGGAAGGAGAGAAAGGGGGAGGAAAAGTCTGATTTCTCTCTGTGTTAAAATTACTGTCTCTCTCTCAGGGAGAGTCTGGGGGCTGGGGGGATGGTGAATTTCCTCTCTGTTTTAAGATTCAAGGAGTTGAATCACAGGGATCTCCCAGTGTTACCCAGGGAGGGGAGAATCTGGGAGGAAGAAAGGAGAGGGGAATGGTTTATTTCCCTTTGTTGTGAGACCCAAGGGGTTTTGGGTGTTGGGGTCCCCAGGGAAAGGTTTGGGGGCCAAAAAGTGCCCCCAAACACTATATTTTTGGGTGGTGGCAGCTCTATCATTTCTAAGCAAGTAATTAAGCTTAGGGGGGTTCATGCTGGTACCCCATCTTTTGAACACTAAGGTTCAGAGTGGGGGTTCATACCATGACATGCCCAAGTTCACCAGAATCTGAGTCCAAATTTGACTGAAAACAAGACTCAGTTTCCAGGCTGTGATAAGAAACTCTTTCATCACCAGATTCTCATTCATCAAACACACTTCAAAGCCCCTGCTTCTTCTCATTTTACCCAGAGTTATGTTCAGTGGTCAAGACTGATAGACTACAATTCTGCTCACCATCAGTGTCTTCAAAGGTTCCATTAACAGCCCCTCTTTCCTTCTCCAAGGAAACTCAGAGGCAGAGGCAGTCTCTTCATCATCTGTCACAGGGATCGGCAACCTTTGGCACACGGCCCATCAGGGAAATCTGCTGGCGGGCCGGGACAGTTTGTTTACTGGCAGTGTCCACAGGTTCGGCCGATCACAGCTCCCACTGGCCGAGGTTTGCCGTTCCAGCCCAATGGGGGTTGTGGGAAGCAGCGACCAGCACTTCCCTCGGCCCATGCTGCTTCCCGCAGCCCTCATTGGCCTGGAATAGTGAACTGCGGCCAGTGGGAGCTGCGATCGGCTGAACCTGCAGACGCTTCAGGTAAACAAACCATCCCAGCCCACCAGCAGATTTCCCTGATGGACTGCATGCCAAAGGTTGCCGATCCCTGATATCATTTTACAAGGGAATAGCAAAGTCGACTCCATCTAATTCCAAGGATATCATAAAGGCAGCAGCCGGTCTGCCTGCCCAACTCCATTCAATGGCTCCTAATGGATTTCCTGGGTCTTCATGATGTAATGACTCTTTAACCCATTTAGGGTAGAAGCCAGTGGGAAGATAAAAGGAGACTCCTTAGAACTACTAGGGAGATCCCAATTTATAGTGTAGGATGGACGTATACAAACCTTGGCAGTTTCTCGTGGTTTTAATCTGAAACCAGGCCAAACTCAGTAGTTTGAATTGAGTTTTGTTACTTTAAATATAGTAGCTCAAAACTCCGGGGGATCTGAATCAATGAATCAAAGGAAAATGGGATGCATGCCCCTGCAAACAAAAAATGACTGAGCCCAGCCTGCAACCTTTTCAACCTATAACTCTGAGCAGAGGCTAGAGCAGACACTAATACTGGGAAGCAGGAATGGCTAAAAGTAAAGTGCCTTTGTTCTGTTTATTTTGCTTATTTGACTTAAGCTAAGACCCCTTTCACCTGAGATCTTTTTTAACCTACAACACAATTTGAAAATGCTGGCACAACTATTGTTACTGAATGAAGTGTTCACTAACCAGCCCAAAAGATTTGTTGACAATCTATAACACAGAGCTCCTGGATGACTCAAATTTTCCTGAGATAACGCAGTTGTGTTTTCAATTAGCCTTCCAAAAATAAGACAAAGATAGAAAAGAAGGAATAGTAGAACAACAAAATTCACATCAGGATTCAGGCCCAGACTAGTTAGTCCCTCAATGGATGGACAAAGAAGGTGACCCCTTCACCGCAGTGCAAGTGACAACTACAATGTGGCAAAGGAGCACAGGTCCTGCTACATGCTAACACCCCTGTGGGTGCCAGCTGCCTGAAAAGGGGTAGCACTTCTTTCTTCTTCTAGCCAGCCAATGAAAAGAAAAGAGGGAAGCACAGCAGTTCACACCGCGGCAGGGCTACCAGTCTAGCATTCTCTCCCCAGGAGCGGACAGGAGGGATTCTGGCTAAGTCTGGCTGCTAACTTTGACCATAAAGCAGCCCTTCTCTACACCCCTCACCCACTCCACCACCCCAGCATTCCTCTGCCAGCATCATCTGCAGCATCTACACCTCTGTATAGAGCCTTTCCCCACCAAGGGTAAAAACCACCTATGCTGACTCCTTAGCCATAGAAGGCTCTGAAAACAGTGGAAATTATACAGTTCTATTGTGCAGGGCTCAGGAAAAGAAGGAGAAGCACACACGGGAGGATCCTTGTGTGCCGTGGAGCACAGCTCCAGGAGATTGAGGTGGAAGAACAGGCTCCAGGAAGGATTTTTGGGGTGCAACTGCATATACACACTGGCCAAAGCTCCTCTGACTAGGACAGTGTAGTCACAAAGGCTCCTGAAGCCTTCAGCCTCCAAGGGCTGATTGGGACTGGGGGTGGAAGATTTCTATCCTCCAATCACTGTGGAACTCCCCAAAGCATTTACTAGGTCTGTGTTTGGTTCCATAGCTTTAGTACCCAAATATATATTGTGGTCTTAGGGTAAAAACTGAGCCATACTACAAATAATTGCTGTAGTAAAAACAGCCTAAGGTCTGTGTATATTGTAGCCATCTCCTCCCAACCATCCAATCATTTCCCACACAATTTAAATAAAATATGATGGAGACTGATTAATTAAAAACATAAGGCCAGATCCTGCCTTCCAAATGAACTGAAACTCCCATTGACTTCAGTCAAAGTTTTAACAGAGCAAGAATTGCAGGATTGGATCCTTGACTGCAAGTTCTACATGACAGGCACTGCGGGTAGAATGATCAAAAACGTCCCATCAAAAAATCAGTGGGACTGAGGCCCAAAGTCACATAAGCGGTTACATTTTTCCTCCTATTTCTTCCTCTAAGTTTTGTATCAAATACATTGATGACATTCAATAAGGGTTCAGTGCCTTACTGGGCCACAAAGAATGTTGCAGGATCAGGCTCACATGATCATAAATAATAAAAAAAATTAACAATACAAAAGGAATAGTAACCTAAACCATACGAATGGCCTATGAACATTTTCTCCCACATCTAAAGCAAGTCTGACAATAAAAAATATTAAAAAATAAATCTTAAAAATTCCTAATTACTTATATTTTGCTTGAAGTGCTTTGGCCCACATTATTAAAGGTAAGGAGGTGATGTGATTCTCAGCATTGCAATGTTGAACTGATTTAAGGAGCATAGTGCTCATTTTCCAAAGGGATTTAGGCATGTAGGAGCATCTCTGAGTACTGCAACAGCTAAATACTTTTAAAAATCTTAACTGAAACCAAACTATATGGGTATTGAGTATGTTGTTCTAAAACAGGAATCAGAGGCAAACTTGCATGAGGAAAAATGAAATTCACGTTATTTTACAATTCATAATACTTGATATGTATCAGTGTTATATTTTGATTACAAAAGGCATAACAATATATCAATTCTTTTCAATGTTTTGCACTCAGTTTCAGTGATTTCTGGGTTATCTTTCTATGTTTCTACTTGAATGGGATAGGCATAAAGCTATAAAATCAGGGAAATGCAAGTCCTATTTTCATAACTTTAAAAATATCCAATTGCCCTAAAAGTTAAAACATGTACACAACACACAGAGAAAATGGTCTAAATTATAATAACTGTATTATCAAACTTCCACACCAGTGCAGGTGTATTCTCTCTCTCAAGGTGAGCACATAGAATGAAATGATTTTTAAGAACAAATACATGAAGATAAGAACAAGTATATTAAGGAATTAATCTGATAATTAAAAATATTATTTGTATAAAAATGAATGCTTTATTAGAAGGTACAATGCAGACCCTATACGATCATGCTCAAAGAATACCCATTTTGTCAGCTCAGTTGTTCTGGAAAACATTAAGCAATAAGATGCAATACACAAGAACTATCGAAAGGGAGCACTTTTGAGCTACTGAAATTATGTGCTAGGTTGAAAGCCACAATCTCCTAGATACAGACAGTGATACTATCACAGGTATTTTATGTGCTAAAATGATCATTAAAAATTAAGCACCACATATAAGCTGCCATTTAGAATATTAATTTACCTTTACTAATCATCTTTTTAACTTGAGGCTAAAAGAGTTCACTTACCATTCGGATACTCGGGCTTAGTCCATGATATGTTAAAGGAGTCAGATGAATATGACTGGGCTTTTGGAGCAGGAACACCTTCTGGTGTACTCTCATCTGTTATAGCTACACTAGCTTCACTTATTGTACATCCACCTCCAGTGCAAGCCTTAAAATATCAAACACAGCAAATAAATATACTTCAAAGTGATGCCAAAATAAAAGGCGAGAAATCAATTTTTGTAAAGAGTTGTAATTTTACTCCTCAGAAATTAATAAAGCTTGTGCATTCCACAGGAAGGCATGCACTTTTCACAATCATATAGGGCTTTTTCCCCCTCCTGAAATAAAGATATTCCCTCATATAAAAAATGTCCTACTTGATTACATGTATCTTTTAGATAGTCTTTAGGTACCGTAAGGATGAAACCTAACACTAATGCTGAACTTACAGTATTTTAAATTTGATGATTAAAATTCCATTGATGATTAAAATTCCACTGCTCTGACTGCAATAGTTAAAGAAAATTACAGTATATATGTACACCACATATCATTTACAGTAGCACAACTCTTCTTGTAATTGAATAATGTGCACTCAGAACCTTCAGACAGGGAAAATACTGACTGGCTAGTGCTGCACTTAGAAAGAAAAAATATATCTTTCAATGAATAGTCACAGGAAAAAGAAATTACCATCAGGATATTCTTGTACTTCACGGGAGACACTGACTAGTAGTTTTCAAGTGCAATTAAAAAGTGAAAAAATTAATTTAAAATAAATCAATGTATAACAGTTGCTGAGTGCATCTTAATGGATAAGGAGGTCGAATCATTTGTATTTTAGTTGCCAGCAGAGATCAGCTCATTACATGATTTTCACATTTTGCTTGATCATGAGACAACACTCTTGACATACAAGAAACTGTGCATATTAACTTATATAATAGACTTTTTTATGTTCTCTCCCTATATATTTACACAATAAACTGTGGACCTGATTCTGCAATCCTTACTCATGGTAGCCCTATTACTGGCATTGGGACTATTAGCAGGAGCCAGGGCTTCTCATAGGAGTAGAAGCCACAGGATTTGGCAGACTCTGTAGTAGATTAAGTAAATCAGAGGGGGTTTTGTTTGGTTTTTAGAAACTCAGTTAGGTATTTACCTAATAAACCACACTGAAAGCATTTTGAAATGTTAGTAAATAAGCATTTATGCAATCAACATTTTGAAAAGCTATAAGGAAGCCATTTTAAAGTCTGTTGTGTTAACGTACAAGCATTTCAACAGACGATGTTTTTATTTTGAAAAATGAAAAGTAATAAGATAACAAATCAAGGCCCCAATCTGCAAAGATTTTCCCACGTTCTTAACTTTATGTGAGTAGCCCCATTGGAAATGGGAATAGACAAAGTGTCTAAGAATGTGAGTAGTCCTGCTTGCAGTATCAGTCCCCAAGTAAAAACAAAAGGCCTGATCTTGCTCCCAATGAGCACTCATGGCAGTCAGATTTCCTTTCAATATGGAGTAATTCCATTTGAAACCATTGTGCACAGATTTCCTCACTTTCCTCTGTGTTTTAAAATGGGAAGGAATTAATCTGCTTTCATAATCATTTCCCGCTCTGTTCACTCACAACATCAGCAATGTCAACAGGAGCATAAACAGGTCATCAGAGAGTTGCCCATTCAGGCTGTGTCGTATGCACACAGGATGTATTAATTTCACTGGGAATTCTGCAGTCCAGAGCAACTGCAGAATTTGAGCACAATGTTCAACTTGCCCTCCAAAAGGAATGCAAAAGAACAAACCATGGTTTTCAGAAAAGTCAAAAATTAGTGTTTACTCCAATGAGATGGTGTAAAATACAGATATTTAATTGATTTTAGAGGACTTTCTTCAACAGATTATGGTATATCAATTTTCAGCTAGGTCAGCTTTGAGTTTAAATTGTTTTATCTTTTTCCTTTACCATTCAGATTTGTGGGCTCAGTCTGGCAGAAATTAATCTCTAGTACTCCTCTCCAACAGAAGCTCCATGAGCTTCTTCCATTCCACAGCTGTAGCTGACGCTCACAATTCAAGTATGAAATATCCCAGTTTTGGTGACCATGATACACCTGTTTAGGCAATCTGTGCAGATCCTTTCCTATGCACTGGGTCTTAGAAATTATGGGTCTCTACTAATGTCCACTGTAGTCAGGAGCAGCGCCAGGGTTTTGGCGCCCTAGGCAGGGGTCCTTCCGCACTCCCGGACTTCGGGGCACATCAGTGGCGGGTCCCGGAGTGAGTGAAGGACCTGCTGCAGAATTGCCGACAACGACCCAGAGCGCGGAAGGACCCCCTGCCGCCGAATTGCTGCCAAGGTCGGCAAAATGCCGCCCTCCCAAATTCTGGCGCCCTAGGTGACCACCTAGGTCGTCTAAATGGAAGCGCCAGCCCTGACTGTAGTCAATGAAATGATCCCCGGTAACTCCAATGGGCTTTTTAGATCAAGCCCTGTATTAGCGGGAAGCCACTGATCATGTGACACATCAGGTTCTTAGTCAGCTGATTAACATTCAATCTCTTGAGGAAGAAGCTCAAAGCAGTAACAGCCCAGGTGCATTATATTCCCCAACTGCTGCCTGCTTTGTTTTGCCAGTCAGCCAGGAAAAGCATGAAATGGGACTATGTAGCTCACCCTCAAATGTTTTTTAAAGAGAGAGAAAATGAGAGACAGAAAGAAGGGAAGAAGTCCCTGAACTTCTCACTGCCAGAAGATTTCCCCACTAGCACAAAACCAAACCTATCTTAAATACCCAGAAAAATTTTGGTGATGTTGATTAGAAAAAAATGTCAGGGATTGAACCACTATGTGTCAATCCCACACCCACAGCCACATACTATCCATGAGATGGATTAACACCTACTAGCTTCATGAAGAACTTAAGAAGCAAGCATACCACAAGTACAAGGTGTCAGAGAGCTCATCTTCCTGAGTTTTTCACTCCCTCACTGGTTCCAGTATTCTCAATTGTGGCACAGGGGCATTTTTGTTTTGTGGTCCTCCACATCAGGCCTGCCTTTCCTGTGACTATATGTGCGTTTTTGACAACAAGGATCCATGACTTTTGCAGCTCAGGCGGCTATGTATATGGCCCATGACATAAATCAATAAAAACAAGGCCATTCACATTTAAAATGTGGTATGTTCCACATTAATTCATTCTAATGTGCTGAAGTATTTCTAGAACCTTTCATCAACGTATTAGATGTTGTAAAGTACCATGCTATTAGGCATTTGCACTCAAAAGTTCTGTCAAAAATTGATATGAGGTAAAATTTTCAAAAGTACGTCAGTGACCTCCAAGCCTAAGTCCTATTTTCAAAAGTGACTTAGAAGTCTAAATCTTATTGGCTTTCAATGGGACGTATGTCCTAAATTCTTAAATCGCCTTTGAACATGTTGCTCTTGTTTTGCAGATGAAATCACTACATAATATGAGTTTGTTCCCTTAAGAGTACTAAAAAGTAGGGTCATTCCTTTTTGAAAATCAGTGACTGAACACAACCAATACCTTTTTCATTACTTGTTTTAATATATTCATGTTAACATGGTGATAGCTTATTCTAAACACACACTATATTTGGACTGGAAATACAGTGGCTTTGTAACACATGTAGTGTTCTAAATCCACAGTCCTGCAAAGCATTGAGCATTCTTCTGTGGTGCCAAGTACCATTAACTCCCATAGAATCACTGGGAGATGAGCGTGCTAAGCACCTCACAAGAGCAGACAGTACTATGTAGGTCTGAGCCTTAAGTGTGGATTCCAGACCAGTTCTGTGTTTCCAGATACACAGGGATCAAGTCCATTAGGGAGGCAACATATTCCATCACTTGAACAAAATGGAGCTTCTGACTTCATTCACAGATTCATTAAGGCCATCCAGTGTGATTGCCTGCAATCCATCACATTTCACCCAGTTACCCCTGTACTGAGCCAACATGTCTCTCTCACATACACACAGCACGCTGGCTAGCACAGAAATGTAACTGATGAGCTTCAAAGTCAGCCATAGTTCCTGGGCAGAAAGACAACTTGGCTGTACAAGAGACTTTCCAGGGGAGTACTTAAAGAGAGAACATAAAGATGATAACCAGGCTTCTAAAAAACGTGTGTCATGTATGTAAATTAAACTGCCCCTTAATGTCAATCAGGCAAAACCAAAACCCCATGACACACTAATTTTCTGTAGATTTTGGACATTGTGTTTCTACATGCCATACAATTTACTGGGCTAGAATGCCTAGTCACAAAGCAGTTCCATCCAAAATGGTTTCTTAGCCTTAATTAAACTGAATGTCCTTGGTTTTGCTGGTTTGAGTCAATTCCTTGTTACTTGAAGGTAGTTTATTTTCTTTGTGGTATACTATTTAGAACATTCAAAGCATCTTAAAGTAAAATGAATGCATACACAGAGTCTACATAAATGTAAATTTATTCATAATCAAGGGCAGAATATTTTTCTATGGCATTTATCAAAGCAAATATCCTTATATAGTATTGCTATAAAATGAAGAGTGTATTTAAAACAAATAGGGACAATCTCATGTTTATATTCAGATGTTTTGTGTTGTGCTATTAAACCCAAAGTGTTCTATTTCGTCAAAAAACAAAAGAAACTACTGAACAAAAACTACAATGAAAATATCAAGGTCTTTTAAAAGACTTAAAAATCAAACAAAAAGAGCTTCTATTTTTTTCTGCACAAACTATTTATGTGTCACCCAAACACACTCCTTTGTTTATGGTGAAAGGTAAGGCTATCTTGGAGCAAGATCTGAACAGATGTGAAACTTTAGGTGGCCAATTTAAATATTCTGCTCTTGAAAAGCAATGGGACTTGTGCTCCTAAATCTCTTAGTTGCTTTTGATCTTCTCTTTTATAAAATATCTACAATATTTTAGAGAAAACCTGGTCATTGAACAAATGAAATAAATTCCCTGTAGCCCTGTATTGGATGCAAGATCATTGCTGATGTTGAGCATTTCTTATTTTTACTCTTTCTGACTGCCTTTAGATCAAAAAAATAAAGAGGTTAAATAACATGGCCAAATGAGATATTTATGAATATGAGGTGTTAACAATAAACAGAGTGAATTTCACCATTTTTCTCTCCCATTGCAGGTCTTTAAAACTTACAGCTAGCTTTATGAGGTATTCAGTACCCGGGAAAAGCTGCCGGATAGTGTAATCCAGAAAAAGCTCTGTGTTGTTATAGATTATGTTCCAATTTGTAAAATTCTGCTCACTACTGGCCATATACAATATATAGCAGTTCAGAATTCCATTTACTTCTACTGGTTCTTTCCATCTGGAAATAAAAGCAACACACCATTATATTCAATCATGATTCACATTATAATTGAAATGTGGAGTTTTTTAAAATGAGTTTGAACATATATTTGTACAACTGTAAAACCAAATCAAATTAAAAGTACTGAAAATGATCAACCACACATTAAAGCTGTCTTCTATGTAGCTGTCTAAGAGAGAAAGTACTTTTTTAAAGACTTCTTTAATGCAATATTTGTACTCAATAGATAAATGATTACAACAACATATGTAATGTAAGAGCTGCAAAACTGTCATATCACCAGCACATTTTTTCTGCACTGAAGTTTGCACTGAGGCTATGCCCATATGTAGGTTATCCTGATTGCGTAAAGACAAAATGGAAATTAAGTTGGCAAGTGATAATCAAAGGTTCAGAGAACCACTAAACTAATCACTTCTGTGCATTTAATCATAATAAATTTAATTTTATGTCACAAACCCTTTCCCTGATTGAACTCACTGGGATTCTTGCATAAACGGATACACCATTGTGCTGTCAGGAAAGAGAAAATCTGTACTTACTGTACATATATCGTTCTGGAATCCAAAGCAGTCAGGACTGGGGCATCTACATGAGCTGGTGGCAGATGTGCTGTATACAAGGTGACCTGGGAACTGTTTGTACAGCCAACAAGAGTGCATGCAGTGAGCAAGAACTGGTGCGGCGTAAAAACTGCTAAATCTATGAAAAAGGGAAATAAGAACTTACTTCAGACTGTACTTTTTTAAATCTTGTTTTTATTTAGCTCAATAATGTATTGAATCCAAAAAAGATGGGTGTGGGAAATCTTCCCTTCCTAAATGTCTCAGATTTGGTATTTGTTTGTTCCGAATGTCAGGCCATTGCAAATCCTGACTAATAACATGATTGCAGAACTCAGTTTGTTTTTCATGGCTCCATTACACAATGCAGCCACTAAGTACACTGCAATATTCAGCACCAATACAAAGCAAATCAATCTGATATTTCTCAGATGATTAAATCACATCAAATTAATTACATATATTTAAGATACACACAGACACAGGTTGATTGATACAGCCGGATTATTTTTTCCAAGAAACTGTTATCCATCACATCAATGTTAAGTATCAATAAATATGATGATTCATCCTACACAACATTTAACTGTATGTGAAATGAACTCAAGCAAAGCATTGTTGTGGCCATCAATGTATTAACTGGCATAGGCTCTACACATTGCATATTTCCCCTCAGCTTCATGAACAACGCGTCGCTATAAAATGTACTTTTTCTAACCTAAACCAGTCTGATTAGTATAACAGCAAAAAAGTTGCTAAAGTTAGCTCTAAGGTAGACTTGAACTGCTTTACAAACTCTTCTGGAGAAAACTTACCTTTATAACATTTAATTAGCAAGGAAGCTATTTCAGTTTTACACATCTGGCTATTGTAAGACAACTGGCTTTACTGACAATTCACTGTTGACAAGGAAAGCGCTATTAAAAGAATATTCAACAATTCTAAAGATAATTTGCTGAAATTGTACTTATATTTTTTACATTAATAATTGTTTGTTTTACTCAGCAAGTCCGTCAATGATGGGTGCAAAATTGAGACTTTGGCAATAGCATGATCCATATGAAAAAAAAATCATGTTTTACGTTAATGCATATTTTTTTAACATCCCAGAAAATTTCTGAATTTTCTGCATGCAAGCTGTAACAAATACAAGTATTCCCAGAATGAATTAAACATATAACATGGAATAAACATAAAATAACATTAAACTATTATTATTTTGTATATATTTGTACATGCAAGCTAAGTAAAAAACAATAAAAATACTTCAGAAACAGAATGCTGTGGACCTGTCTTTCCTCTAACTTTAATTTTATACTGATGTAATCTCACTGGCTGTGGTGGAATTGTTCCTGACTCACATCAATGTGAGAAAAGAACCAAATCCTGTGTTTTTATTGCTAACTGATAATCATCAGTTAAGCAGATATGATTCCCATTAAGCACAGGGCAAACCGCGAGTTTTAAAAAAATATATTCAAAACTAAAGAAAAAAATCATCAAAAAATATGTGCAACATTGTGACATGTTTAAAACATAACAGGCCTGATTCTTCCAGGGTTATGCAGTGTTTGAGTGAGTAAGAGAGGGAATTGCACTCTACAGTAGGCTCTCAGAGTGGCTCAGTAAGCAGAGAAAGCAAACTCCACATACTACACCAGCTGGATCAGCATCATGAGCTCCTGCTTCCCTGATTCCCATATTTCCTGCTGCTGCCATGACAGGAACAATACCAAATAAGGGTGGGGACTGCAAGGAAGTGCCTGGGGTGTGACTCAGAGGAAAGTGACCTGTGACACACCAAACCCTGGGCTGAGAAACAGATGAGCAGCAGCAATTCAATTTAAAAAATTAGAAGTAAACAGCATAAGGACTTTACTTAGTTCACATCCCTGCCTCTCTAATCTGTCCGAGACTTTCCTGTGGAGCCTCTCTCCATGCACTCTACAGAAAACACAAAATCTCAGTGGTCTGGTTGGAGGCATATGTCTCCACTTCCTTTCTTGCAGGGCAGAGGAGTATGGTTTTCTCGGGCAGATGTTGGGGATATTTTTTGTGCCTGCTCCCCCTCTTCGGCCCCCCACTATTTTAAGCAACATTGTTCCTGGGGGAAATGCTTTATCAAAATGATACACCATTACATCTTCTGGGAGTAGGGTGACCAGATAGTGTGTAAAATTGGGACAGGGGTGGGGGTAATAGGAGCCCATATTAAAAAAAGCCCCAAATATCGGGACGGTCCCTATAAAATCGGGACATCATGTCATCCTATCTGGGAGGAAGTCCACAGCTAGTGCCCTACCATCAAAAACACTATGTTCCCAGTCCCTGATTTTGGGATTTTGAGCCTATTCAGGAGTATAATCAGGAGTTTTGTGCCATTGTACATACAGGCAGTAAATGTTTTCCTGTTTATTTCTGGAAACTGTTAAAAATGAATGATGAATACTTGGCTACCATTTTTTTAAAAATCCTGCAACATACATGCATTTACCTTAGTCCATTCATACTAATTAATGTTAATGAGACTAATTGTATGAGTAAGAGTTGCAGAATGGCAGAAGCATCTAAAATACAAAAGGGCAGTTTGATCATTAAAAATAAACACTTGTGAAGAAATGTTCTACTGCATGAATACATCTGGTCATCTCTTCTTCCTAAATTAAATAGACATTCCTGGGATATGAGGTTCCCAAAAGTCCCCATTCAGATTTAAAGAAGAAGGTACTTGTGAAAGAATTAAGAGATTAGGAGAAGAAAGGCACATCTGTCTACCTACCTAAGGCCTTGACTACACTGACACTTTACAGCACTGCAACTTTCTCACCCAGGGGTGTGAAAAAACTCCCCTCTGAGCTCCCCCCAGTGGAGGTACTTTTTTTAGAGCACTGGGAGAGCTCTCTCTCAGCGCTGTTGCCGCGACTACACAGCCACGTTAAAGCTGCCGTGGCAGCACTAACTTTGCTAGTGAAGACAAGCCCTAAGAAACCTATATGGGCTCCCATCACCATAATTATCAGAGTGCCTGAAATGGAAGTAGTAAAAGAAGAGAAGCAGAAAGAGAAGAGGTGAGGAAAGGGTAAAATAGCACGAAAGGAAAGAAACAGCGTGGTGAGGGATAGAAAAGGAGCTAAGAGGGGAAAGACTGAATAAGAAGTGAGGTAGAGGAATGTAGAGAAAGACAGATGCAACTACAGCCCAGCTGTGAGGTCCCTACTAGATTTTCACTCATTCCTTCCATTGGCTCAGTGATTAACTAAGGAACTCAGGATTTTGCCCATAGAGAGGGCAAAGAAAAAAAAAACATCAAAAAGTAAGGAAGAGAATGGTAAAAAATATGGAAAGAAAGCAGAATAAGAAGAGAATTAAGGGCCTGATACAAAGCCTATTGAAGTCAATGGAAAGTTTCTCACTGACTTCATCAGGCTCTGGATCAGCCCAAAACGAAAAAGCATGGAATGGACAGGAACCAGGAGAAAAGCCTGGGGTGAATTTATAGTAGTTCTGACTTGGAAAGCAACACACTTAAAATTAAGCAATTCTAAAGATATTGTATTTTTGTCATCTGCGAAATCGCTGAGGGTGCAATTAATTCCACCATCCAGATCATTAATAAAGATGTTGAACAAAATCTGCCCCAAAATCTGCCGACCCCTGGGGCACTCCACTTGATGCTGGCTACCAACTAGACATTGAGCCGTTGATCGCTACACTACATGGTTGATAATGGATCAATGGATTCGAACAACTGCAGGTACAGACAAATTTAAATGGTGGGGCCTTTAAAATTTTAAGGCCACTGTTTGTCAAGGCCCTCTAGTACAACATCTTGTTTTCCATTTGCTTGATTGAATTATTTGCATAAGATCAAATGCAGGCAGTTGTGGACATGAAAAACAGATCACTCTAAGATGCATTAAAAATGGATCCACAAGCATTATCTGAAGATGTGTTATAAGGAAATGCATCCCAGTGCACGGAAACCTCACCAATTAATGTCAAACAAACTATAATTTACAATAGGGGTCATGAATTATATGTGATTTTATAATTGATTTCAAGCTGTTGTTGGAAGAATTTCATTGATCTCAATTTACAAAATGAACCCAATAAGGAGGGAATGATTTTCTTTTAACTCTCAGCAGAAACCGAAGAATTTTTATGATGTTACTCACTCTCACATTAGAAAATTAAAGCTATTGCGTCTTCTGCTTTGGAGCGTTATGTTCTAGTGGTTTGAGCATTGGCCTGCTAAGCCCAGGGTTGTAAGTTCAATGATTCACCTACAGTGTAATGACCTTGTGATGATGTTTCACTCCATATTCTTTATGAAAATATGTTTATGATACGAATATGATATAACTGAGATATAGTTTATGCAAGATGGCTCATGTGAGATATCATTGGAAAGGCTATGATTTACTGAATGTGATTATCCAATTTGTATGCCTGTAACATTTCTGTATCTGAAGTTAGGAGTATTAACCATGTATCAGTATTTCAAATGTGTTACTTTGGGTGTCACCCCAAACCAACCCTTCAGATACAACAATGGAAAAGCCAGACAGGGCTAATAGGCCATGAGCGGAGACATTGGACTGTGAAAGAACTTAGTCTTCCTGTGGACCTTGGAGAGAGCTTACGAGCAATGGCTGCCACAGCCCTGCAGAGACATGGGTCCAAGTCACCTGCTACTGGATACCTCTCATCCCCTTTTGGAATGCCAGTGGTTTTCCACTAGAAAACAAAGGGTTCCCACCTTATACAAGAGCTATATAAGGCAGAGGAATGACATCATCATGGTTCTCCTCTGCCTCCCCACCCAAAGAGACACGGAAAATACACCTGGAAGGAAGAACTGAACTGAGGAGAGAAGGGTTGAATGCAACTTGGAAGGGCATCTAGCTTGTGCGTACATGAGATCTCAAGAAGGAGACCAGTGCAGCTGCCTTTCAAGACTTTCTGTAACACTGCTCTACAGCCAAAATGCTTCTGAAATAAATGTAGTCAAACTTTACTAATTCTGGGTCACTGAGAACGAAAATGATGCTTAAAATTGTTGATTGGCTCTAGTCTAGCTGTTGGGCTCCAGACTACAGCAGTGGAATCTCCTGGCAGGTGATGTTAGGGTGTTCCATGTCCCGTGGACCGTCAAAAGGATCTTGTCCCATTCTTCTTCATGGAAGGTGATCTTGTAGCCTGCAACACAATCGATGTGTGATGGCAGCCCTCAACATCGTTCACGATCCAGATGATGGAGACTGTTCATTGATTCGTCGAAGACGAGTCTAAAAGCTGTTTTGCTGCATAATGGCAATGTTTGCCATCAATTCCAGTTGGTCATGCAGTCCTATGAAGGAAACCTATGACAACATGAAACAACTTTTGAGGTGCATAAAACTATGACCAACATCAGTGGGCGCTTTGTGGCGATTGAAGTTGTTGCTCTCTTGCCTGGTCTGCAGACTGGATACACAAAGTACTGCTGTTTCTCTGCGATGAGAGAAGTCGTGCAAGAGATTCTACAAGAAGATTGCCACTCCGACAGTCATTGGAGCTTGGGAGGAAAAGTTTCAGCATCCACCACTGTTGATCAAGGAAGATTTTGTTACCACCCTTACACATCAAGCTGGTCTGATGAAGAACTTTGTCAAAGGCTATTGACAAAATACAAGCAGCTTTCAAGTACCTTCGTGGAAATTCCAAGGTTAAGTGAAGCTAAGATAAAGGAAGGTGTCTTGTTGGTCCTCAGATTCGTGAACTTCTTCGAAGATGTGCATTTGACCATGCAATGCATGCACAGGAAAAGACGGCATGGAAAGCCTTCCAGTTAGTGGCAAATAAATTTTCTCAGACACAAGGCAGACAACTTACAGGTTGTTGGTGGAAAACCTCCTCACGGCATACAAAAGCTTGGTTGCACATGTCAACTAAAGATACATTTTTTCGCACTTTATCTAGATTTTTTTCACCGAACTGCGGAGCAGTGGACGACGAGCATGGCGATGTATTTCACCCAGGACATTGCAACACGGAGAACGCATCAGGGCAAACGAGAGCCCATCATGTTTGCAGACTATGCTGGACAGTGACAGATGCTCCATTTAATGAATATAAGAGACAACAAGAAGTGCTGAGCAGACTCTTAATAGGACTAAACATATGTACATAATAGTTTTTTCTTCTGTTTCATAAATAAATTTATTTATATAATAACCTTTGGCTGATTTTTAAAGTGTTACATAAACAGGACAGGTGAAATATTATCATGTAAAGCAACCGTAAACATATGAAAAGACCTAGGTTTACAATTTATGATTAAAACTCTACTATCTACACAATAGACATAGACATAAAATGTAAAAACTTGAATATCTTAGAACAGTAGCCAATCAGTTGTTTTAATTGTCATATTTGAATTCAGCACATCAAAATACATAATAAATACCACATTTTATCTCTGAAGCAGACGACTTCTAAAAAATTGTAGACCAGTGTAATCTGCCTGCAACAATATCTTGGGTGAGAAATACTATTTGTAACCAATTTCTTTAGTGAAACTAGCTTAATTTGTTTGTTGGGTTTCATTTGCTTAGGAATCTGCTTTGTTCTGTCTTATCTCTTATATTCACTTAAAATCCACCTCTGGTAATTAATAAACTTATTTTTTGTTTATAATAAAATCCAGTTGATGCAATTTCTAACTGGGGAGGCAAGAAATGTGCACATCTCTCTTCACATTGAGAAAGAGGGCAGTTTTTTATGAGCTTGCGCTGTGCAGATTTTTCTGTACAGCACAAGACAGTATTATTTTGGGTTTATCTCCGAAAAAGGGGTGTGCACGTGAGTTCTGGGCAGGGGCGGCTCTAGGCATTTTGCTGCCCCAAGCATGGCAGGCAGGCTGCCTTCGGCAGCTTGCCTGCGGGAGGTCCACTGAAGCCGCGGGACCAGCGGACCCTCCGCAGGCACGCCACCAAAGGCAGCCTGCTACCACCCTCGCAGCGACTGGCAGAGCTCCCCCAGTGGCTTGCCTCCCCAAGCACACGCTTGGCGTGCTGGTGCCTGGAGCCGCCTCTTGTGCTGGGGGAGTCCTTTCATACAGAGCTGACTTCAGTCTGTGTCTGCAGCAGGGTGTGGCCCTACCTGTGTGTGTGCTGAAAGAGCCCAGAGAGTCTAACTCAACAAAGCAAGGAGAGGGAACCCAGGATGATTGAGCAGGGGAGGCTCACTGAAATCCCAGTCCATTAGGTGGCACCCAGAAGGGGGGTCCAACCCATCACACTTGTATTGTTTTAAAATAATGACAAATGCTCATTGTGATGGAAAGCATAGAATCACAGAATATCAGGGTTGGAAGGGACCCTGCCCAGGCAGAAGCATCTTGCAGAAGAAATATGGGTTTAACTCAATTTACTTATAAATAGTAAACCAGGTCCTTGACACAGCAGAGAGAAGAGACGGCAGAAGATAAATCAAATTTGTATTTCAGCAAACACAGGTGAGAAGAAAGAACACTACCACCATCAGACTCCATGTTGCCTTTTTTACTGTTTGCATAAACTTTTCTTTGAGGCATAAGCCTTAGAAAGATGCACTTCAAAGGTTAACTAGACTATACAAGAGAGGGGCAGAAGCTCCCAGCACTCACTCACTCTCTTACCTAAGACAACAAAGGAACCGGCTCTTTGACTTTGGGGGGATATTCTGACCTGAGAATTTTGTCAGCCATGTTGCTGGAAACATGTGGTAAGGATTTTACCTTGAACCAAGTCTAGCCTGTTAAATTTTAAGATACTAGAAAGTGTTTTATCTTTACTTCTCTTGTAATCATTTCTGACTAATACCTTGACACTTGAATTCACTTAAAATCTTATTTTCTTTTGTTAATAAACTTGCTCTATTTTTTAATCTAAACCAATGCAGTGTTTAAGCTGAATTGTTTGGTAACTCCAGGTAAAGTAGCAAACTGTTGAATATTGACCCTCTACAGAGCCAAAGGATCTTTAATATCTGAACTGTCCATGGAGAGGACTGGCCAGTGCAGAACACACGTTTTTGGGGAAATTTGGGACTGAGAGTGTGTTGGGGGTCACCCTGCAAGTAGTGAGGAAGGCCAGTGGAAGCCAGAGTGTGACTGGTGTGTTGCTGGCAGGCTGCTAGAGTCAGAGCTGCTGGACCAGGGCTGCAGCTATATACAGACACTCAGGATGTCATCTTCATGCTGGCAGGCTGTTTGCGAGTGGCCCAAGATGGGAGCTACATCAGCAAAACATTGTGAGGCACTCAAAGTTGCAGGGCAGACACTGACACCACCCCTCACGAGTCTGGATTGCAGCCCAGAATGTAACACTTATTATTATGCTTTCCCAGTGATAACTCTCTTATCTCTTGTACTACTTGTCAAAACAAAATAAACTAAAAGGTTCAAGTGGCAATAGGAAATCCAAGTTCGGGACCAGAACTCAGTACCAGATTCCTGTGCTGCCAAGGACAAGAAGTGGATTACCTTGGAGCACTTTCTAGTGTCTCTTCGCCCTTCCCTGGCAAATAAGTAACTCAGATAGGCCCAGATTGTCAGAAGAATGACTATGTAGGAACACTTCTTACATAACAAACTGACCCATGTGCGTATTCTAAGTCAATTATTTACTTTTATGACAAAATTGTTATTTTAACTCTCTTTTACCTCTGTATGACTGCAGAGTCAATCCAGTGAGATGGATTCTTTTCTGGCTCACATATCCTCAGAATCGTTAACTACAGTGGATAGCATTAACACTGACATTTAGCACACCACTGTACTATTACATTGTGGTATTTGTGGTACTCCTAATACTTACTTAATACCTTAAATATCATAGTAAATCTAACTACAGTGATTGCTAAATGTCTTATTTTTATTAACCATCAATGTAAATTCTGATAGCAGAATCAATGCTTTATGCTGAAAGTATACAGAATGGCCCTCGGTTTGCAGGGTCAATAAAAACTTATCACTTTACTTTTAAACTTTTTCCAATTTAACATGTAGTAATTGAAAGATAATATGCAACACAGCAATGCCACTATAGACAGTCACTTTTCAGAACATTTAGAAATAATGCAATGGCAATGGATGCAATATTATTTGTTACCTAGTACTGAAGAATGAAAGCTGTGGTTGGCAATACATTTTGCTATCAACCACATTATCCCTTTCCCCCTACACACACACAAACACCTATGTTTCCCAGCAATTGTAAAAATCAGAATTTGCATGGATGAGATGCAGGAGAGGTTTGGTTGCAAAGTGACTTGTATAAAGGAACCCCCGAGTTATTCTCAGAAAAATAATTGAGACGAAAGGCATCCCATTACCACTTCCAGAAATAAATAAAACATAGAAACTAAGATTCTGTTAGCAGCACAACAAAGCTAACCATGCTAAGAGAGTACAAAAGTGGAAAAACTTTCAAATAATTACAAATCAAGTTGTATATGTAACTACTTCATCTTATTACTGTTACCCTCATCCTTGCTCCTCCTTTTTCCCCCTTCTGTTTCTTACATTTACTCGTTTCATCTTTTATCAGAAAAGACTGTAAACTCATCAGACCATAAACCACATCACCTACCACACTGGGGCCCCAGTCGTGGTAGGACATTTAAGCCTTACCACAATACAAAAATAAAAACAAGGGAATGCTTAAAAAAAGATGTATGCATTGTTGTAGCCATGTTGGTCCTAGGATCTGAGAAAGACAAAGCCGACCTGAAGAAGAGGTCTTTGTAAGTTCAAATACTTGTCTCTCTCACCAACAGAAGTTGGCCCAATAAAAGATGTTACCTCATCCACCTTGTCCCCCTAAAAAGAGACGTATCACAACTGTATTATCTGTCTCTGCCCCTTGGGTATCAATGACAGCTCTTCCCCTTCCTGCATATTCCTAAAAATGCAACAAAGCTCATTAATTACCTGCAAAAGTCATAGTATGGTATCTGTTTTCAGTATTTATAGCGCACCAATCACCATATTATTTAAACACTGAGGCCCAGTTATTGGGCCTAGGTGAGCGGTGATTGCTACATCACCTGACTGCAAATTATGGTCCCTATCACAATTAAGAGCAGCATCCTGGCTGTCTATGAACCTCTATTACAGTAACTAGGGATCAGCAAATTACAAGGACACTCTGGCCACACCCACTTTTCCTCAGCTATATCTGTTATGAAGTGGGACAGGGTTGTGCCATAGAAATCTTCAGAGCCTGGTTAAGCTGGTTTTATGACTGCTTTGCCGGAAAGGTACAAATGGCCAGAGCAAGGCTGAGATCTGTATCTAGGTGCTAGAATAGCAACCAGGGCCGGCTCTAGCCATTTCGCTACCCCAAGCACAGTGGCACACCGCGGAGGGCGCTCTGCTGCTCGCCGGTCCCGCAGCTCCGGTGGATCTCCCGCAGGTGTTCCTGCGGAGGGTCCGCTGGTCCCGCAGCTCCGGTGGACCTCCCGCAGGCGTGCCTGCGGATACTCCACGGGAGCTGCGGGACCAGCGGACCCTCCACAGGAACGCCTGCAGGAGGTCCACTGGAGCCGCCTGCCACCCTCCCAGCAACTGACAGAGTGCCCCTTGCGGCATGCCGCCCCAAGCACGCGCTTGGCACACTGTGGCCTGGAGCCGGCCCTGATAGCAACCCTTCCTCCCCAAAAGCTCTCACTGAAATGAAATTAATTAACCTTAAATAAGGGGTCCTCTTAACATGTTTTGATTTACAGTGACTTCAAAGCATTGATTTAGTACTCTCATGTGGTAGTAACTAGACTGCATTCACCTAGTTTGCTCTAGATTAAATTACTATAAAAAACATACTCAAAGAGTAGTTATCAATGGTTCATTGACAGGCTAAGTGGACATATCCTGCAGAGGTCTGTCCTTGGTCCAAATATGATTGAATATTTTCATATAAGTTGCTATGTTTTCATAGCAGAGGCGAAGCGCTTCTTTCCTCCTTAACCTGCTCAAACCAAAAGATTATTTTTCTCTTCTAGCAGGATAATCATTCTTTTTGAAGTACACAGGTATAATATTCTTTTTCTAAGATGTTAACAGTGCAAAGGGACCATGGGGACTCAAATATTTGTTTTTAAAATCACCTCCCTGAGATAGTAATGTGATAATTTCCCAAATCTTTGTTTTTGTCATCTCATTCTCCACTTATTTAGGAAACAGGGTATAACAAACTAAGATTCTATGTCACCACTAATTTAAATCCCCAGGGCAGCTGAAAAAAATCAACGAACAAATAAAATATACAGTAATAAATGAAACTTATGTAACTGGCATTTACACTGCCACCATTTACCCCACCCCGCAGTGAACACTCCTCTGGATTTCAGAGTCCTAGATGCTTGCTTGCATGGGCACTCTTGGAGATCTGCAGCTGGACGCAGCACTCTGTTGGTTCTGTGTATCAGTCCAGCCAAGGCAAAAAGCTGCACAACCCCTCTGAAATTGGAGCTGGCCCCACCAAATGTCAGCAGCTCTGGGTCCTGGGTCGATCACTCTGCCTCTCCTCAGACTCAGTCTCTCTGCTGTGCCCCTTCCATTGCTAGTACTTTCCCAAACCAGAGTGGGGGTTACTCTCAGTTCCTTCACTGCAGCCCCCCTCACTCAGCTCCAGGCATAGCAACAGTCTTTGCTCTGCCTCCAGGGAAGCCACCAATAGCCTCTGAGGCTCCCTGCTCCATCAAAGTTCCTGCAGGCTCTCAGCAGCAACTTCTGGCTTCCTAGCAGCAGCTCCTGGTGTGGATAGAGCTCCACAGCAGCAATCTCACCCCTTTTCCCAAAATGGAGTCTACTGCCTGCGCTTCCTGCATGAGGAAGTTTCCCCTCCTTCCCCAAAGGCATCATGGGAGTTGTAGTCTCTAAGGCTAGATCACAGCACACAGGCTTTTGCTTGGAACACTCCCAAAAAAAGTTCAGAGGCCCTTCTAGTAAAGGGTGCATACACTTAGTTTATGCTCTTGTGATTTTTAAAAGGAAGATGAAAAAAAAAAGAGGTTACTTACCTTATAATAACTGGAGGTTCTTCGAGATGTGAGGTCCCTATCTGTATTCCACTGTGG
Source organism: Chelonoidis abingdonii (assembly GCF_003597395.2). Taxonomy (NCBI): domain Eukaryota; kingdom Metazoa; phylum Chordata; order Testudines; family Testudinidae; genus Chelonoidis; species Chelonoidis abingdonii. Next base: position 170,217,434 of record NC_133771.1, read on the forward strand.
GTTACACCCATGCCCTATGCATCTGAGTTGGAGAATTTTGAAAGCCATGTCTGTTGGCCCGTGCATGAGTCCTTGCTCTCCTCATGCTTCCAGCAGAGCAGCTAAAGGGCTGGATGGGCCGACCAGCACTCCAGTTCCTTCTCTACTGCAATCCAAGTGTGGTCCCAAAGCAGTGGGGAATGAGGCTAGGTAGTGGAATACAGATAAGGAGCACCCATCTTAAAGAATCACCAGTTACTATAAGGTAAGTAACCTCTTCTTCTTCTTCAAGTACTGTTTCCTATGTTTATTCTACTGACAAGCAATGCTCAAGAAGGAGGAGGGTGCAAGAATGTAGGTGGCAGAGCGGTTTGAAGGGCCCCGGTCCCAAAGGACGCCACAGCAGCAAAATCATGTACTAGAGCATAATATCTCACAAACATATTAAGGAAAGTCCACATATCTGCTTTACAAACATCAACCAGAGGCACTTGTTGAAGTGCTATAGATATTTTTGCTCTTGTAGAATAAGCCCTCACCCGCCTGTGGGGGAGGAAGGTAAACATAACCAGAGATCAACTTACAGATCCTCAGAGATGAAATAGCTTGACTTCAGACTCTTCCTCCTATAGTGATAAACTATAAACTGGGAGACTTTTCTAATCAATTTTGTCCTTTGTAGGTAAAAGGTGAAAGCATATCGTACATTGAGGGAATGAAGCTTCCTCTCCTCCACAGATGCATACTATTTCAGAAAGAACATGGGTAAGTGGATTGTCTGGTTGATGTGAAACTCCAAATCCACCTTCGGAATGAATTTCAGATGTAGCCGGAAAGAGAGTTTGGCCTTATGGAATACAGGATCTGCCATTAGGGCTCCCAGCTCATGTACCCTTCTGGCTGAAGGGATAGCCACCAGGAATTCAACTTTCATCCATCGGTGAGCCGTGGAACATGTAGCTGTTGGCTCTAAGGGAGGCTTAATGAGAGCTGACAGCACCCAAGATTCAAGTCCCAAAGAGGGGTAGGCTTCCTTGCTGGTGGAAAGGTTCTGATTAGGCTCCTTAAGAATCTGAGAATCAACAGGTGAGCAAAATTTGAATACCCATCTGCTAGTGGATGACATGCACTGATTGCTGCCAGACAGACTTGTACAGAACTGAGGGAAAAGCCAGCCTGTATGAGAGAAAGAAGATAGCCGAAAATGAAGGAAATATCTGTTTACTTGGGATATAGGCACTTTTGATGTGCCCAAAGAAACAAACGCTTCCACTTAGCTGACCAGGATTTTCCAGGGGAGTTCTTTCCACTGTCATTAAGTATGGTTTGTATGGCTTCTGAGCGGGAAGGTTCCAATGTTGATGCCCATCTAAAAACTAAGTCATGAGATGAAATGTCTCGGAATTGGGATCCTGCTCCTCTCCTAGTCAAGAGATTAGGAAACAACTGGATGTGATTGGAGGGGAGAATGACGGCTTTAGGAAGTTCAGGAACCATACCCGTCTGGGCAAACAGGGGGCAATGAAGATCATGCACTGTCTTGATGAACTGTCCTAAGATGTGAGGTAGGCATGGTAAAGGAGGAAGGCATAGCTGAGATGACCCAACTAGGGAAGAAGAACATTGTCCTGAGAGTATAGTCCTAGAGCACCTCTGGAGCAATGTGTGTTGTATTTCTTGTTCAGCTGGGAGGTGAACAGATCCCAGCTGGGAATCCCCCACTGAGTGAAAATGTTGTTTACTATTGAATCATGCAATTTCCACTCATGATTGATGGCAAAATGTCTGCTGAGGGCATCTGCTAGCACATTTTGTGTCCCTGGAAGGTAAGCTGCCAGCATTGTGATTTGATTCTTGTACAGCTGGCTTGACATGAGTTATTAGGCACAGGTGAGGCCTCGTATCTTGAAAGCCAGGATTAAGGTGTTAAATAGAACATCAGTCTGGAAACAGAATGTCTGTGCTAACCAAAATAGGAAAATGGATCAGTAAGCTAAAAGGCAAAATGTCTGTACTAGCTAAATTAAGGGCGAATGCTCTGGGACCCTATATCAGGGACTTGGACATCCAGGCTGTCTAGTGGCTGGAGTATTTGAATTCTGACTCTCTTCTTCTGTGGTCAAGGTATCTCAGTCTTTAAGGCAAGGGAATAGGGAGATCTGGGCCCACCCAGTCCACCGGCTCCCAGCCCAGAGTAAGGGACCTCTCAGCAGGGAGTCTACATCCATTGCCCTGGGCCACTTCCTACTGCTGTTTCTACAGTTTGGGGCCTGGCCCCTATAGTCCAAGTTCTGGTGGCTTATCTCTAGTAGTACCCCCTGATCAACCTGTTGCAGTCCTCCAGGTGAGGCAGATGTAAGTCTGGTGAGGTCGGAACCCCACAGTGCCCCCATGACTTCAGTCACCCAGGTTCCTCTTAGGCTGGGTGCTCCTAGTCCTCTCTCTCAGTCTCCTTTGGCCAGGAAGACAGTGCTTGGTTCCTGGTGGCTGCCTTGGCTGGCAGGCTAGTGATCCTTCCCCTCAGGTAGGGACGTAGCTAGCTCCTCCTCTTCACCAATGAACCCTGAACTGAGCCAGGCTCCCTCCTTTTCTCTCCCCTTCAGGCCAGACATTGGTTGCTAGCTGGGCCCACAGGCTCTCTTTAGCCCCTTCTGTGCTGGTGGGTGGATTCTCTTCTTCACCACAGACCCATTGACAACGGACAAAACAACAATGAACAAAATAAGCCTGGAACATAAAATAAGGTAAAAAGTAAGATGTACATGGACAATGTGTGGATAAACCATGTTGTACAGGGACTGGTTTCTGCAAAATAACGAAGTCAGTCCCCAAATTTGTGATGAAATGTATTGTAAATGCAAATGTAATGTGTAAATGTATATAAAGGAAGAGGTTTTCTATATAACTGTGGTATGTCCTATACCCATCCCCGATGCTTGAGCCTGATCGACTCAGCATAGCTTTGCTGTATGCCAAATAAAGGAATCTGAGGAACGAGACTGAAGTCAAACTGAATTTTTGGGGAACTAAGTGAAAGAGGTCTCAGGGGAACGCCAACTCTTCTCCTCACTGTTTGTTGATGTAAAAGATGGATGTCACATTGTCTGACATTATGAGGATATGAAGGGACTCTATGAATTGCAGAAAGACTTTGCAAGCTTTCCAAACTATCCAGAGTTCCCGAATGTTAATGTGCATCCTGGCCTCTTGAGGTGTCCAAGTGCCCTGGGCCATACGGCTGTCTATATGTGCTTCTCAGCCTAAGAAAGAGTGTCTGTAACCATCATCTTGTCTGGTGAGGATAGCAGGAAGGGGAAGCCCACACACAACCGATGAGGATCCTGCCATGACATTAGAGAAGCTGTTACTCTGGAATAAATGCTATTCATGTTGTGTTTGGTTGGTGAATACACAATGAGGAGCCACATCTGAAGGCACCATAGCCAAAGGTGAATGCAGTAACATAAGTGCAAGAGGCTATGTGCACCAGGGGGGGCGGGCGGGGGCGGAATTCTGATTGAAGCTAAAGGGCTGCATACAACCTGGCCTATCAGGTCACTCAAGACCTGTCCTCTGGCAGATAATCTCTCACCATGACTGAATCTAGAGTGGTTCCTATTAAGTCTATAGTCTGTGTCACAGTGAGTACAGACTTTTCCAAGCTGACTCACTCCTAGGGAAGAAAGTAGTTGAAGCATCAGTGAGGTTGTCTCATGGGCTTTCTGACAAGTCCTGGCAATCAGAAATCAATTGTTGAGATTGGGAGAAATGGTGAAGCTGTTCCATTTGAAATGAGCTACTACCACCACGAAGACCTTGATAAAAACTCTGAGGGCAGTGGCAAGGCCAAATAGGAGCACTCTGCATTGGTACTTTTTGGGGCCCACTAGGAATCTGAGAAAACATGGATGTGTGGGGTGAATACCCAAGTGAAAATAAGCACCCTTCATATCAAGAGCTTTAAACGATGTCTTTTTTCAGGGAAGGGATTATTGATGCCAGAGTGACCATGAGAAACTTCAGTTTGTGAATAAATCAGTTGAGGTTGGGAGGATTGTTTCTTTCTGAGGATTAGGAAGTAAGTAGAGGTAAAAATCTCTCTCTTAGAACATGTTCCTATCCAGCGCCATTGCTCCTTGCTGCAGGATGGATTCCACTTCCTGACTGAGAATCTCCTGGTGAGAATGGTCCCTGAAGAGGGACGGGGATGGGGGTTTTGGAGGAAATAGGGAAGTAAACTCAATTATATAGACAGACTGGATGACATCTAATACTCTCCTGTCTGTTATGGCACTCCAGTTGTGGTAACAGAATGCTAAATGACCCCCAAGTGGTATGTGGGGATTGGGTAGTGGTGATATCATTAGTGGTTTGCAGCTTAAGAACTCCTGTCACAAATATCTTTTCACTAGGGGTTGGGGTTGAAATGGTGCTGAAGATGTGGTAGGTGCAGGAAAGTGAGACTTTTGTACTCTCTATCTCTTACAAGGAGGGTCATAAGATCGCTGGTGATAAAATTATTGAGACAATTGTCTAGGTCTGTAAGGCTGCCTGTGATATTACCTTTTGAGGGCAGAGGGCGCCCTAGAGGTCTTTAAAGTGTGTACGGACTCATCAGTCTTTTGATTGAAAAGGTGGGCTTCATGAAAGGGCAAGTCCTCTACAGTGTTTTGGACCTCCCTGAGAAATCCTGAGGCATGTAACCATGACTTACAGTGCATTCTGATGGCCATTGCCATCAACCTAGATGATGTATCTGCTGCTTCCAACTGTTGATTGATGTGTAGTTCTGGCCCTGTCTTTATCAGTAAGAGCCTGGAAGTGAGCTCTGTCTTGCTGTGGTAGCTTGTCTACAAAGTCTGTGAATTTTGAATAGTTGAAGGCTAGTACATGTGAATGCCTTTCTTCCCAATAAGTCTAGATATTTAGCCTCCTTGTTGGGAGGCGCAGACCTCATGGATACAGCTAAGAGAAGAGCAGCAGATATTACACCTCACTACAACGTGTGCCTCCAGGAGACAGTACAAACAGAGTAGATGGTTGTCATTAATTAAGAAGGAACAGAGGCAGGATACACAATTCTTGAATCCCAGAGTTCTAGGCATAATTAGATGCACATAATGGAATACTGGTGTGGAGGGGTTCCCCAGAGCAGAGAAACTATTCAACTATAAAAGCATTACTAAAAGATATTAAAACTATTAATGGTTCGCATTAGCACTAATTATCAGAAAGGTAGCTGTGTTAGTCTGTATCCATAAAAACAACGAGGAGTCCAGTGGCACCTTAAAGACTAACAGATTTATTAGGGCATATTAGGGTGATTGAAGTCTTCTCCCTGGACACTCAATAACAGATTTAAAAGTAGCCACTCTTGACCAAAAAAACTTCAAAAACAGACTTCAAAGAGAAACTGCTGAACTACAATTCATTTGCAAACTTAACACCATCAATTTGGGCTTGACTAGGGAGTGGTTGGCTCACTACAAAAGCAATTTTCCCTCTCTTGGTATTGACACCTCCTCATAAGTTATTGGGAGCATACCACATACATTCTGATTAAAATGGCCATCAACATTAGTTCTCCACTTGTAAGGTAGCTCCTTTCTTTTCATGTGCCAATATATATTTATGCCTGTATTTGTAATTTTCACTCCATGCATCTAAATAAGTGGGGTTTTTACCCACAAAACCTTATGCCCAAATAAATCTATTAATCTTTAAGGTGCCACTGGACTCCTCATTGTTTTTATTAGCACTAATGACACTGTGTTGGGGGCTATCTCGCAGATAGTAGATGACTTCAGGGAACTCAGAAGTGTGTTGAAAAGAGAATGTCCAAGCAATCTTTTTTGTAATCCCACCTACCCCGTGACCAGAGGAAGAAGATTCTGGAAGTGAATTGCTGGCCAGGTAAGTGGTGGAGGGTAGAGGGCTTTGGCTTTGTGGAACATTGGTCCACCTTCTATAAGGAGAGGGGTCTGTACAATTTGTATGGCCTTCACCTCAGTAGGAGGAGGACCAATCTTTTCGGGGACAGGCTGGCTAAAGTAGTCAGGAGAGGGTTAAACTAATAACAAAACAGGAGGGTAAAAAGAGGGACATTATGAGCACTCAGCACAGAATCAAAACGTTAAGAATTTAATCAAAGAACCAAAAGTCATGAAGAGGAGAATTTCTTTAACTGCCTATACACCAATGCTAGGAGCCTGGGTAACAAACAAGAGGAATTGATCATTTATGAGCATAATCTCAATTTACTTGATATTACTGAAACCTGGTGGGATGATTCTCACCACTGGAATGTTAAAATCAATGGGGTTACAATCTATTTAGGAAGGATAGAGTGGGCAAAGGGGGAGGGAAGTGGCATTCTATGTCAAAAATATCATTACCTGATTCTGAGTCACTGATAACTCAGATGAAAATTATCTTGACTGTTTATATGTCCTAACAGATAAAACACAAGATGAGGTACTAGTTTGTGTCTGCTACAGACCATCAAATCATGCTAGGGAACAGAATGACCACTTCTTTATGCACCTCTCTACAATGTGTAGAAGAAAAAGCTGCTTGATCATGGGGGACTTCAATTTGAGTGACACATGCTGGAAGTCTCATGTTGCCAGTACTATAAAATCCTTGGAATTTTTAAACATAATAGATGACAATTTCTTAACCAAAAACACTAGACCTTGTCCTAACAAATAAAGAGGAACTGATCACAGAACTACAAATGAATGGAGCTTAGGTACAGATTATCATGACTTGATCATATTTATAATGTGCAAGCAGAATAAAAGTCCAGAACAATAATATATTCATATTAGGTACTCTAAAAGGGCTAGTTTCACTGAAAGCTGAAATCAATTATGAACCAGATCACCTGGGAAGAATTTAATTCAGAAGAATGTGAATAATTGAGAATCTTTTAAGAATACCTTACCAGATGTCCAAAAAGCCACAATCAAGGAAGAAGACTATGCTAATTAAAAAATCTACATGGTTTAGAGTGGAAGTGAAGGTAGGTGTGTTTGTGTACACACACACACACACACACACCCCAGATAGGAAAAGGGGAAGTTGACAGTAATTAATATAAACCAGAAGTTAGGAATTGCATAAAATTGATAAGGAAAGCAAAGGGACACAGGGAGAAATAGATGACCAGCAGACATAAAAGTAATAAGGAGTTTTAAAAATATATTAGGGAAAAAAAGTATCCTGAAAATCCTATTGGTCCATTACTAGATTGAAATGATAGAATTACCAATAACATATAAAAGGCAGAAGTGTACAATAAATACTTCTATTCTGTATTTGGAGGAAAACAGATGATATAGTCTCTTCTTGTGGTGATGATAAACTCTTTCCATTCCACTAATATCTCTGAAGGATGTTAAACAGAAGCTAATACGTTAGAGATTTTAAAACCAGAAGGTTCAGATAACTTGCATCTAAGAGTTTTAAAAGAGTTGTCTCAGGAGCTTGCTAGACTATTAACATTGATTTCCAACAATGCTTGGAGCACTGGGGAAGTTCCAGAAGACTGGAATAAAGTTAATGTTGTGTCAATTTTTAAAAAGGGAAAACAGGATCACCTAGATAATTATAGGCCTTCAGCCTGAGATTGATCCCTGGCAAGATAATGGAGTGACTGATATCGGACCGGCTTAATAAAGAACTAAAAAAGCGTAATGTATTTAATGCCAATTAATATTGGGTTTATGGACAATAGAACCTGTCCAACTTACTTGATATCTTTTTTTGATGAGATTACAAGTTTGACTGATAAAGATAATAATGTTGACGTAATACACATATACTTCTGTAAGGCATTTGCCTTGATATCACATGACATTTTGATTAAAAAACTAGAATTATATAAAATTAACCTGGCACACATTAAATGGATTAAAAACTAGATAACTGTTAGGTCTCAAACTGTAACTGTAAACAGAGAATTGTCATTGAGAGAGTCTACGTCCATTTGGGTCCCACAGGGATAGGTTCTTCATCTTACACTATTTAACATTTTTATCAATGACCCTGAAGAAAACATAAAATCATCATTAATAAAATTAGTGGATGACAGAAATTGGGGAAGTGGTAAATAATGAAGAGGAAAACTCACTGATTCAGAGTGATCTGGATCACTTGGTAAACTGGGAACAATCAAACAATGTGTGTTTTAATATGGCTAAATATAAATGTACACTTCTAGAAACTAAGAATGTAAACCATACTTACAGGATGGGGGATTCTAACCTGGGACACAATGATTCTGAAAAAGATTTGTGGGTTGTGGTGGATAATCATGACCATACATTTTAAACAGAGAGAGTAATTAACCACTGAAACAATTTACTAAGGGTCATGATGAATTCTCCATCTGTAACAATTTGTAAACCTATATTGGATGTTTTTCTAAAATATATGCTTTAGAAATTATTTTGGGGAAGTTCTGTGACCTCTGTTATACAGGAGATCAGACTAGATGATCACAATGGTGCCTACTGTCCTTAGAATCCATGAATCTATGAACAAAGGAAAATATTTTTTCCACATAAAATAAACTGTGGAAATCATTGCTGCAGGAAGCTGTTAAGGCCAAGAATTTAATAAGATTCAAAAAGGGATTAGACATTTACATGGATGACAAGATTATCCAGCGTTATCTTAATTAGTGATATCAAAAATTTTAAAAGGAATATTAAAGCTCATGTCCAGGATTTACACCAATATCTAGCTACTAGATCTGAAGATGAGACTTAACTTGGGGGACAGATTGCACCTCCCTCTAAAGCAGGTTGGGCAAACTTTTTGGCTTAAGGGCAACATTGGGGCTCTGAAACTGTATGGAGGGCTGGGTAGGGAGGCGTATGCCCCACAAACACCCTGGACCCCATCCCCTATCCAACCCCTCTCACTTTCTGCCCCCTGCCTGCCCACCTCAGAACCCACCACCATCCAACCCCCCTGCTCTTTGTCCCCTGACCACCCCCTCCCAGGACCCCTGCCCCCTAACAAACTCCACTTGCTCCCTGTCCCCTGACTGCCCTGACCCCTATCCACATCCCCGCTGCCTGACAGGCCCCCTGGGACCCCACCCTCTTCCAACCCCCCACTTCCCCATCCTCTGACCACTCCTGAACCTCTGCCCCATCCAACCACCTCTGCTCCCTGTCCCCTGATTGCCCCCCCAGAACCCCCTGCCCCATATCCAACCCCCCCCCGGTCCCGAACCCTTTACCATGCCGGTCAGAGCAGCATGTCTGGAGCTGCACCTCCTGGACGGACCAGATATGCTGCCATACTGCCCTGCATGAGCGCGCAGCCCCACTGCCCAGCACGCTGCCTGCATGGCGGCGTGGCTGCAGGGGAGGAGGGACAGCAGGGGAGGGGCTGAGGGCTAGCTGCCAGGCCAGGAGCTCAGGAGCCAGGCAGGATGGTCCCGCGGGCTGGACATGGGCCATGAGCTGTAGTTTGCCGACCTCTGCTCTAAAGCCTCTAGTGATGGCCATTGTCAGAGACCGGATACTGAATTACATGGCTCTTGGGTCTGATGAAGTATGGAAATTCCTGCATTAGTAAATTCATAACTAGTGCAAAACAGAGGAGCAATGGGCCTAGAAGTCTTAAAGTAGTAGCAAGCTATATATTCTAAAGCTAGATAAGGTTGCCTCAGTCCACATGATTTCCACTGCTTCAGCAGTGAAAGGCACATGGAAAACAAGTTTTACCATCCACTTAGGGATTCCCCTGATGTAAGAGATTCCATAGGTGGCATACCACCCTCTTCCCAGATCCAGAGAAAAGAGCATCTGGGGTGCTGCTGGGAAGAAAGGGGTATGGCCAAAGAACCACTGCACTCTGGCAATCGCACTGGTGAGCTGAGCCCTGATACTAGCCAGACCTATTTAGAGCAGCTCTGAGGATGTTCTAAATTGTACAAGAGCTGAGCCAGCTTCCAGATGGCCCTAGGATTGGGAAGGAGATAAAAGTGGTGTAAAGCCACCTTTTCACTCTCTCCTTAGCAGTGCTGAGCAGAATTCATCTACAGCTGAGGATTAATTCCTAATACGTAGTTGGGGAAAGGGTTGTTCTCAGTTTCTCTTAATCTTTAACATAAGGGGGGAAAAAAGACCCTGTAAAGGTTTACATTTTTTTAGCTGATGTGTTGCACTACCTAGTCATGTCATATAGTGTCAGTAATGTCATCAGATAACATAACTTCCACAATCTGATGTGATGCATTAAACTAAGATTAAAAGAATAAATCATATTTGTGGGGACACAGATAACAGGTGGTGAAGTCAGATGCTTTGTATTATTGTGTATCTATAGGATGCCCAGATTAGGATATTAAGTTCACAGGCTCCTTCTCGTATGTGGAGTGTGTTGCAGCCATAACTCAATAGTAAAGGGCCACCAAACAGTTATTATGGCAAAAACTATCATCAGGGAAAAATACAAATTGATCAATGTCAGCTACATGAAAAGAAAGAACAATCACCTGTCCCCGATCTCATAAATTTAGTATTTGTTGCAAGCTTTTCCCCAACTATATACAGTTTATTACAGTAACTATAATAAATAACAATGATAATAATGCAGAGTAGGTTATTTCAAGCTGAATACTTATTTTCTATTAATTCTCTCCCTTTTCTCTTGCACGCACCCCTGCATGATCCACCTGTGAACTGGGGAAGAATAGGTTTAATTTATCATTAGAAGTTTAGGCCTTTTAATTGGGAATGATGTGCTACACCAAGAAAGTTGTCTGTGTAGGCTTCTTGAAATATCTGCATACCATAAGTGGCATGTGCAACTTGTACAAAGGAGGCACAGAATTTACATTCTACTGGTGTGTTATAAATAAGTAATGAGAACAGATTAGAATTATGCATTTACGCCTACTAGTGAGAGTGAGATGCATAATTCACAAGTGGTGAACCCTTAAGAGACTTCTGAAGTCCCCACTCTCATGTGCACAGAACAAGGTATATTATTCATTCCCCACAGTCCTATACATTTCCTTTTTTCCCCTCAGTTTGGATTCTCCATGTCCTACTTTCTATAGTACAGAAAGTCTACAGACTATTAACCACTAAGTATTACCGGTGAGAATTTATTTCCTTTCTGTTAGCTTGTTGAGGAAAGCTTTCTGGATTTGCTTGTGCCAGAGTGACGACTGTAACAGATATACACTGTAATACTGCAGTAACAACAACAAAAGGTGCGTGGAGAGGGCTGGAGAGAAGACTGGCCAATCCTATGAAATGTATTAAAATATATCAAAACACAGTGAACACATAGAAAGTTAGGAGCAAATGTTGAGATAAATCTCATCATATGAATCTCTGGGCACCAGCAATTCTCAGTCTTCCATGGGAATTGCAATGCTCCGCAGGTGATTCTCTCTTCTTAAGGTTTGGCCTTAGTCTCTGTGGAGCTGTCGGTCAGAATGGAGATTTGACGTTTTCTCTTTGGACTCATAGCCCCTGGCTTGTGGGGAAACTGCTTACCGTTGTACTCAGTGATGGGAGTGGTTGTGCAGGTGGGGCATCAGTGTTCAGAAGCTTTTTTACCACAGGGTTCTCCAGACCTGCTCTGAGCAGGCTTAGATGACAAGGTGGTAAAATATCTGGTGACCTGCCTGTAGGATAATTCTCACCATTGCTACTACCAGTGTGAGCTGCACCACTTTTATGGCAGCTCCTAGAGATTTCCCAAAAGAAATCTAGTGTTGACTCAGTCTGACTGTAATGAAGAATCACTGGACAATTTTTGCACAAAGAAAATCTCTTGGTTAAGTCTGAGTGATTTTTGTGCTTTCAGAAGGTGCCAGATATACAACTTTGGAAAACCAGACTCCTCTTTTTACGTACAAAACAGATACAGCATAGGCAGTAGTGCTGCAACCTTCCCCACACTCCCTCATCAGTGAACTTTCTAGAGAGACTATCTGTAGGAATGGAGCATTAACTTCATGCCCATTCCAATCCCCTGCTGAGACTTCCAACTACTGTCAATTTTGATGGGAAAGGAAGGCCATGTCATCAAAGGACTGCCCTATAGCTTCGGCCACAGTGAATCTGCCTTCACTAAACAGTGACACCTAACTGTAAGGTGGGGTAAGGAGGAGTGGTTCTGTGGCAAAGTAACGTAGCATTGATTAATGTGCTTCCCAAACACAAAGCACTTGGGGCAGACTATTTGGTGAAAGTAGTTTTCTTGTAATTTCTCTCAACTGCCTCAAACCAAATCAGTCCATTTAGTCCCCTGGAATTTTCCTTTGCCCTATATGCAAATATCGTCAATCACATTCTAGTTCTAGCTACCATCTGTTTTTGCTGCCTCTCTCTTGGCTGTGCCTGAGATTTATCTAGTTAAGATAAGATACAAGCCTCTCTTTTTCAGGGAACTCCATACATTAGCTTATGTGGTGTTGTTGTAGCTGCGTTGGTTCCAGGAAATCAGAGAGACTTACACTATCTTATTCTGATGTTTTTTCAATGTATTTTACATTATTTGGAGTATTGTTTGGCCAATGTGTTTTATATTTGCATATACATTTAACAGAAGGGCTTCAATTATGCATATATTCACATTCCCAATACAACATAAGAGTTTGAAAAAAATGAATTTGTGCCATTAAAAGAATGATATTAAATCCTGCCAGCCTCACAACAGGAGCCCAAAATATTTCATCTGACAAAATGGAAACTCCCCTTTTTACCCTAATTTTTAAAGAGATTAGCCTGTGTCTCAATTATCTCAAATAATCTATCTGATAAATGTACACAATGCTCCTATCAAAACTTGTTTCTATGGGAAGGCCCTTCCAGGGCATGGAACACAGAGTTTAAGAAGAATGTCCAGACGCACTTGTCAAGCAGATTAGTTGGACTCCTCAACTGGCCCATATAGGGCTGGTCTCCAGGATCAGCAGAGGAGAAAGGTGATGTAAAATCACCTGTCCTTCCCACAATGTACATAAGAGACATGCCTGGGTATTTGGCCTCATAATTCAAACATTAAGCAGCTTTAAATAAGAGAAGGAAAAAATTCAAGTTTCTGTTCCTATGAAGTTTCTGTTCTCCCCATGCCAGAGAAAAAAAAAGATTGCAGGAGGCTCCAGTCCACATAATGGACCTTCTCAGCCACTAGTCATCATCTCATTGGCCTCCTCCTCTTTCTCTCTAAACTCAGACACAATGTCTACATGATACACTGATTTAATCTCCTGTAACTCCATCTTGGATCCTTTCCAGTCTGGCCTCCTCCCCTTACTATCCTAAAAAGCTCACACTTAGGTTTCTTATTCTGGGTATATATTAGGGCTTCTACTCTATCTTCATTCTCCTTGTCCCGTCTGTGGTTGTTGACACTGTAGATTATCCTCTCCTTCTTGACTTCCTACCTTTATTGCAAGCGTGTATGTTCTTGATGCGTAATGCAATACCTCCTTCCTTTTCCCCCTTTATATTAATATTCCAGTGATGAGATTTATCCCACCAATTCTGAGTGATACCAATTAAGTCATAATTTAGCTTATGTATTAATACTTTCTGTTCTTCCTGTTTATTTCCCAAATTTGTTGCTTTTCTGAATAGACATCAAAGATATTAAAGCAGATTCCCCACTGCTCTTCCCACCTGTTGCTCCCTATAACTCTACTATAATATTCCATTCTCCCCCAAACATCCAGCCTTCTGTTAATGTCAACTTTATTTATATCTACATGAAAGCTTTTGTCACCTGTCTCCTCTGAACCTTGATTATACATTCCACTCATTCTAGCCTTCTGTGCCACCATGGGCTCAAAACCAATGAAGAGGGAGAGGAGGAGCAGCCCTCTTAAAAAGGCAGTCCAACTGTTTTACTGTAGTCATGAAATAGCTCTACTCATCTGTCATAGTATTCTTTCCCCAATCTGAACTTTAGAGTCCAAAAAATGGGGGACTAGCATGAATTCCTCTAAGCTTAATTACCAGCTTAGATCTGATACGCTGCCACCAATCAGGACTCGGAGTGCCTGATAAACTCAGGTCTCCCCAAAACCTTCCCTGGGTACCCCCAAGATCCAGACCCCCTGGATCCTAATACAAGGAAAGTAACCTCTTTCCCTCACCAGTGCCTCTCCTAGTGTCTCCTAGCGTTTCCTCGGGTACCGCTGGAAGATCTGGATCAAACCCTTGAATCTTAAAACGAGGCTTTCCATCTACCACATTCTCTTCCCTCTTTTTTTAGTGAGTCACAGACCAATACCTAGCCTGAACCAAGGAAAAGAATCATAATAGGATATTAAAAAAGGAAGTATATTTAATAAAAGGAAGAAAAAATAAAAAATCTGTAAATACAAGATGTAACATAAGGGTCTTTCAGCTTATAGACCACAGTGAAAAGCCCCCCCAGAAAATACCCATTAAAAAATATCTTACCACAACATACGACATTTGCAAAATACACAAAAACATTAAAAGAACAATAACCGCCCTTTCTAACTAATACGCACTATTCTGAAATATAATAAGAGATGTAGCAAGAGAATTGGCAAGAAACCTGGGTTCACGTTAGTCCTTTCAGGACCCAGAAGAGAAACAAGCACAAACCCAAAAACACACAACAAACGCTTCTCACCTGATGATTTGAAAGTATCTTGGTCCTCTGGTCAGGTGTTGCAGGTCACTGTTTGTTAACCCTTTACAGGTGAAAGAGACATTAACCCTTAACTATCTGTTTATGACATCATCTGATATCATGTAGGGACAAGTTGGTAACACATATTCAAACAATAATTATTTCCTTTCCATAAACAGAAATACCTATTCTTAACGCAAAGGTAATATGTTTGTACCAAGATATTTCACATTCCTTACAGCTCTGTTCAACATCTAGTTATATGAATTCTCGTTACAATATTTTTGACTTGAAACACAGTGTGGCCAAGTAGATTAAGCATGGACAGGGGAGCCCAAACTGCTGCGCTCTTATGCAGGGTCTGTTCAGGTGTGTGACCTTGGGTAGGTTGTATTTTCAGTGGTGCCATTGGAGCTGTGGGATGTTCAGCATCTCTGGAAATCTGGCCATCAGACTCTCTGTGCTGTGCTTCAGTTTTTCTGTCTGAAAAATGGTGCTAACACTAGTTGCCTGTTTTCCTCCGCAGGCAAATTGTAAGAATTAATATCTTTAAAATGCTTTGAATACATAGAGTGCTAAGTATTGTTAATATTCCAAGGCCTGAATCAGATGGATCCTCACAAGAGAGAGAAATCCAGCTTCAATTACTTTAGAAGGATGCTGGAGAGAGACTGTAAGTATCTCTGGGTTTAGAATATTATGTGTTTTATATACTATCTCTCTTCCCTCCAGTGTAGCCATGTAATACAAGTTCTGTAGCCTCTGGATCAGTTAGAAAAGATACAAAAGAGAAATATTCCAGTGCACCACTGCCATTGCAATGTGCAAAAGATAATAAAAATAATGGTTTTGTGAGCACACTTTAAATGTACTATATTGTAATGTACAGTGTAAACAGAGCATTCATATTCAATTATACATTTACCTATCAAGAAAAATGAGTTTTACTCCTCACTAGAAGTGGTATATTTATTTGCCCCGTAAATTCCATCATATATCCTATTTATACATCAATTCAAAATAAATCTTTTTAATGTAAAAGCCAATTCAAACGGCTTCATTGCAAGATCAAATATTTCTGTTCTAACTGTAACATGGCTCCACTCTGATGCCATCCTAAGTATCTTTATATGTTATCTTCTGCTGCTCTTTATAAAATACTTATTCCAAACCACTCTAATTTATATTGCCCTAGTAAATCTAAAAACAAGATGTTAAATGTTTCCATAAGGATATTTGTACAAAATTACCTATTTTGATATACCTACGCTGATAGAACCTTCAGGCATTCACAATAAGGATTATTATAAAAAGATCTCAAGTTTCACTGATTAATAGCAAACTAGAATAAAAAATGAGCAGAGATATACTCTTTCATACAGGACACAAGACAGAAGATTATCATCAGAATGAAAATTCACTTTTCCTCAGCTGACGCTTTTCCCCCTTACATCTGCTGACCTTGTGCTGTGCAGTACATTACTGAAATGATTAAACAACAACAGCGTTGTTAAATTATGAATCCAGATGTTGTTTTACATGCCATAATATACATGGCCAGCAATGGCAGAAAAAAGGAAATCAATATATGAACATCTAAGTTGTATCTACAATAATGGAGTGTAGTATTTGCAACTCTGCCATCACTGAAATAGTAATGAACTCCGTTTCTCATCTGCCTCATGATAGCCATCTTAAAAGATTTTGAGTTTATGCATTACTTAAGGAATACTAATCTGATATTTTCCTTACGTGCTTCGATTTATGTTCACTTAATTTTAGTGCTTATGCACTATTTATTTTCTTTGTAATACATCATCTTAAATTGTTCCTATATTTACATGGTATGAATCTTTATGATTGGTATGAATATATCTGTCATATAAAAAAACATTTGAAGCCAAACTGCAATTTAGATCAGAAGTGGATTATCATAAAAAATACCATATTTTAAAGGAACAGTGAAAAGTATGATCGAGTTCAGTACCAACTAAATGGCTATAAAGTTTTATGTAAACAATTTGGGTGGTGGGTGTAAAAATGTAGGTTAAATTCTTGATTCATCAGGAAAAGAAATCTGCCAGAATTCTTTTCATGATTTTTGTGACATATCAAGCTGGAATCTGACTTGATTTATGCCCTGCAAACCTTTTTATTTTTGCATAATTTAGGAGGGGGGCAGCAGGTTTGGAAAATACAAGAATCGTCTTCCAACAGTCTAAACTGTCATGTATTTTTAGAACTAAACTCAAATCTAACTAAGATTCTATAATGTTCAGACATGTATTGTTCACCATGAACAGATGAGAACCAAGACTGCTGAGAATAATGAAGGAAAAGCTGCTCCTGTACTATTTCTAAACCTAAATAGAAATAGTTGAGTGATATTACCTGGTAAAATAATCTGGAACTATTTTTAAAAGTCATTCTCCGATTTTTCACCACAAATTTACAGAAGCAAGAGGCCTGAACAAGCATCCAGATATCTGGATGCTCATGCAAAGTTTACAAATGTCCAAACCTCTGAGGTTCGCTCACTGCTAAAATTGACAGAATGCAGATTTCCAGTCTCTCAAACGATTAAAATAGTTTTCAGACTAATTAATTTATTAACTATCCAGTATGTGCTAGGGGCAGTACTGCATGCTCCAAAGAGGGATGGAGATTATGAGTGAGGAAGCAGTGCAAATAAAAAATTTAAAGAAAAGACCTAAACCTTCTCCTGTGAGGGTCACTAGTAAACATCCATTCACCTGCTGGGCACAAGAACTGTCTCAGATTCAGTCTCATGTAAGCAGATGCAACTCCATTGACCTCATGGACTGATTTTGATCCTTTTAGAGCAAGCAGCCCTGTAATATTCTCCATCTGCCTTCCTGGAGAAGAGCATTACATGCAGAAGTATTACACTTTCACTGTTGGGCCTCTAATGCACCCGCCTGTTGAGTTGCTACCATCAACGAACATTTCACTGGTGTCACTGGAATATTAAAACACACAGAACACATTCAACTGTGCAGGTGGTGCAATCCAGGTGGATACACCCATAATATTCAACACCCAAAGGGTTAACAGCCAGCAATAATTGTCAGTATGCAGCACAGCCGCTTGTGACTTCTAGTAACTTAGTCCAACTGCAGTTTCTCTTTCTTACACACCACTTTGTCATAAATGTTTCTAGTACTCTTTCCCTTTCCAGTTATGTAAATTAAGTGCTATCCATTCACTGAAAAAAATATTTGCAGTTTTATCCAGGATCATTCCATACTCCCAAATGTTCACTTATAAATTATTTTTCATGAAACTGAAATGCTCTCATTGATCCATGTGAAATTTTAAATTTGAATGGGATTCAATACAAAATTAAGCTTTGTAGAAAGAAAATGCCCAATTTAAGAAGTTGAAAAAATGTGGAGATTTTTGTAGTTCTCCAACTTTTTGAGTGAACGTGGATAGAGTTTCATTGAAAAATGGGCATTATTGTGAGTGAAAGCAACAACATTCCACCAGTTTTTCATGAAACTAGACTCTGTTCCAAAACCACCCCCACCCCTTCCCAAAATATGCAAAATCCTCATATTCATCAGTGTGAATAAGGCATTTACAATCTGTTCTTTTGTGAATATTTTGCAGAGCCCCAAATCCACCAATCTCTTATTTTTGTTCTTTGGGGGTTGTCAATTTTTAAATGTTCACTAAAGCTCAAATTAAAAAAAAAGTTTAATCTCTTTAAAAGTGTTAATGGTAACATACACATATTATCTGAAGAAAGCAAAACCAGAGTTTAGTCCTAAGTCCTGATGTCAAATATAACTGTTCAGTTTCTACCGCTGTGAAGATAAGTGCAAATTTTCAAATTTGTGTACCACATCTAGGCATCTAAATCCATATCTAGGCACCAAAAATAAGCAGCCCAGTTGACTTCAGACTGAGTGAGGGTAATCAACACATCAGAAATTCTAAGACTATAAGAACATAAGAGTTGCCATACTAGGTCAGGCCATGGTCCATCTTGCCCAGTATCCTGTCTCCAACAGCGACCCACACTAGAGTTTCACAGGGAGTACACAGAACAGAGCAATAACGGAGTGATCCACCTTATCTTCCACTCCTAGCTTCTGATAGTCAGAGGTTTAGGGTCCCCGAGCAGGAGGCTGAATCCCTAATCACCTTGGCTAATAGCTAAGGTTAAGATTTTGTCACGGTTAATTTTAATACAGGCATGGAAAGGTTGCAGGCAATAAACAAAAATTCACAGAAGCCCACAACCTGCCTGTGACTTTTACTAAAACTAACCAGCGTCCGGGAGTGGGGTTAACCACCGGGGGGACTGAAGCCCAAGCCACACAAGGAGCCGAGACTGACAGCTCCTGCCCCTGCTCCTGCCATAGTGGCTGAGGCAAGGGCTGAAGCCAAAGAAGTCACAGAGGTTCATTAAAGTTACCGAATTTGTGACCAAATCATATCTTTACTAATAGCCATTAATGGACCTATCCCCCATGAACTGATCCAGTTCTTTTTTGAACCCAGTTATACTTCTGGCCATCACCACATCCCATGGCAATGAGTTCCACAGATTATTGTGTGTTGAGTTAAAAAGTACTTCCTCTTGTTTGTATTAAATGTTACTATTATTTTCATCAGTTCACCCGTTTTTTGTATTTAGTGAAAAGGTAGATAATACTTCTCTATTTACTTCTTCCACACCATTCATTATTTCACCATTCATTATTTTATAGACCTCTATCATCTCTCCCCTTAGTTGTCTCTTTTCTAAGATGAATAGCCCTAATCTTTTTAGTCTCTCTTCATATGGAAATAATTCCATACCCTTGATCTTTTTTGTTGCCCTTCTCTGAATGTTTTCCCGTTGCACTAGATCCTATCTGAGTAGCACACCATGGATTTGTGTAGTGGTATTATGATATTTTTTGTCTTTTTTTTTAGCCTTCTCTGAATGGTTCCTAATATACTGTTAGCCTTCTTGACCACTGTTGGGCAGCGAATGCAAGTTTTCAGAGAGCTATCCATGGTGACTCAAAGATTTTTTTAAATGGGAACAGCTATCTTAGAACCCAACATTATATCAGTATAGTTGGGATTATTTTTTTCCAATGTGCATTATTTTGCACTTAACATTAAATTTCATCTGTCATTTTGTTTCCCAGTTTGGTGAGATTCCTTTGTAACTTCACATGGTCTGCTTTGTAATAATTTTGTATCATGGGCAAACTTTGCCACTTCTCTATTCATCCACTTTTCCAGATCATTAATAAATATGTTGAACAGCCCAGCACCCAGTGTAGATCCTTGGGGGATACCACTGTTTGCCTCTCTCCACAATGAAAACAGACTATTTATTTCTACCTTTTGTTTCCTATTTTACAACCAGTTACTGACCTACGAAAGGACCATCCCTCTTATCCCATGACTACTTAGTTTCCTTAAGAGCCTTGGTGAGGGAATTTTTCAAAGGTTTTCTGGAAATCTAAGTACACTATATCAATTAGATAACCCTTATCCACAACCCCAATCATTTATTTAGGTGCCTAGCTTTAGGCACTCAAACTACAGGAGCCCAAACAACATCCACCATAAAACTACTTTCATCTCAGTGGCTGATGTCAAAAGAATCAGCAGTTTCAGTCCAGTTATTACGGGACAAGTACCTACAAGAACCACCATCACAACTTGCACCATTGTTAACAGAGACCTACAACTGAACAAACATGAATCATGAACTGTCTTCTCACCCTTGGTTAACATAATCTACAGTAATTTAAATGTAAAATGCATGGGGCACAATTTGCCTATCACACCGTATTTGGCCTGGTGTAACTCCACTGACTTCTTTGGAGCTACTCTTAATTTACAAAGGTGGAAGTGAGAGGGGAATCAGCCCCATGATTTGCAAGTAGACTACTGTATTTCATTTTACAAATACAAATACACTGCAGTTAGGTGAATACTTGTCTTACATCCTCTCTTTCAGTATGCAATATCACTCAAACAGCATTTGGTATTTTAAACTCTCTTATCCAATCTACATATATGTGAAGGGACAATTAAAGGACTAGTGTCTTACACATTTCTTACTATGATAAACTCTTGGTGTAAGATCGCAGGAAAGAAAGAATCATTTGGGCTTTTCACATTTTTGAGTGACTTTGTCTTGTCAAGGTTTGTGATTGATAGACCTGGAAGCTTAATGCCTCCCTTCTCTCTGTTCACTGAACAGATCCAGAATGGGAAGCAGCAATGCACTTTCCCTACATTGCCATACAAATGTGCCTTCTTTTTTTTTTTTTTTGTTCTTTTGGCTAATCCATTGCTACTAGCTTTGGAGAAAGCCATTTGTTCAAAACAGTTTGTACTTCTGTACATGGCAGATTTGGAGGTGCCAATCTCTTTTTGTTTTATAATTTGAGTTTTATTTTATTATTTTAATTTCTAGAAAGTGGTGCCCAAATAACCAGAGAGCTCAGCAATTCAGGCAGGGTTAACATGAGTTCTCTTCTGGCTTGCTGTGTTACCCAAATCTGATTGAAGGACAAGGATTCCAGAAGCTTGTCCAGCTGCGGTTTTATAATGACACCATTAGGTTTTGCTCCATAATCAAGGCCCCTAAAAGTCTGTGTAGCTCCAGGCTTAGTCTCTGCGACAAGGTTAACTGAAATCTGCAGCAAGGGTAACTACGTTAGCAGATTGTATCAGCAGGGAATATTTAAACACTATTTAAAAGGATTTTAAATAAGCAGATTTTATTTAACACTACACTAATGCACTGCAACAGAAAATGATACAGGAGAGTTGCTACAAATAAACATAATGCTTTCCTCCCTGGCCTCCGGATCTGTACAGTTAAGTCCAGTGAATGGACTAGAGTCTTCCATTTGAAGTTGAAACACAGAAATGACAGACTTAGACAGTCCCAATTGCCCTTTGGTTTTGTGCCTGCTGAATCTGCATTCTGGGTCTGAAGAATTAATTACACTAGTACAGGTCACTGGCAATGTCAGTGTTGTCAATTCAGGTGTATCAAATGTGCTTTCTTAAATATATATATATATAACATTAAGGGAAGCCTACTCTTTCCATAAACCTGGTATAATCTGCCCTCTAGTGCTGGGTGCATCAATACAACTATTTTGGGGGGGAGGGTTATAGTGCTCATCATCATGTTTAAGTATTTTGGCCCATATGAAACCTGCAGCAGGGATGATGTTCTTTTTGAACTGCTTTGGGAAGTATGTTGCTTGCTGTACTGCCTTATGATCTGGATGTGTCATTCAGTCATATGGGAATGGTGACTGTCGAACTGTAGTCCATTAGAGCAAGACCCTGAAAATGACAACTGGACTTCAGTTCATATCTCTTTGTGTAACATGGATAGTATTTCAGGTGAAGATGAATATTCTATTGCTCACACTAATACAGCAGGTTTCAATGCTTCCAGAACAAACTAGAGTTTTAAATTCACTAATTGGATGCCAATGTTATATTGATGTTGAATGACTCTTTGGAATCGGTTATCCTAGGACCTAGTGAAACAGAAGACTTGGCTCTTTCAGATATTTACGAATATTATACTACATCTTTGAAGACAGGAAACAGTTCCACAGTGGCCCCCACAGAAATACTACAGTATCTAGCAGTTGTAAGCTGTCAGGGCAAAGAGTGCCTCTTCTATATTTCTACAGCACCCAGTGCAATGGGGCTTCAATCTTGACTGCGGCCTTTGGGTGCTACCATGCTATTCAATATTTAATTAGAATAACCATAACAATAATAATCATATGATCTAACAGGCCTTTTCCTCTTTGTGATGCCCCGACTGGCAATCAAACTCTGCAGTTCAAATGTTTCTGGATTTCCCTTCATTTAAGTCATGTTTAATTGTACAGTAAATAAAGTGTTGACACAATTGTGATGGATTCTTAATAACAGACGCAAAAATCAGTAGAATTTTATAGGTGTGGAAATGAAAAAAAAAAGGTCCAAAAGTGTTTCTTGAAGAAGTATGGCATTTGTGCAATGACATATATTAAAGGTATTATTTATCATTGATTTCAAGAAAGGAATTCATATAAGTGTTGACTAATTTGGGTGCTTCAGTTTCTGAATATTTGACATAGTGAGCCCTGATTTTAAGAGATGCTGAACTCTCATCCCATCCCTATTATTAATCATAGAATTCAACAAGTCTCCTCATTCTCTTCTCCAACTCTGATCCATCTGGTCTTACAAAATCTGTCTTTCAGCATTCAAGTTCAAGAACAATTTGAGCCAAGGTTGCCAACTTTCTACTCGCACAAAACTGAACATCCTCGCCCCATCCCTGCCCCTCCTCTGAAGTCCCGCTCCTGCTTCGCCCCCACTCACTCCATCCCCCAGCCCTCTGTCACTCGCTCTCCCCACCCTCACTCACTCGCTCATTTTTCACCAGGCTGGCTCAGGGGGCTGGGATTTGAGAGGGGGTGAGGGTGCCAGCTTGGGATGAAGAATATGGCATGCTGGAGGGAGCTCTGGGGTGAAGCCAAGGGGTTCAGAGTGTGACCGGGGGTTTCTGGGCTGAGGCAGGAGTGTGTGAGGACTCTGGCTGGGGGTGCAGACTCTGGGGTGGGGCTGGGATGAGGTTTTGGGGTGTAGAATGGTGCTCTGGGCTGGGACCAAGAGGTTTGGAGGGAAGGAGGGGGAAATCAGGGCTAGGGAGGGGGTTGAGACATCTGGGAGGGAGGGAGTGGGTTCCAGCTGGGGAGGAGGGGTTTGGGGTGCAGGAGCGTGCTCTAGGCTGGGATTCAGGGGTTTGGAGGGGGGAGGGGGATCAGGGGTTTGGGGCCCAGGAGGGGTGCAGGGGTGCAGGTTCTGGGTGGCACTTGGGGGTGGGGGCAGCGTGCAGAGCCCGCTGGCAGCCCCTATGCATTGGAGCCTGAGGGGGACATGCCGCTGCTTCCGAGAGTCGCACAGTGCAGAGGATAGCAGGAAGCCTGCCAGCCCCTCTGTGTGGCGTCGCCAATTGGACAGTCAATGGCATGGTCAGCGGTGCTGACCAGAGCCACCAGGATCCCTTTTCGACTGGGTATTCGGGTCAAAAACCGGACACCTGGTCACTCTACTTGAGCCAGCCAAACTGTCACTTATTCCTATAGGTTATATTCTTCTCTCTCTTTCTAAGGATTAACCTTGTTTTTATAGTCCAGAAAAACTAAATGATCAAAAGTGACATATCACAGACACCAGAAAAGATTATTATTTGTAATGTAACTGTAGAAAGCCAGAGAATGTGAGCCAGATCTATAGCTGTTGTAAACTGGCACAGCTCTATTGAGCTAGATGAAAATCTGGCACTGTGACTTGTTAGGTGAAGTATCCCTTTCCTGAAATACTGCAAACACTATTCTTTCTTACTGTATGGCAGAGAAAATAACAGTTTCAATCAGTTGAGTATTAATAGGAATATTTTTCTTTTAAGGATTCACAATCAGAGTCATTACTATATGCAAGAGAAATTAAATGAACCAAATTTGTTAGCAGGGTCAAGTATGCAGTGCTGAAGAAAATACAGACTTTTACATCCTCAGTGGGCTCGTTGTCAAAGTTGGAGATTACACTCTACAGTGATGGAAATATAAACATTTTGTGTGTCACATATATCTACAAGTAATGTCTTTCTTGGCTTCACCAGGTTAGATAATCAAATGTGTTTCACTATAGAAAAGAAGACTATTTTCACTACAGGCTTTTACCAGAAATTTTTCTCACAAAGGTAGCCAGCTCTCAGATGACATGGGAGAGAGAAATTTTGCTCAGATTTTGACAGTCAACCATCACTAGCAATCTCCTCAGAAAAGTTCGTGCTATATTATTATTTCTTTGCACATTATAAGCTGTGCTGGCAGCAATGCCTAGAGCTAAAGTTGTCTGATACTTTTCATTATAAAACACAGTTTTCACTTGTTTACAAACTTTGCCAAACTTTAACCACTTGTGCTGAAACTTTCCATGCTGTCTGCCTTGAGATGATTTTAAAAAAATGTTTTGGCTAAAACAGGTCAGCCTTTTATGAGAATGATATTAGATAAAACCACATTGATTTGCTAATGTGAAAAAAAATCTTACAAATGTTTCATTAAGAAGCTCTAGAGACTCCATGCTCTGGCAAGGGGTGTTCCCCAAGGGCCAGAGATGTTCTTTTTGATGTCCCTAGGAAAATCTACCCAATTTGGCCAAATTATATGCCTCTGAAAAACCAGTATGCACATGCTCATAGAAGCCAACAGCACTAACCTTCACACCCAAAGCAAAAACAAACAAACAAACAAAGAAACAGGCAGGAGAGACAGACACAACACTGGAGAGTCCCAGAATCTGGCTTTTAATCCTTTGATTTTATCACTGTGCAAATATAGCCCTTGGAGAAGCAAGATTACTTTGTGCCACTTTGTAATGACTCCCCCAAACTACAAAGGAGCAGATTGCAGGTTCTGTAAGGAAACAAAGGCCCTTCCACTTTAGCAACAAAAATGACATTTCTTTGATTACAATTAGAGCCAAGCATAAATCTGGGCTAGAAATCTGAATAGTCCTGAGTCAGAATGACTTGGATTTCTGTTGACCTAAATCCCAACCTTCTGACTCAGATCACATTTCTTCCCCTGGGCTCCTTCCACATTTCCAGCACACCTCAAGCAGAGTGAGAAATCAGCAGCAAGATAAAGGTGGCACAGAAGCAAACAGTTATACATGTCATGTCCCATACGGTAAGAGAGAATAAGAAAGTGACTCATGTTCCACCAGTTCAGATGAGGAGACTATCAATCTCCTTCCATTTAGCAACTAATATCAATTAAAAAGCAATAGATTTACAAATATGGTGCACTCTTGGTGAGAAGCAGGGACCCCATTGGAAGGAAACTGGGTCTTACTGAATAACACTAAATGGGGCAATGGTAGGGGATTCCACATGGAAGAGGAGACATATTTAGACTACAGGCAGTGAACTAAACTGGCCTGCCCTCTGAAAATTGTCTTTGACTCTATCAGAGTTGCAATCAGCTAGGCCCATTTTGGTGAAACTGAGTTCTGCTGTCTCTGGGGAGATGGGGAGTTTCCTAGTAGACCTATCAATATATTTTCTTAAGTAATCAAATTCAGGGACTGAAACTGTAAACCTTTGCCCACTTCAAAAAAACAAAGGGAAACCAAACTTACATTAAGGTACTGAAATGTTCATATAAATGTTTGTGCCAGGAGCAGAAACAGAAATGCTATATTACCGTGAGAAAGGTGGTTCTTCCATTATTTCCAGATATTACCACAAAAATGAGTACTAAAAATGTCATTAAAAGTCTGTTCTTTAGGCCAGTTTTACAGAATCGGGTCTGGCTGGAAAAGTCTCAGATAAGCATCCAACATTTTGGATGATGAGCCAAATATTGAGCCTTTTGAGAGTAGCCTACCCTTAATTGCTGGTAGGAAAATTATAAAAATTATCTTGACTGCAGTTTCAATAGATAACTCTTCATGACAGCTTAGATAGTAGTTATCAGTCACGATGTAATCTGATATGCACTTTTAAAAAACCACTAGCATGGTGAACATATTCCAAAAATGTTTTTCACAATTTCTAATTCATGACCATTTTGCAAATACATGCTATGGGGCAGAGCACAACCCTAGTAACAACATCAGCACAAATCTTTCAATAATGTTTTTAATAAGAAGACTGGAAGTACATGTAATTTTGCTTCCAAAATTTTAAAAAGAATGTTATGGGACAGTAATAAGAGATTAATGGAGATCTTGGAAAAAAAGATAAATGGTACTACAAGAATACCAGAAAACTGGGAGCAGGAAGGAGCTGAAACAAATTGAACCTATTTTTTTGATAAATATTTATTTTTTGCAGAAGAAAAATGCTTACTAGTTTAAGCTGTCATTATGCTAACCTATATCCTATTTTTCATATTATTAGTAATATATAATGTGATAGTTTATATTCAAAAATAAAACCAGAATGTATTTATCCAGAAGTACAACAAGGTTACTATGGTTACAAAAAATCCATTACCTTTTAACACAGAATGAAAAAGTTTGACTTAAAGTGTGCGCTATTTATTATAGCAAACATCAACAGCATTCAGGAGGTTCTCTAACTGGATTCATTTTTCAGTGTCAGAACTGACCCACCGCACTAGTAGCTTATGGCCTGTGCAAATAAAAAAAATTGAACTATGCATTTTTAAAAATGTTTTGTACTAACTCAAAATGCAGAAATGTCTTTGAGGTCTTATAGTATGCTAAGGTGTTACAGTAAAAAGAAAGTAAGACCCTGACCCTCCTCTATCCTGGGTAGATTCTGATTTTAATATTGTTTTTGGTTTTACACCTATCTACAAACATGCATAAAACTGTGACTGAACTTGACTATTCCTTTTGCTGCACAAGGCTACACATAGTTCATTATTTTTATTGTATGATAATCCTGAATGACTAATTTGTGGTATGTTGATGAAACAAAAGGTTAATGTGAAAGTAAGATGTCAGATAACTGTACATCAATACAAACAGCCAATGAGGGTCATGGAGCTGCTATGTAATAATCTGAGGATACAAACATATACAATAGATATTGAGATAGACTGTACAAGTTATATTGGAGGTAGTGAAACGTTTATTATATGCTCAAATTCAATGGGGGCTGTGCAGGAAGGCAACACAGAGAAGGCCATCCAGACACACATTTGAAAGACAATGAGGAAAATTAGTAGCTTGGGGGATCTTACCTCCTATCTCCAACATGTTTCAAGCCTCGTTTTGCCAAAGCTGAAAGTTACCAGATCAAAGGACTATAAAAAGTTCAAAGGAGACTTGATTTCTGTAAAGGGGTGTGATAAAAGGACTGAGCAAGATTTAAAGACTCTCCAAAGCAGGGAGGGAATGTACTGGTTTGTGAGTTAAGGGAATAGATGATCACCCAGACAGAGTGAGGCTCTGTGGAGGAGTCTATAAGGAAGCTAGATCTTCCAGGATCACCATGTGGAAAATGGTTAGATATCTTGTAAGCAAGACATGTATTTGGTCTGTTTTACTATTACAAGATCTGTTTCTCTCTTAAATTCTTTTGTTCTAATCAATACTTTGCTATAAGAAGGGTGTCTGGTCACTGGTGTCATTGCTCCCGAAGGGAACAGAACTGCAGGCTCCGAAGATATATCAGGCCTGCTCAGGCAATCACAGTTAGGACTTGGGGATGGCAGTCTACGATGCATGCCTAGAGCAGAAGAACCATGTGCTTTCACCCCAACACAGGTGACAGCTACAGGCCTGAGAACTGAGAGGAGGGTGCATTTGACAAGTCCAGGAAGGGTTAGATGTGCAGTTAGCCCAATGACTGTGACATACCCATCTTAGGAGTCACCACTATATAACTCACCTTTGACAATGTATTTAGTTCCATTTCCAGTGTAGACTAATACAGCATCCATATATAAAGCATACTGTGTTATAATACCATTTGGTCTCTTTGGAGGATTCCAACTCAGAAGTAAAAATGTGGGAAAGGATATAGCTGTAGGTGGTTGTACATCTTCAGGGGCTGTAAAAATATAAAATAAATAAATAAATATTGTGCATATATAACTATATATTGTAATACTTTTGGGTACACAGATACACATCCACTCACATAAATATCTATATCTACAGATATCAAAAAACCCAAAACTTCACAATTATAAATCAAGTTTACGGACAGGAAACCATTATAACAGGGATATTCCAGGTTATTTAACTTTTAGTGATTGATTGCTATCAGAAATATGCTCACTTAACATTATATATTCATTGGGGGTCTTGTGGCTACAAGATGCCAACTACATTTTTTAAACTGTGCTACCAACAAGAGGGTGTCTCTTACCACTTGCCATGAGGAAAACCTGGCATGTTTACCAGCATTGATGGTTTAGGTCTACTGGGTGATTTCTTCTCTGGTTTCTTTTACTTTTTCCTTTTGTGAAAATCCTTTATGTGTGCACATCACCACTTCTGACAATATTGGGAAATTCCCTATGCATTGTTTAGAGCAATGGATCTTTCATATAACTGGTTAGCACACCAATTTGTGACAAGGAAGAAGGAAGGGACCTATCATTTATAGGTGGTAGAACTGGTTGCCAGTTCAAGCACTGGGTAATTTTAAAGGATAACCAAAAGCCTTAACAATGATATTAGAAATTAGTTACTAAGACAAAAAATTTTATGCCTGAATGTCTAAGGTTAGACACCTAAATCTACATTTATCTTATTTTCAGAGATGCTCAGTGCCTGTGGCTCCATAAATTTCAAACAGAGGCTAGAACACTTTTCACTTTTGAAAATCAGGCCACTATTTAGATGCCTAAATAGGGTTTTATATGCCTAACTTTAAGCACTCAAGTATGAACATTTTTGACCCAAGATATTTGACATTTTTTATTAAAACTAACCACCTGACCAAGAGCTTTAACCCCCCTCTCCTTGACTTCATATCTTGAACCACAAATTGATTTTTTTTCAAAATCACGGCTGTAGATATTATTAAGGCTATGTTTTAGTCACAGGTATTTTTAGTAAAAATGTCATGGACAGGTCCCAGGCAGTAAACAAAAATTCACAGCCCGTGACCTGTCCATTACTCATACTATATATCCCTGACTAAAATGGGGGGAGGGGTGCAGCTCATTGTGTGTGGGGGAAGCGGAGGGTGGCCAGAGGTGCTGCAGGTGTGAGCTGCGGGGAACCATGGATACTCGGGGGGAGGGGAGGAAGGAGGGTACAGCTCAGTGGGGTGGGGTGCGCAGCCCAGGGGGATCCCATAGGTACTCAGGGAGGTCACGGCCTGAGGGGACCCCACAGGTGCTGGGGGGAGGGGGTTGACGGGACTTGGGCAGGTTCCCTACACAGCCCCTGGGAAGCAGTGACCTCCAGTTCCTAGCTTCAGTTGTTGCCGCCGCTCCACCTCAAGCTCTGGTTCTGTAGCTCCCATTGGCTGGGAACCACAGCCAATGGGAACTGTGGGGGCGGTACCTGTGGGCAGAGGCAGCATGTGGAGCTAGGAGCTGAGGGAGGAGAGTTCCTGTCACCCTTCTGGGGATCCCCCCCAGGAAGCACCTCCCCACACCCAAGTCTCCAGTCCTGAGCCCCCCCACACCCAAACTCCTGCTGCTGGGGGGTGGAAAGAGGCCCAAGACTTCCCCAGCAGCATCTGGTGCAACTATCCCAGGGGCTGCCTGAGCGGCCCAGGCGAATCCCCAGCCAGCTGCATGGGCCGCTGCAGAAGTCATGGAGGTCACGGAATTTGTGACCTCCGTGACAAACATGGAGCCTTAAGTATTATATTATTATGCACATGTAACTTTAATTCTGACATTACCTAACTTCTGATAGTTTGACTTTGCAACAGTAATAGCGCTCTTTTAATGTAATTTGTGTGTATGTAGTAAACTAGAGGTTGGCAATCGCTAATAGTTTAGGGTATGCCTATACAGCTCATGGCAGCAAGTCTCCTTACACAGGTTGACAGATTTGAGTTTCCAGGGCTTGTGCTAGCACTCTAAAAATAGCTGTGTAGACATCTCTTTCAAGTTGTGCTTTGTGCTGGAGCTCATGCTTTGGACCCCCCTCCCTAGGCTTCAGAGTCTGAAGGCTGGTCTACACTACAGGGGAGGGGAGGGATGAGGGTCGATCTAAGTTACCCAACTTCAGCAACTTGAATAACGTAGCTGAAATTGCCATACTTAAATCTACTTACCACAGTTTTGTCACTGCAGTGTGTCAATGGGAGACGCTCTCCCGTCGATTCCCCTTGCACTTTCCATTGAGGTGGAGTACCTGAGTCGACGCTAGAGTGATCAGCAGCCAATTTATCGTGTCTGTATTAGACACAATAAATTGACCCCTGCTGGATCAATTGCTGCCGGTAATGTAGACAAGCCCAGAGTTCCAGCCCAAGCTACAACTTCCAAGAGCTATCCACACAGCTATTTTGTAGAACACCAGCCCAAATCTCTCAACCTGGGCTGGGAGACTAACTGCCATAGGTTGAATAGACATACTCTCAAAGGTCCAGTTCTGCTTCACTTATAGTGAATTAAAGCATAACTTCACAGCAACACCTCTGAATATCATAAGGGTAACAGAACTGGGGCTTACCCACTCTGACAGGAATATCTGGTAATTTACAAGCACTATTTTGGCAAAAAAAATATATTCTTATGTAAACCTTCCCAACGTGAAAGTGTATGTTCAGAGATGAGCATTTTTTTTTTCTGAATCACATAGAATTCCTGTATTAGCTAGTACGTTTACTAAGCTGAACAAATAAGAAAAATAATTTTAAGGAAAATTGTAATATGCAATCAAGCAAATATATGACAATATTGAATTTCCTTATGTATGGTTCCATTAACATTTTTTTGCAGAGGAAGCCCACAAATAATGAAATTTTCATTGATAATGAAATGAGTAATAAGTTATCAATTCACTAAAATATAAATTAGTATATTTAACAACATCCTACAAAACTATAATTGGGCTTAAGGATTTAGAACTGATTGGTACTCGTAGTAGGTATCAAAGGATTGACATAAAAACAATACTCAAATAACACTGGTCTATAATTTTTGAGAAGTCGTCTGCTTCAGAGATAAAATGTGGTATTTATTATGTATTTTGATGTGCTGAATTCAAATATGACAATTAAAACAACTGATTGGCTACTGTTTCTAAGATATTCAAGTTTTTACATTTTATGTCTATGTATATTGTGTAGATAGTAGAGTTTTAATCATAAATTGTAAACCTAGGTCTTTTCATGTGTTTATGGTTGCTTTACATGATAATATTTCACCTGTCCTGTTTATGTAACACTTTAAAAATCAGCAAAAGGGTTATATAAATAAAATTTATTATGAAACAAAAGGCAAAAAACTATTATGTACATAGTTTAGTCCTATTCAGTGTCTACTCGTCGCTTCTTGGCTTGTCTCTTGTATTCATTAAATGGAGCATCTCTTGTCACTGTCCAGCAATAGTCTGCAAGCATTGATGGGCTCCATTTGTCCTGATAGCGTTTCTCCATTGTTGCAATGTCCTGGTGAAATCACTCGCCGTGCTCGTCGCTCACTGCTCCGCAGTTCGGTGGAAAAAAATCTAGATGAGAGTGCAAAAAATGTATCTTTAGTGACATGTTGCAACCAAGGCTTTTGTATGCCTTGAGGAGGTTTTCCACCAACAACCTGTAGTTGTCTGCCTTGTTGTTTCCGAGAAAATTTATTGCCACTAACTGGAAGGCTTTCCATGCCGTCTTTTCCTTGCCACGCAGTGCATGGTCAAATGCATCATCTCGAAGAAGTTCACGAATCTGAGGACCAACAAAGACGCCTTCCTTTATCTTAGCTTCACTTAACCTTGGAAATTTTCCACGGAGGTACTTGAAAGCTGCTTGTGTTTTGTCAATGGCCTTGACAAAGTTCTTCATCAGACCCAGCTTGATGTGTAAGGGTGGTAACAAAATCTTCCTTGATTCAACAAGTGGTGGATGCTGAACACTTTTCCTCCCAGGCTCCAATGACTGTCGGAGTGGCCAATCTTTCTTGATGTAGTGGGAATCTCTTGCACGACTATCCCATTCGCAGAGAAAACAGCAGTACTTTGTGTATCCAGTCTGCAGACCAAGCAAGAGAGCAACAACCTTCAAATCGCCACAAAGCTGCCACTGATGTTGGTCATAGTTTATGCACCTCAAAAGTTGTTTCATGTTGTCATAGGTTTCCTTCATATGGACTGCATGACCAACTGGAATTGATGGCAAAACATTGCCATTATGCAGCAAAACAGCTTTAAGACTCGTCTTCGATGAATCAATGAACAGTCTCCACTCATCTGGATCGTGAACGATGTTGAGGGCTGCCATCACACCATCGATGTTGTTGCAGGCTACAAGATCACCTTCCATGAAGAAGAATGGGACAAGATCCTTTTGACGGTCACGGAACATGGAAACCCTAACATCACCTGCCAGGAGATTCCACTGCTGTAGTCTGGAGCCCAACAGCTAGACTAGAGCCAATCAACAATTTTAAGCATCATTTTCATTCTCAGTGACCCAAAATTAGTAAAGTTTGACTACATTTATTTCAGAAGCATTTTGGCTGTAGAGAAGTGTAATTGCAGATGGCAAAACCCCTCAGGATAAGCCTAGCAAACCTGCTTATTTTGGTAAAATTTTCTCTCATTGTAAACATTTAGCCTACAGGCAATTCGAAGTTCTATCATATGTATCAAATTTGGTGACTCTCCATGGGACATCACCAGCTGATTCATGTGTTCTAATACTAAGAGCAATGGAATAGAAAGAATATTTTTACCCATGGGGAAGCCATCTCACTCTCCCGCCATTTGTAGTCTAGCTGACTGTGACACAGTGATGGAGAAATATTAAAAAGTTTAGGGTGAGATTTTCAAAAGCTCTCAGCATTTGCCTAACTCTAATCCCCCTGAAGTTCACAGTAAAACCCACCACAGACCTCTATGGGAGCAGAGTTGGAACAACACTAAGAGCCTTTAAAACTACCACCAGCCTAATTTAGGTTTGGTTCAGTTTAATGCTTACCCAAAGCTTTAACAAACTTTTTGATTCTGCAAAATTAGGCTAGAAATCTCAGAAGAATGACCTTTCTCAGGATAGTCCTGGATTGATTGAAAATCAGAAAGGAAAAAGGATATTTGAAAATTTCAAAAACAAAATTAAGGGAAAATTATATATACCGTTACACAGAAAATTCCACTGAAGTCAATAGGAGTTCTGGTCACGCATCTGACAACAGATTTTTGCCTTTAAAACATAAGAATTTCCATATTGGGTCAGAATAATGGTGCATCTAGCCCAGTATACTGTCTTCTGATAGCGGCCAATGTCAGGTACTTCAAAAGGAATTAATAGAACAGGGCAATTATTGAGTGATCCATCCCCTGTTGTCTCCTCCCAGTTTCCGGTAGTTAGAGGCTTGGGACATCCAAAGCATGGGGTTTCATCCCTGACCATCTTAGCTTATAGGCATTAATGAACCTATTCTCCATGAACTTATCTAATTCTTTTTGAACCTTCACAATATCCCATGGCAATGAGTTCCGAAAGTTGACTGTGTGTTATGTGAAGAAGAGAAGTTACTCACCTTGTGCAGTAACAATGGTTCTTCGAGATGTATGTCCCTAAGGGTGCTCTACTGTAAGTATGCTTGCCTCCCTGTGCTGCTGATTGGAGAACTTCGGTAGCAGTGTCCAATAGGCTCTCACATGCATCATCTCTCCTCATGCCCTGCCACAAGGCTAACCAGTGCACACAGGCTAACCCCCCACAGTTCCTTCTCTACCGCAGAATCATTGACAAGAACTGAAATAGAGGGGAGGAAGGTGGGTTGTGGAGCACCCACAGGGACACACATCTCAAAGAACCATTGTTA
This sequence comes from Chelonoidis abingdonii, assembly GCF_003597395.2. NCBI lineage: Eukaryota > Metazoa > Chordata > Testudines > Testudinidae > Chelonoidis > Chelonoidis abingdonii. The sequence goes on from NC_133771.1 coordinate 170,251,561, forward strand.
TTACACAAGGTGAGTAACTTCCTCTTCTCCTTCAAGTAGCATCCCTTCGGGGTGCTCCACTGTAGGCGACTCCCGAGCAGTATCCCCACTGTAGGCTGGCACTTCGGAGTCGAGTCAGTTACAGATGACAGTACTGTGGAGCCAAAGATGGCATCAGAGGTGGAATCCCCAGTCGCATAATGTTCGGTGAAGGTATGGACAGATTTCTGTTGTAAGGACATTCTTGAGGAAGGCAACAGATGAAAATATCAACCTTGTGGAGTGTGTAAGAATACCATCTGGAAGTGTCATGTTGTGAACCCGACAAGATTGTCTAATGCAGTTTGAGACCCATGTGGAAAGTCTCTGGGCTGATATTGCTGAGCCCTTGGATCTTTCTGCAGTAGAAAGGAAAAGCCTAGGAGACTTCCTAAAAGCCTTTGCTCTATCCAGATAAAAGGCCAGGGAGCTCCTAACGCCTTGTGTGTGAGGTATAGCCTCCCTGTTATCACTGTGTGGCTCAGGGTAAAAAGTTGGAAGGTGGATCATTTGGTTCATGTGAAAAGGGGTGGTCACGTTAGGTGTGAATTTCAGGTGTGGCCTGAGTGTGACCTTGTCCCAGAAGAATACCATATAGGGAAGATGTGCCATCAGAGCTGCTATTTCCCCTATTCTCCTAGCCAAGGTGATTGCCACCAGGAAGACCATTTTCATTGACAGATATGTAAGTGAACAGCCATGGGTTTCAAAGGAGGTCTAGTCAGGATTTTCAACACTAGATGTAGATACCATCTAGGGATGGAATGTCAGGATTGTGTAAAAAGGTTTACTATACTCCTGAGGAATCATTTTGTGGTTGGGTGTGATAGCTCTGAGTAGCCTTCTACTTGTTGGTGGAAGGCTATTATAGCCACTAAGAGAACTTTGAGTGAACTGAGAGATAGTCCCCATTTTTAAGAGTCAGTGCACAGTCTAGGATCTTTGGAAAAGTAGTGGATGTTGGAGAAATTTGTTGAGAATTACACCAAGCCTGAAATCTGGATTTTTTTTTTGTAGGTAAATACAGTATGTTGTGGATTTTCTACTGTGTAATAATACCTCTTGTACCTCCTCCAAGCTGGAACTTTCTATGCATTTGAAACATGAAGGAGGCCAAGCCTTGACATGGAAAATCCCAAGGTTGGGATGTAGAGTATATCCTTTGGTCTATGAATGGAGGTAAAGAGTGGACTGGAGAGAGACTGGTGGGCACCTTGAGAGCTGTGACAGGTAAGGGTGATAATTCTGTCTCAGCCAAGTGCAAGCAATCAGCATGACATGTGTATCCTCTCATTTTATTTTTAATAGGATTTTTGACAGTAGGGGAAATGGAGGAAAGGCATAGAGAAGGTCCCTGTCCCAGGGAAGAAGGAGAGCATTGCCTAGGGAATGTTGCCTAGAGCAGTAACATGGACATTTCTTGTTCAATAAAGTGGTGAACAGGTCTGTGATCAGAGTCCCCCACCACCTGAATAGGTTGTAAAGCACTGCTGGGTGCATCTCCCCTTCATGGTCATGTGGGAACCTGCAACTGAGACTGTTCGCTATCAAGTTGTGTGTGCCCGGAAGATAAGACTGCTGATAATGTGAGATGCACCAGTTCCATAACGTTAGTGCTTCTGCACAGACAGAGGGTGATCTGTCTCCTCCCTGTCGATTTATGCAGTACATGCATGCTATGTTGTCTGTTAGGACTCTTGTGTGTGTTCCCTTGATCAGTGGGAGGAAGTGGGTGCAGGAACTGCTGACCACCCTGAGCACAAGGAGGTTGATGTGGAGGCATATCTCCATGGACAACCATTTGCCTTGTGTTGTAAGATTGTTTAGATGCGTGCCCCATCCTATGAGAGATTTGTTGGTGGTGAGAAGTACCGACTGGGAAGTTTGCAAAAAGGGCATCCCTTTGCAAATATTTCCTGTTTTTTTTCCACCAGTCCAGGGAGGTTTTTACCTTGGTGGACAGTGACAAAGGTTTATCTTGTCCATCTCGATTTAGTCTGTAGACTGAGCTGAACCACATCTGGAAACACTGCATGTGAAGCCTGGAATGAGGTATCACTGCTGTGCCAGCTGCCATATCCAAAAGTTGGAGGCAGTGTCTGACTGATATTTGGCGGCTGTTTTATATTGTCTCTATGAGCACACCCCAGGAGATGAACCTGTGCTGAGGCAGGAGAGCTTTGGCCTGTAACAAGATGAGGTCAGTCATTATGAATTCTAGGCATTGTTCTAGGATGAAGGTTGATTTCTGGGTGTTGATCTGTAGGCCCAGTTCCGTGAATAAGGCTATAGCAGTTTCAGTAACCCGACAAGCCTCGTTGAAGGAGTAGGCTCTCAGGAGGCAATCATACAGGTAGGAGTAGATCATGATCCCCTGGGAGCATAGGTGAGCACGCACTACTGAAAGAACCTTGTAGAATACCTCCGAAGCCAATGACAACCCAAAGGGGAGTACTCTTTACTGACAGTGGTGTTGTCCTAGGGTAAACCTGAGGAACTGTCCGAGAGATAGTAGGATTGAAATATGGAAATAAGTGTCCTGAAGATCGAGGCCCAAAAGACAGTCTCCACCTTCCAGTGCTGGAATAATCGTTGCTAGAGTGACCATCTAGAATTTTTGAGCTTTGACAAACTTGTTAAGTGCTCTGAGGTCTAGCATAGCTCTCCAACCTCCCTTCCTCTGGGGTTTTAGGAAATAACAAGAGTAAAAACCTTTGCCTCATAGATGGTTCTATGGTTCCCAACCGGAGGAGGTGATCTCTCTCTTTTTGTAGTAAACTCTCATGAGAAGGGTAATGATGGAGGGAGGCAAAGTGGATGGAATATCTATTTTAAATAATTTCCAAGACCCATTGGTCCAATGTTATGCATTCCCAGGTCCTGTGGAACATGGCAAGGTAGTAGCTGACTGGGTAGAATGGGTCAGCTGTAGAGGTTGAGGGGAGTGGTCTGTCAACACCTCAACTAACATGTCAAAATTGATATTTTAAGGTAGATACCTGCAACCTGGAAAGCTGTGGCCCTGACAGTTTACGTCTGGAGAACCTAGATTTATTTCTTTGAGGTTCATAAAAGCATTGAATCTGGTATCAGGAGGTATGGGATTTATGTTGGGGCTGTGGACTAAATATTGTTTTTTGTCCAGGTGTATAGATTCCTATTAAGTGGAGAATGGCCCTGAAATCTTTAAGGGTATGGAGAGACGCATCAGTATTCTCTGCAAACAACTTAGTGCCTTCAAAGGGAAGGTCTTCAACAGTCATCTGCACCCCTTTCAGTTTTCCCTAAAGATATAACCATGGCATACATCGCATGACCACCATCATGGAGATGGACTGAGCCACTGTATTGGCTGCATCGAGGGCTGACTGGAGAGTTGTTTTGGCTACTAACTGCCCTTCCTTGATGATAGCTCAGAATTGGTTGCACTGTGACTCTAGGAGATGATCAATAAAGCTGCTGAGTTTTGAATAATTGACATAGTCATACTTCACTGTTAAGGCTTGATAGTTTGTGATTCAAAACTGCAATGTGGCTGAAGAGTAGGCTTTCTGCCCAAAGAGGTCCAAGCATTTTCAATCCCTATCATAGGGAGTGGATCTCATTTGGTTTTTATGGGCCTGGGAGTTTGCCACATCTATAACAATGGAGTTAGGGCAAGGGTGGGAAAAAAGAAATTCCATCTCCCCGGACAGGATGTAATATTTTTTATTGGCCCAGTTACAAGTAGGCCTCACTGATGCTGGGGTTTGTCATATAGTTTTGCAGGTCCATGAGAACCTCATTGATGGGGAAAGCTATTCTGAAGGTTGAGAAAGAGTGTGGGATATCAAGGAGTTTGTAATGAATGTCCTTGACTTTCTCCAAGGGTATCTGCAGTGTGTCTGCAGCTCTTTTTGCCAAGTCCTGGGAGAGCTGGAAATCATCAACTAAGGATGGTTGCAGAGCATGAATACCTCATTTGGAGAGGAGGAAGAGATGTTGGTCCTCAGAGTAACTTCTTCCTCCACTCCACCCTCATACTCCTCCATGATCTCTTCTGAAGGTTTTGAGGTTCTGGATGCTATAGCCGAAGGGGAATGTCTCAAGGGCTTATGAGTAAGGCTGGAAGCCTGAGAAGTGTGGGGGTGATATGCACCCAGGTATCCCAGTATGACCACTAGTGCAGTGGAATAGAGCCCAGTGGTGGTGCCCATGGTTGGTCATATGCCAGTGGTAGGGGGGAAGATTGGGGGTATACCCAATGAGCATCTTAATAACAGACTTATATGAGGGTGCGTAGCCTCCCTCCACAACTGATGGAGGGGGAACTACTCTCCACTCATAGAATATCAGGGTTGGAAGGGACCTCAGGAGGTCATGTAGTCCAACCACCAGGCAGATTTTTGCCCCAAATCCCTAAATGACCCACTGACGGATTGAACTCACAACCCTGGGTTTAGCAGGCCCGTGCTCAAACCACTGAACTATCCCTCCCCCATCCCTGGTGGGCAAAACTTGGCAGAGAAGACATTTCTTGAAGCCTGGTGAGCCGAGTATACCTTGCTGGGGAAAGAGGTCCTGAACGAAAAAAGGGGAAAAATAAAGTTTTGTTTGCTTGCTTTTTGTTTTGGAAGAGAGATAGAGAGGAAAAGGCTCCAACTAAGACTGAGGAGACTAAGTAAAAATGCTAAAGAAGCTAATTATCGAAACAGAATGCTAATGGCTCTGTCTCTAGCCCAGGGCAGTTGAGAAGGAACTGAGGGGTATTAGCCTACGTGCGCTGGTTAGCCTTGTGGCAGGGAATGAGGAGAGACAGTGCACGTGTGGGCCTAACCAACACTGCTACCCAAGTTCTCCGATCAGCAGTACAGAGACAGAAGCACATCTATAGGGACACTACTCAAAGTAGTAGTATTTCCTTATGTTTGTTTTAAACCTGCTGTCTATTAATTTCATCATGTGACCCCTGGTTCTTGTGTTATGTGAAGAGGTAAATAACACTTCCTTATTCACTTTCTGCACACCATTCATCATTTTATAGATACCCATCATATTCCCTCTTAGTAGTCTTTTTTCCAAAATGAAAATTACAAGTCTTTGTAATCTCTCTTCATATAGAAACTGTTCCATCCTCCTAATAATTTTCGTTGCCCTTCTCTGTATCTTTTCCAATTCTAATTTATCTTTTTTGAGAGGGGACTAACAGTATTCAAGGTGTGGGAGTACCATGGATTTATATAGGGGTATTATGATATTTTCTGGCTTATTATCTATCCCTTCCTAATGAGTCCTGGCATTCTGTTAGCTTTTTTGACTGCCACTGCATGTTCAGTAGATGTTTTCAGAGAACTATCCACACTGATTCCAAGATCTCTTTCTTGAATGGTAACAGCTAATTTAGACCCCATCATTTTGTATGTATAGTTGCAATTATGTTTTCCAATGTGCATTACTCTGCATTTATCAACATTGAATTTCAATTGCCATTTTGTTTGCCCAGTCATCCAGTTTTGTGAGATCCCTTAGGGTATATCTTCACTACTGCCCGGATTGGCAGGCAGTGACCGATCCAGCGGGGATCAATTTATCGCATCTAGTCTAGACACGATAAATCGACCCCCGATCCCTCTCCCATCGACTCTTGTGCTCCAGCTTGCAAGAGGCACAGGCAGAGTCAATGGTGAAGTGGCAGCAGTCAACTCACCGCAGTGAAGACACTGCGGTAAGTCGATCTAAGTACACTGACTTCAGTTACGTTATTCATGTAGCTGAAGTTGCATAACTTAGATTGATCCCCACCCCCCAAGTGTAGACGAAGCCTTAGTTACTCCTCATAGTCTGCTTTGGACCTAACTATCTTGAATAATTTTGTATAGTCTGAAAATTTTGCCACATCTTTGTTTACCCCTTTTTCAACGTGATTTAAGAATACGCAGAACCGCACTGGTCCCAGTACAGATCTCTGGGGGACACTACTATTTACCTTCCTCCATTTTGAAAACTGACCTTTTAGCTAAAACCTGGTTCTAGAAAAGCACATGAGTCCAGAGGGGTAAAGGGTTATTTTTTTCCCCACACTAATTCACCCATCCCTACAAAGAGTTGGGGCTTTGGCATAGGTTTACAGTTGATCCAAACTTTGTGGCTGAGAACCAGGTCTAATTTTAACTCATTAGAAGTGGTGTGGTTTTGATTTTTCTAGTTTGCTTCTAGTTTACATCAACTTACGCTGAAGTCTTAGGTCCATGTTAGCACTGTATCACTATTTCTTTATTTATTTGAAAAAAGATGAATTAAACAAAGAGGAGCTTATATTTGCTTCTTAAAAAAACACACCACACACCAGATGGGAATATTTTTTTAAGATGAGTTTTGAAATTGTTTTATCTCATGGAAGACAAAATACTGTTTTACACATAAGGGCCAAATTATACTGGTGTAAATCTGGAGTAACTGCTGATTTCAAGTGGATTACTTCAGCTTTAAACTGATGTAAGCAAGATATGAATTTGACCTGGATCTTTTGTTTAAGTGAGATAGGAGTTACATATGCTTCAGATCTTTTGGGAACAGTTCCTCCAGTAATTGACGCACAGTAGTTATTGAGCTGGTCTCTAAAGCCAGAACTGTAATATATTTTCTTTCTTGCAGCTCTAGATCTTAATGCAAGCTTAAAAAACCTTAATTTATGCTTGCAACTTTTAAGTTCCAAGTACAACAAAAAATGTGTAAGAGTTAAGAAAAGAAGCAGAAAATTGAGCAGTGATTAATAAATGGCTAAATTGGCATTCGGAGGTTCCATCATACTAAAATAATTGTTGCCTATGCTAGTGTTTAGCAGTTAAAAGAGACCATGGAAATCAACCGTTTGATTCTCAATTTCATACTGTGCCATACAATCAATTCTTTTTAGTCAGACTGTCTCTAGATTTACTTCTGAGCCATAGTAAAATGAGGAAGCTTTCATTAATCTTTCAGATGCTTCATATTAATGACAAGGCTCTTGCATGAACAATGTAACAGCAATTAAAAAGCCCATTAATCTGCATTACAGCTATTAAAGATGCATGTCATTAAAGGGTATGGAGTTTGATTCATTTTCGCACCCCCCCAAAAATGGAGCAATTATGCTCTGGCAATGCACTTTGTCATCAAATTAGGTTGGGGTTTTCCAGCAAATGGCTTTCCAGCATTTAGCTCTTCTCCTATTTTATTATTCATGACTGAAATGTGGAAGTCAAGACCTTTGAAATTACTTTACCTTCTTGTGGAGTGGAAATGTTCAATGCATGTGAGCTCTCAGTACAGCCAGCCAAAGTGCAAGCAGTTAGGGTTACACCATAGTTTGCGAAGGGTTGCAAGCCTGTCAACATGCCTGCAACAGAAGAAATTAATGTTGCATATGTACACTATGCGGTCCCATGTATGTACGTATATAGTCACAATGCTATAATTGCATTGTCCAGCAATATATAGTTACATAAAATAATATACTTACAGTAGTACAGGAGGAAAGGACAAAGCATTAAAACTTGCATTTCTAATTCCCCATGGTTTGGAATAGTTTCTGCTTTTTAAAAATAAATCATGTTTTGTTCAGAACAATATGCTAATATTGTGCCGCTGGAATCTTCCAGTTATTCTTTGTAAACTAGAAGTTATTTCAAGATTTCAGCAGCTTAAATACATATAACTATTGACTCAGCTTTTCTTCAGCCCTTCCCCACCAAATTATTTTACTTATAAGTTTTGCTTTTCCCAAGGAATTTCTCACCTCTTGGATAAAGCTAAAAAATCTCTCTCTCAGGCATTAACACTGTTCTACAAAGCTTCCCATTTTAATCCAAGATATCAAGCTCCTGGTACCATATGAAACAAATCGTCTGAGTTTCATTACTTCAGTGGCATCATATAATCCCCATGTTAATACACCACCACAGTAATGGAACCCAGTTGACACAGCACCCAAGGATTCAACAAGGAAAGATTTGTATTCTTGTGCTTTTACAGGATTTATTGGTGTTAGTGAAGAGAGGTGGATAGAATTCTGTTATAAATCAGCCATGAGTGATACCAATTTGATTTCACTCCTGGATGCACTCCTGAAAAAAAAAGTTCATCCTAGTACTCAAAACAATGTAGGGATAGGTGTAACAATTCAGTGAGGAGTATTGGCGTAGGAAATCTCACAGTTATATTAAATTGGAAAATACAGAAGCACCATAGTGAAAGTGTACAAATATCCAAGAAATCTGTCAAAGCATTAGCAGTTCCCATTTTAAAGCAGGTGAAATAATAAAATAATGTGAAGTGAAACTTCACAAAAAATAAAAAAATAATTAAAAAGGAAAGCAGACTTTTGCCGACTTTCAATGTGCATCATATTCTGATGTCCACTAGGTATACACTGGCTTCCAAGTGTAGAATTTCACCTTAGGTGCCCAATTGTGCTGCTTAGGCACTGTCCTGCACTGGGGTGATAAAAAGCTGTACTTTTTCATAAGCAGCTTGGGAAAGAACTTGCTATTGAAAGCTACAAAATTATATTTAGTTGGAAAATGCAGAGGTAAAGAGCTTGCCGTAAGATCCCCTCAGTGCAGTGTGTCATGATGCTGCCTCCTTCATCTCCTGCCCCCTTTGGGGTGATGTGCGCACTTGAAGATGGACATAAGTAACAGTTCCTACCATTAACAGACAATGCAGAACATGTCCCTTCCTCTTGTGCAGGACATCAAAGTAAATGTCAAAGCTGGTGCAGTTTTTCTTTGATGTGCACAAGTGACAATCCAAAGTGAGTTGATGTATTCGCCTAGTATTTGCAAAGAAGCTTGTAGATGCTACAGTTTTTCAGACCAATCTTTCACTGAAATGGAGATGTTTGGTTTATTCTTGCACTTGACTGAAAAATCCTGAAAGTTTGGCATCTACAAGATCTTTCAATTTATCTCTTTTTGGGCCTGATTCTACTCTCCCTTACAACAGTATAAATCAGGGCTAACTCCAGTCGATGTAGTTCCATTTAAGAGTAAAAATGGTGAAAGATCGATACCCTTTCTCTATGATCATAGTTCTTGATTCTGCTAATCAGTTGAAAATGGAAAGTTGCACTGACACCTCTGAATCTAATGTAAATGCTACAGCAGATACACTGAAGGCAGAGCAGGGTCAGCAGCAGTAGCAACAAACTTTGCCTGTAATCTTTCGATGATGGAAGACAGCAATTTGAAAGCACATTGAATAAGCATAAAGTAGGCATTATTGATGTTTTTAAAGTTTTAGCATCCCATGTAATGCAGGAATGCAGGCATCTGTATTAAACTATTTGACACTAGCATCTCCAGGGAATCGCTCTGCTAAGCACTAATGCATTTTGCATTAATACTTAACATTGACACATACCTAGTGTGGGGGGCAGGAGGGAGAGGGGAAGGACGAAGAGGAAAGTAAAACCACACAGTTTGAATTACCTTGAGCCAATAAATAGGTGCATGAACCAATGCATCTAAATGTGACATTAGCATGTTCTCTGCTGTGAGAAGTGTGGTAGAGGATATTTTGTTATACATCAAGTGCCTTTTCACATTGTATTCTGCTGTGCTTTTGGATGCAATTTAGTTGTATTTTACATTTAGCAGCCATAGCCTATTCTCCTTATGAGACAGAGAGTTAATACTCCTTGAATTTCTTGTTGGGAGACATTCTGTGGGGTCTCCAAAGGCTTCAGGCACCACCCGCAGCAACAGTACATCCAGAAAGATGCCCAAAGCACTGGAGGACTTTTTATTTATTTATTTTACCAAATGGAAAAATATTACATGCTGTATCTGCACTGCATTAGATTTTACATATTGAATCATCTGACAGTGACGTGAAGAACAGTGAGCTTCTAAAAATCATTTTTTTTAGTAAAGGCTTATACAGAGAAATTCACTCTTTTCCTTTACACATAACACGTTCGCTATTTTGCCAGCAACAAGGAAGCAGATGAACTAAATAGGTAGGAAACGGAAAGTGGACTTTTTATTTACATACTTCAACAAACTACTTTTTTCCTCAGCTGCCAACCTAGCTATTTGGCCAGCATCCGCTGTAATCTGTTCTCCTTCATTATGTTAATCTGTGGGCGGAAAGATTGCTGTCATCTTCAAATCGCTTGTACAGCAATGGTAAACACCTTGGCCTGTCTGTAATTGGACAGGTGTCTGCTTTGCTGTCATTTGGCTTTTAATTCAATTAAAGAACTGGCTGCTCTTCTCTCATTACCTGCTCATTTCCTCTGCACTTTTAGTCAGCTATTGAAATTTACACCCGGTGCCTGCCTATCCCAGAGTGTAAAGTCAGCAGTCACATAACAAAGATCATCTTTGATATACATGCTTTAATTTATAGCAGAGCAAAGAAAATTATATAATCTTGTTACAAAACTGCCCTGAGACCCATCTGAAAATGGTAGAGGGTCTTTTAAATAGTTTCTTAACCCTTAATTTGTACACTATCATGTCAGCATCTCTTAAAGGCAAATACTTGACATCCAGGTAGATAGCTCATGCGGCTGCATCACAAAGTGATGCTAACCACTGTGACAAAGTTCCTCCTCTACCTTGGTGGGTCCTGTGCTCATTGGCAGATTTGCTCGCCTCACAGCCCAGAGACCTTTCCCTCTGGTAGAAGCCACAGTCCAGGTCAATTGCTCCTGTGTTGATCAGGAGTTGGAAGGTTTGAGGGGAACCCAGGCCCGCCCTCTACTCCAGGTTCCAGCCCAGGGCCCTGTGGACTGCAGCTGTCTAGAGTGCCTCCTAGTACAGTTGCGCTACAGCTACAACTCTCTGGGCTGCTTCCCCATGGCCTCCTCCCAACACCATCTTTGGCCTTACCTGATGTCTGATAACGCTTGTACTTCTCAGTCCTCTGGCAGTATGCCTACTCACTCTCAGTTTTTTGCATGCCTCTTGCTCCCAGTTCCTCGCACACACTTCCTCTCCTCTGGCTCCCTGGCTCCCTTTGACCGGACTGAAGTGAGCCCTTTTATAGCATCAGAGAGGCCTTAATTAGAGTCAGGTGCTTAACAGCCTCACCTGACTCTTAGCAGGTTAATTGGAGTCAGGTGTTCTCATTAGTCTGGAGCAGCCCCTGTTCTGGTCACTCAGGGAACAGAAAACTGCTTATCCAGTCACCAGTTTATCATCCTTCTACTACTCTGCTGTTCGCAACTGGCCTGGGTCTATCAAACCACACAAATTCTGCCCTCAGATATGCGTCCACAGCTACCACTGAAGTAAACAGGAGCTGTGTGGATAAACCAGTGGGTGGAATGGAATGCTGAGTAAATGTTACCGTCAAAGCTGCTTGAAATTATAGAACATTACCTCTGCAATAGAATCATCCTCCCAACATTTGAGTTACGAGATCCCCAGTCTTGTTCAGCTTGCTGCTGAAGTACAGTTGAATTCTTCTAGGTTTTAAATTTAAATCACGGAATAAGTTCCAAGCCTTAAAATCCACATGGTGGATTAGAGACAGTAAATCAATCCAATGCACCACTCTTTCTGCCCACTAAAAGGAACCTCAGGAAATAAATTAAAGTCCTAACACAGACATTTTGACGCAGTGACCCCATGAAACTGAGTAATGTCATTTGTTAAATATGGATGTAAAGTTAACAGTGTAACAGATCTGTAAACCCACACCTAGAACATTAAGCCCACTAGTATTTAATTTTCTATACTTTTATTAAAAAGTTTTTAAAATTATTTGTAGTATTTAAAGTTGGAATTTAGTAACAGTTTAGGAAGAAAAAACATGAGGATTATTCTCACATTATCTGAAATGGGGGAAACATGTAGGGAAATGGGTCCACAATACATTTATGGTAAAATGGAGGTCTGGTAAGATGACAGTTTGGTGACACGGCAGTAAAATGACTGTACCCAATCAGGCATGGAATGTGGGGCAAACCCAAACAGCAACTGTTAAGATATTTGTACACCAATACAAGGAGCCTCAGTAACAAACTGGAGGAACTAGTTATAGGAACAACAGAAACATGGTGGAATAGTAGCCATGATTGGGCTACAGGTATTGAAAGGTATGGGCTGTTAAGAAAGAAAGAAAGAAAGAAAGGTTGAGTAGACTATAGACTGTACAGAATGGACAAGATAGAGTCTATCTGGGCCAAAATCACTTTGGGGAAGAAAGCTACTAGAGGATCCCCCATATAGAGCTTGAGGTGTGTTACAGACCACCAGGATTCGATTTGGTTATGGATAGAGACTTCTGTAATGTTTTTAATTAACTAAATACTACTGGAAATTGTGTGATTATGGGAGACTTTAATTTCCCAAATATAGATTGGAGGACAAGTATGACTAAGTACAGTAGGGCCCAGATTTTCCTGGATGTAGTAGCTGACAGATTTCTTCACCAGATAGTTGCTGAACCAATAAGAGGCTATGTCATTTTAGATTTGGTATTGGTGAGTAGTGAGGACCTCATAGAAGAATGGATTGTAGAGGACAGCCTTGGTTCAAGTGATTCTGATCCTGAGTTAATTCAGTTTAAAAATAGATCTGCAAGAAGAGCTCTTGATTTCAAAAGAGCTAACTTTAATAAGTTAAGGGGATAAGTTAGGGAAGTGGACTGGACCGAAGAACTCAAGGATGTGAATGTGGAGGAGGCCTGGAATTACTTTAAGTCGAAGTTGCAGAAGGTATCTGAAGCCTTCATCCCAAATAAAGGGAAAAAATCGTAAGGAAGATTTGCAGACTAAACTGGATGAGCAAGCATCTCAAAGAGGTGATTAAGAAAAAGCAGAAAGTCTGTAAGAAATGGAAGATGGGGGGGATCAGCAAGGAAAGTTACCTCTTGGAAGTCAGAAAGTGTAGGGATAAAATGAGAATGGCCAAAAGCCAAGCAGAGTTGGATATTGCAAAGGGAATTAAGAGGTTCTATAGCTACATAAATAAATAAATAAATAAATAAAACAAGGAAAGAAGAAGTGGGACCGCTAAACACTGAGAATGGAGTGGAGATTAAAGATAATCTAGGCACAACCCGACACCTAAACATATACTTTGACTAAGTTTTTCATAAGGCTGATGAATAGGTTAGAGGTAGAGGCAGGGTGGCTAATGGGAATAAGTATATGCAGGTAGAAATTACCATGTGTGAGTTCTAAGTCAAACTCAAACAGCTTAATGGGACTAAATTGGGGGGCCCAGATAATCTTCATCCAAGAATATTAAAGGGACTAACACACGAAATCACAAGCCCAATAGAAATGATATTAATGAATCTGTAAATTCAGAGGTCATACCCTATGATTGGAGAATCGCTAATATAGTTCCCACAGGCACCAAATTTGTCATTTTCTGGGGAGGGGGAGGGGGCTTGACCCCCACCCTGACCCAGGCCCTGCCCCCTCTCCATTCCTTTTCCAAAGGCCCCACCCCCACCTGCCTCTTCCCATCCCCACACCACCTCTTCCCACCCTGTTCTGCCCCTTCCCGTTAGCATGCCCCGCCCCTGCCCCTCAGTGTCTCCTGCTCACCAATGAACAGCTGATCATGGTGGGTGTGGGCACTGGGAGGGAGGAGGAGGAGCTTATTGGCAGGACCCAGTGGTAGGTGGAAGGTGCTGGAGGAGAGGGGGAGAAGCTGATTGGTGGGCCTGCCGGTGGGTGCTGAGCACTCATTATTTTTTTCCCATGGGTGCTCTAGCCCCAGAATGCCCATTGAGTTGGTGCCTATGATAGTTTTTTTTTTAAGAAAGGGAAATAAAATAATCCAGGAAACAACAGACCTGTTAGTTTGACCTTAATTATATGCAAGGTCAAACAAATTCTGAAAAAGAAAGTAGTTAAGGACAGAGGCGAATGGTAATCAGGATAAAATACAACAAGGTAGATTGCGCCAGACCAACCTGATCTCCTTCTTTGGGAAGATAACTGATTTTTTAGACAAAGGAAATGCATTAGATCTAATCTACCTGGATTTTAGTAAGGCATTTGATACAGTTCCACATGGGAAATTATTAGTTAAATTGGAGAAGACGGGGATATATGAGAATTGAAAGGTGGTTAAAGGGGTGACTACAATAAGTTATACTGAAAGGTGAACTTTCAGCCTGGAGGGAGGTTACTAGTGGAGTTCCTCAAGGATCGGTTTTGGGACCAAACTTATTTAACATTTTTATTACTGACTTTGGCCCAAAAAGTGAGAGTGCGCTAATAAAATTTGCAGTGATGTGAAGTTGGGATGTATCGGCACTACAGAGGAGGACCGGAATATCATACAAGAAGATCTGGATGACCTTGTAAACTAGAGTAATAGAAATGAAATGAAATTTAATAGTGCAAAGTCATGCATTTAGGGATTAACAAGAATTTTTGCTATAAACTGGGGACTTTATCAATTGGAAGCCATATAAGAGGAGAAAGACCTGGGTGTATTGATTGATCACAGGATGACTATGAGCCGTCAATGCAATGTGGCCATGAAAAAGGCTGATGCAGCACTAGGATGCATAACATTTGCAATAGTATTAGTACCATTATAAAAAGGCGCTGGTGAGACCTCATCTGTAATACTGTATGCAATTCCGCTCTCCCGTATTTAAGAAAGATGAATTCAAACTGGAACAGGTGCAGAGAAGGGCCACTAAGATGATCCGAGGAATGGAAAACCTACCTTATGAGAGGAGACTCAAAGAGCTTGACTTGTTTAGCCTAACCAAAAGAAAGCTGAGAGATATGATAGCTCTCTATAAACACATCAGAGGGAAAATACCAGAGAGAGAGGAGTTTAAGTTAAGAGCCAATGTAGACACAAGAACAAATGGCTATAAACTAGCCATCAGGAAGTTTAGGCTCAAAATTAGATGAAGGTTTCTAACCATCAGAGGAGTGAAGTTCTGGAATAGCCTTCCAAGGGTAGCACTGGGGTCAAAAAACTTAACTAGCTTCAAGACTCAGCTTGATAATTTTATGGAGGTGATGGTATGATGGGACTTCCTACAATGGTATGTGGTCCAGCAGTGACTGCCAGTAGCAAAAATCCCCAGCTGCTGGAGACAGGACACTAGGTGGAGAGGGCTCTGAGTTACTACAGAGAATTCTTTCCCAGGTATCTGCCTGGTGGGTCTTGCCCACATGTTCAGGGTCTAACTGATCACCATATTTGGGGTTGGGAAGGAATTTCCCCCCAGGTCAGATTGGCTGAGACTCTGTTCTCTTGGCCAGATGCTGTGAAATGGGTGCATAATTCCAAATGGAGGATGGATCTATGTCGCCAATGAGGCATATGGGCCAGTGCGCCATTCAGCAAAATTAGAAAATAAATTCAGTGAAATTACAGCACCTTAATGCTGCTACCTTTTAAATTAAGAGTCTTTGTCAAAGCAGCTGCTCCAGACTGTTGCTGTGCATTCCAGAAAGGTGTTTCTCTAAGCGGGCACAGGTCTTCAGAGATGGGAATCCAGGCTTTTATGAATATTTATGTATATTTTATTCACAATAATGGACTGCTTAAATGACCTGATGAAGGCTTGAGTTTTAAATCTAAATTCTGTAAAAGAGCTTTACAAAACAGTTAGAAAATAATTACCAACCCAGGGACAAAATCTGTTTGCCCTTTCTGTTCTGATAATGTAAACAATAATGATACTTTCCCTACCAGCCCAAAATGTATTCATCCCAGGCTAGTGTGCTAGTAGAATTTTGTAAGGTTGCTTAGCACAATTTTGTCAGATGTATTTAGAATATTATATTTATGTCATACTAATTTGATGTGTTTAGCTTTATTTTTTGTGCTACATGAGGTTTTCAAAGCTAACTGAAGGATTTAGCCATACAATGAATGGGAGTTGAATGGGTAATTCCTCTAGTTTTTTCTGTGATCATTTTACATTGTTTTTCTTTTGCGGTACTAATTTACGTGACCCATTTTAAAGCATGTAAATCACTTATAAAAGACTAAAACAACACTGTTCATCTCCCTATCTCCACTCCAGTGGTTACGAACTATTTATAAAAGGAAAAAAGTTATAAAACAAACCAATTCTTTTTTTTTTTTTAAAGATTGTATTTAGTCAATGCTCTAATGACTAACTATGAATATAAAGTAGAATGGCTTCAAGGGAAAGATTTGCACCAAAATTCCTCAAAGCCCAGTTGGTACGGCACTTTCCTCCAACATGGGAGACCCAAGTTCAAATCCCTTCTCCACATCAGGCAGAGAGGCAGATGAACACAGGGTCTCAGATGAGTGCCCTAACCACTGGGCTACAGGTTAAAAGAAACAACCACTGCCAAGTCTCCTTTCAGTCATTTTGTGAATGGCACTTAAATCCCAAAATAAATTGAGCCAAAACTATTCAGAAAATTTATGTCAAATTCATGAATAATTAGGGGTAGACATTTGTTTGTGAATAAATTACTTTTAAAAAAAATGCACCATCACCACCTCTGCCCACCCTGCTGTTCTGTGAATCATTTCCTTTGCTTTTGAGTTCAAAAATGCCTGAAAGAAAAATGAAACATTTTGTTCAAAATTAATTTTTGTCAACTTTTTTGATTATATATTTATATATAATATATATTTATTTGCAATTTTTGGTTTGGGTTCAATCTGAGCTCAATTTTTTTTAGATTTTTTCAAAACTACCAGCAAACTGAAAACTCAAATATTCATTTGCTCTAATTGTGAGGGCCATACACATATCCATAACCAGGGTTTTATCATGATAATGATATAAGCTGTGTGATTTCCTGCTACCTTATTTCAAGTCAGATGCAGTACATAGCACCATTCATATTTTTATTCTTTCTGCTATGGGCAATGTTTATATTATTTATGCCATGGTTCAGACCACAGATTTCCAAATAGCAAGGATAAAGAAAGAGTTGATTCCAGAATTTTATATATATATATATAATACACACACACACACACACACACACACACACACGTATTTAAATATGATCAATCAAAGGAAAGAGTAACAACTTCATAAAAAAGTCTGCTCTGGAAAGCACTAATTTAAAACTAAGTTCTATGATTAATGATTTGCATAACTTAGAATCTGAAAATACATTTTTATAATTATTAAAGAAATAGGTTAAACATGCTGGGCCTCTGCTGATTTGCATTTGTGTAGTTATTTACACCTGTATAAAAAGCATTGAAAATGCTAGCATTTTGATACCTAACAGGTAGCTGAGGCAATCTTGTCTACTGTTTAGAGCAGGGAATCAAAACATCTAAATTCTTTTTTTAATCTATGCCATTGATTCACTGTGTGACCATAAGCAAATCAATTCATTCAATCTGGTCCTCAAATTCACCCTTCTACAAAGTGGGAACAATATTGCATTTAACTACTGTGAGGAGGTATTCTGAGACTAATTAAATTAATGTCTTTAAACATGTCTTTGAGACACATATAAAATAGTATCTGAAAAATACTATTTGAGACACATATAAAAGAGACACATATAAAATAGTATCTGAAAAATTAACTTGTGGTATTGTGTGACAATACTGATGGTCATACATTGGCCTAACATTTGTGTGATTGTTTTAGAGTTGTAACAGACTTGGGTACCTGAGAATATGATGACACATACTAAGGGAAAGCACTTTTTCCGCTTGTCTGACTACATTTCTGATTTACTGATGCTTGAAATATCATTTGCAGAAGTGGCAAAATTCAAATGAACAAAAGACCTAGAACCTGTTCTCTGGTAACCAAAGTTCCCTGTGGTATACTGAAGAGTAATCTACAAGGTGAAGAACTCTCAAAGATTTACAAGTTCCCTCTCCCTTTCAAATGTATTGCATTAGACAGAGAAGTGTCTTACCTGATGGTTCTTATCCAAATACCCAGGCTTACCAGTCCAACTATGGGTTTTGCTTTTCTCTAAAGCTCCAGGAGACAGATGAGACCTATTTGTCACAGCAAGGAAGCTTAGTGTCCCCTTCTGGGAACAGCCCACATTAGATTACTTCCAAAGCTGAAATGCATTCTAAGGACTTTGATTAACTATATCGAACCATTCGACTAACTTTTTCTGAGATATCTATGTACAATGCACAGAAGACATAAAGGTATAAATTACAAATGCATGTCAAGGGAGGGATGGAATGGTGATCATAGATAGCTGGAAAAGAAAAATAATTAGACAACAAATTTCTTTTTTTCCATCATATCCCAGGTCACAATTCCAACATTAGGGTTTTTGTAGCACTTGGATTTTTGCAGCAGTGAAACTTCAGTGTAACAGCTATGTTACAAAAAAAAAAAAGAAAAAAAAAAGCCTAATTGCATTAAGCTTATTTAATATAATATTTTTGCCATTTAGTAATTAAAGCTTCTGTTTTTCTTGACAGCCAGTAACAGTAACAGGTAAAACTAATAAATGTGCTGTAGCTCTCCTAAATGGATTTATCTTGATGAGACTAGTTCCAAAATATGACATTGCTTTTCTCTCTGGTGCAGTGGCTTACGACAGAATATTGGAAGGACAAGATGCGCCTAGTGAAAGGAAGAGATCATTTCCTGTCCAGATGATGGGCCACTTTGTCAAAATGGAAGGTGCAGCTCTGCATAGTACAAATGAGGATTCCAATTTAAACACTAAGTGGTCAACAGGAGCTCAAAGAGAGGCTTGGTAAAGACATTTAGCACCAAGCTGAGATTCCACAATGCTACCCTCAGGTGTTTTTGTTTCTTTATTTGGGAGGTTAATTATTTTGATAGATTTTTTTTAAGCATCAATTAATTAACAAAGGTGACATGTGAAGAAACCTTGCTGAAATAATCCTATAGTGGATGGAATTGTGGAGGCACATTTGAGAGTTATTTGCCTCAAGGCTGAGTGATAACTCACCCTGTGAATAATCAAGGATCTGAGAGATGTGGCTGAACTGAATCTCTTCCAAACCGTAGTATACTCTAACTTACTGAACTGTCTTGAGAATTCACTCAATTTCTGAAAATAGCTTTTCCTGCTGGGGCATACGAATGGACATTTTCTTATCTGATTATTTCCTTTCTGCTAGAAGCATCTCCTCCAATTCTGCTATGCATGGGCTGCTGTCCTTTCTCTGCAGCTTCCAGAGGCGTTTGAAAGATCCAGCATAACTTGCATTGGTCACACTCTCTTCTCCCACTTGCCACCAGATGAGTCATTCCATAGCTGTGTGAAAAACTCATAAAGGAAAGTATTTATTAATGTAACATCAATGTCCAATTCATTGATTATGTACATCAAGCCAATTCTCTGAATGGTAGATAGGCCAAATAAAATGCTGACATCCCCCACCCCCAGCCAGAAAGTCATCCAGAGTGGGTAGAATCGTGGGAGACTGCTAACTGAAAGGAAATTATTGGGTAAAAAATTTTCCATTCTGTAGCCCACTGCCTCTTACAGTTCTGCTATGCGCCAGAAGTAGCAAGCGTGAACACAAGTAGGGAGGAACAAGAAAAGGTAAACAGAAAGATTGATAGACATTCCTTTGAAAACTGTCCAAAAGGCAAGGCCACTATTGGACCACTGCCTGGAGCATCTTCCTGCCTTCTGTGGAGGACAGAAAGTCCACTTTGTAATGTTTGACAAAGTTGTTAACCAATGACTATGTGGCTACTCTGCACATCTCTGCAGTGGAGGTACACGCTTGTTTGGCTCATGAGGTGCCCAATTGAATGTCGTGGAGGATGCCCTGATTCCTTCTGGAACAGGAGTGTCTGACACTTTGTGAGCCTCAACACGGTGTAATCTAACCAGTCTATCAAGAGAGAGCCTTGAGACTCTGAGCCCTTGACATTTCAGAGGAAAGGAGAAAAACAGGGTCCCTGACCTCCTTGCAGACTGTGCGCATTTGAGGTAGATTTTTGGTGCTCTTCTGACATCACAAGTGTGCTACAGCTTCTCAGACAGATGCTGTGGCTTTGGGAAGAAGGATGGAAAGATATTCTCCTGTGAGGTGCAGAAAGGACAGTTTGCCTTGGGAAGAAACAACTCCAGAGTTCGTAGTACCACCTTGTCATCACAGAACATGCAGAACCTCCAGCTCTGAACTGTGACTAGTAGATGTGATGATGACCAGAAAATTAGTTTTGATGGAGGGATAAAACGATGATTTAGAAGTCAGAATCTCTTAAAGGTGAATGGTTAGGGCCTTCAGCCTTCAACACCAGTGGTAGGTCTCATTTAGGGAAGATTGAACTGGGCGAAGCTGAAGACCTTTATCCACACCTTTTTGGAGAAAGTCCAGGATAGCTGGAATTCCAATTAACATTGTGCTCCTAACACCAAAAGCTGAACTTGGTCCAGATGAAGGAATAGGATTTTATTGTGGAGATTTACCTGGATATGAGCAAAGTCGTGATCACTTTGGAAGATAGGTCTAGTGCTGGTAACACTTCCCTTGAAGAGAATCTTGGAAAGGAATGTTTGGTCTGGGTAGCAGCTGTAATGGTGATTCCAGTTTCAGCTTTATCAGATCAGAGAGTGGAGTTATCACAATCTCCTTTGCTTTTTCCTGCTTAATTTTTGGATTACTTGCCCAATAAGAGGGAAGAGTGGGACTGCATATAGCAGACCTTGTGGCCACTTGTGCAAAACGGCATCTGCTCCCAGAGGCTTGGGATCTATTTCCTGTATGAAATATTTCAGCTCTTTGATGTTTTTGCAACTTACAAACAGATCAACCAAGGAGAAACAACATCTTTGAGTTCAGATTGAAAACTTGCTGGTTCAGGTACTATGTGTCTGCTGAGCCAGTCTACTTTCTGATTCAGCTCTCTTTTTATGTGTATCACATTAGGGAAGATAAGGGTCTTTTCTGCCCATTCCATTATATCCATCAATTCTGCAAGCAGAGCTATACTAATTTTTTCCTTCTTGGATGTTTATCACAGAATCATAGTGTTAGAAGGGATAGCAAGGGTCATCTAGTCTAACCCCCTGCCAGGATGCAGGATTTGTTGTGTCTAAACCATACAAGACAGATGGCTGTCCAGACTCCTTTTGAAAGCTTCCAGTGAAGTCGTTTCCACACTTCCTGAGGCAGTCTGTTCCACTGTCCTACTGTTCTTACGGTTACAAAGTTTTTCCTGAGTTATAATCTAAATCTGCTATGCTGCAGTTTGAATCCATTCACTCTTGTCCTGCCCTCTGTGACAAGAGAGAACAACTTTTCTCCATCTTTTTTATGGCAGCCTTTCAAGTATCTGAAGACTGCTAGCCTGTCCCCCACTTAATCTCCTCTTTTCCAAACTAAACTCAGGTCCATCCCTTTGGTCATCTTTGTCACTCACCTTGGGATCTTTTCCACTTTGTCTACGTCCTTTCTATACACTGGTGACTAATACTGGACACAGTACTCCACTTGAGACCTAACCAGCACCAAATGGAGTGGTATTTTCACTTTCCATGACTTGCATGCTATGTTTATGTTAATGCAACCTAAAATTGCATTTGCTTTTTTTTTTTGCAACAGTACTGAATTGCTGACTCATGCTGAGATTGTGATCCATCACAACTCCCAGATCTTTCTCAGCAGTGCTGCTGCCAAGCCGGTTATCCCCCATTCTGTATTCGTACACTTGGTTATGTATGCAACCTGGTTGTATTGTCTGACTGGATCAGGATTTGATTGCCCTGTAGGTAGCTCTGAAATCTCCTGAGAGCCAGCTTGAAGACTCTGGGCTCCAGGAGACTGATGGTGTGTTTTCTCTACTTGGCACTTCAGGTACCCTGCACCATTATGGGTCCCAAGTGTGTCCCCCAACCTGGCAAGCTGGCATTGCTTGTGAGAACCAGAAGCTCTGGAAGACATATGGGAAGTCCCTTCCCAGGGATTGTCCACCATGCTAGAGAGCCAAGCTTCTGGTTCAAGATCACCACCTGATCCTTCATGCATTCCGCGGGGTAGTCCCATACTTTAAGAAGGAAGGCTTGAAGATGCCTGATGTGGGATCCTGCCCATTGGGTGACATCTATGCATAACACCAGGAGATCCAGTAGCTGAAGGCACTGAGCTATGATTGGTGTGGTGCACTTGTGCAGGATGGGGATAACATCCTGAACCTTTTGTTTGATGGGTAGTTCTTTGCCACTAAGGTGTCTATGTCCACTCTCAGATGGGTTATCAATGTGATCAAGAAACTTTTCTTGAGGTTTATCATAAAGCTGTGGGCTTTCAGGAGGTCCACAGTTTGCATTGTGATGGTGTGCACCACAGGCTGGGTCAGTGGCTTGGTCAGATTTCCTTTTCATTTTGGAGGGCTCCCCTGCCATCCTGGGGCCTTGGGCAGAAGGAGAGCTGCTACATACTATGGAACCAGACACCCATGAATAGGGTGACCAGATGTCCCAATTTTATAGGGACAGTCCCTATTTTTGAGTCTTTTTCTTATATAGGCTCCTATTACCCCTCACCCCCGTCCCGATTTTTCACATTTGCTGTCTGGTCACCCTACCCATGAAAGACCTGAAAACTTCCAAGAAAAAAATGCTTTAAAAAGGAAAGTCTTGAGATAAAGACATTTTGAGTCATGTCTGAAAATGTAAAGGGTCTTCTCTGCTCTGTGACTCAGAGGCCCACTTGCTGAAGCTGGCAGGAGGCAGAACAAACTAGGCACTTTCACAGAAGAAGAGCCAGACAGGTCTGATCCTACCTTCTGAAGCTGTTGAGCAGAGGAACATGCATTATTGTAATGATGAGCATTTCTTCATTGTATACAAGCTATTTCACCACATTTATTTAAATGCATTTAATGCGTATGATTAATGGAATAGTTTGGTTAGCTACATTATTAAGAAAATTAACATTCTGGGGGCAGTAGAGTGAGGGGGTAAAGTATGGTTTACCACCTCAAAACAACGATGGGTTCCTGAGTTGCAAAACTGAGAACTAGACTTCCTCAAAATTCAAGGATGTTCATATCTTGGGTTTTGATTCAGTTTCGCAGAGCCAGCCACAGAGTTACAATCTGGGTTCAATTCCCCACCCCCACCCCCAAATATTAGGGGTTATTTGGATCTAGCATTTTGGTATGGGCCCAGCTCTACCTATTGCTGGTGCTCCACACTTCTCTGGAGTAGCCTGCAGTTAAACTGATACTCTCTTTTCCAGCCAAAAGAGCTAGTTGCAGCATGATGGCTCACCTTTACATTCAGTTTTAATAAGGGTCAAATCAGTAGGATTTGAAGGCACCTGTGTCCAGCGTGCATCATCATGAACAACTGTGGTGATACCAGGGCCCTCACATGCTGCACTGATGAGTACAGTTTGCGAACATGAATAAAACGAGAGGGAAACTGACATGTGCAACTCTTGTCAGGATTCCAGGTTGACCCTCTGAACATAGGCACCAACTTCTGCTGGCGCCGGTGGGTGCTCAAGCCGCCTCTCCCACTGGCCCCGTCACGACTCCACTCCAGGCTCGCCCCCTCCTGCCCTGCACCATTCCAACCCCTTCCCCAAAGTCCCCGCCCCAACTCTGCTCCCTCCCTGCCCCTATTGGACTCTTTCCCCAAATCCTCACCCCGGCCCTGTCTCTTCCCCTCAGCATGCCACATTCCCACTCCTCTCCCTCTCCCTCCCAGAGCTTGTTATGCCGCGAAACAGCTGTTTTGCAGTGGCAAGCACTGGCAGCTAGGGGAAGAAGCGCGGATGCGGTGCGCTCAGAGCAGGAGGTGGAGTTGAGGTGAAGCGGGGAGGGGAGCTTGGCTGCCAGTGGGTGCAGAGCACCCAGTAATTTTTCCCCATGGGTGCTCCAGCCCCAGAGCAGCCAGGGAGTCGGCACCTATGTCCCTGAATATTATGGTGGTCCCCAAGCCACAAAATGGCATGAGGTAGGAAGACTGTATATTGAGCAGCCATTTTATTTGGCTGAGTTCCACAGAGAGGATCTCTGATGGTATGTGTGTGGTGGAAGAGTGGGAATTCCTGTTAAGCTGAGAAGTAAGGGCTTCAAGAGTTTTGAACCCAAGTAGTTTAACAAAATAGCTTGTTTCTGGTATTATGTTTTGCTTAAGCTAGTTAGTTAAGCATAAGTCCACACACCTGGCCTTCGTTCAAAGCTCCTTGTGCTGGGGGCTGTCATGGAGGTGATGCAAGGCTGGTTAACACAATGCTGAGTCCATCAGGGCTCCTGCTGTATCCAAAGTATTCCTATGGGGTTCCCCCTATGTGTTCTATAGCCACCTTGCCTCTATCAAGGTAACAAAAAGAGGGCCACAGTACAATGCTGAATTGGGCCTTAAGTGTTAGTCACTTTTTTCTTATCTTCTTATACTGCAGCATTATAATCTCTCTTCAAACAGAGATTCCGAACTCCAAATAAACAACTCATCCAAACAGGCTTATCCTGATCAGTCTCTAGTCATTGTTTTTCAGTAAACAAAAATGTTGTTGTAAGTCTTGTAATTTTTCTGACAGACCAGTTTTCCAGCAGACTGCAGTATAACTGCAATTATAACCGCTTTCTGTTGTGAGTTAATGAACCATTCTCTGCCTCCTCTCTATTGATCTCCTAATAAAGCACACACACATTCAAATCAACAAGAAGTCAGCTATATGGAAATGGTAAACTATTTGTAGACCCCAAATTTGGATTTTGTTTAAAAAAAAAACCAAAATACTTTTTACAAAACTAGTTACATAGAAACATTTTAATTAAACTGCGAGTTCCTATAAATACAGAGCTTGTTTTATTTCTGTGTCTTCTAAGTATCATGTCTGTAATCTGGTGCTATACTACTGATAAAATAATAAATATTTTCAATATAATTTCAATAAAACGAGGATGTTTTTCAAAATTTAAAAACTTCCCTATTGTGTTATGAATATTAAAGAAAACACTATGACCACCCCGCTGAACCAAAAAGCAGCACTGATCTGAAACAAAAGTGAAACTGGTAAAGCCTAGTTTCAGTGTCCATGATAAGTGAAGTGCAAAAAGTAAATCGAGAAAATAAATAGTGAAAAATATGAGATTTGAAAAATTGTGTGTTTTTACAACCCAGCCATCATAACAACATTTATTTTAAGGCAGACGTTTTATTTTGATAATGCCTCTTTACATTAATTGTCCTTAGTCATTTAAAACAATACAAATATTTGCAAATAAAATGAATCTATTAGGCAAGAAGCATGTGCATTCACGATACATTGGAACCTGCTTTTATGGCTTGCTGCTATCTGAGGTCACTTGTGTTAACAGCCAGCAAAATCTCAGTCCCTGTGAGACTTCCTATCTCCTCCATATTAACTCACACATTAGTAGGTGGCCACCTGCCTAACACATTTTCAGCCTCCTGCAGACCTGCCCAGCTGTGCAAACTGCATTGCAATCAAACTGCTAAGGCAGCCAGAAGGCAAAAACTTCAAAATTAGGTATTTCTAAAAAAATGTAAAGAATGTTACTTGGCTCAGTTGTGATCTATGAATACTGCCCTGTATCTATGGGGGCTCTGAGAAGCGCCGTGATTTATTAGAGCACAATACTTTCTTGAGCTCGTGGGTGTGCAGGCAGGGCTGGCTCCAGGCCCAAGCACGCCAAGCACGTGCTTGGAGCGGCATGCCGCGGGGGGCGCTCTGCCGGTTGCCGGGAGGGCGGCACGCGGCTCCGGTGGACCTCCCACAGGTGTCCCTGCGGAGGGTTTGCTGGTCCCGCAGCTCTGGTGGACCTCCCGCAGGCGTGCCTGCGGACGCTCCACCAGAGCCGTGGGACCAGCGGACCCTCCGCAGGGATGCCGGCGGGAGGTCCACCAGAGCCGCAGGACCGGCGAGCGGCAGAGCGCCCCCTGAAGCGTGCGGCCGTGCTTGGGGCAGTGAAATGACTAGAGCCGGCCCTGTGTGCAAGAGAAGCACAATCACTTCACCATCTGTTAGGAGTGGACAGTGGTCAAAGACCCATCTCTTCTGAGTTGTCTAGTACCTCTCTGCAGTACTTACATAGTCCCTATTATTGGTATCTGAACACCTCATAGTCTTTAATGTATTGATTCTCACAACCCACCATGAGGTAGGGAAGTAGTTTTTCCATTTTACAGGTGGGAAACTGAGGCAGAGAGACTATCCTAGCACCATAAACGCTGGACTAGCCTTCCTTGCACAGTCGTTGCTCAGGTGAATGCAAAATTTTTATGAGCTCAGACCTTTTACGGAGTATCCTTGCACTTTTCCCCTTCTGAACCTGCACAGGGGCCAGGCATAAACTTGAGAGTAATGTTTTATATTCATATTCTAATGCTTGCAAAAGTGAAAATGCTGAAAGTGAAGAAGCATTTTTGATGCTGGTCAAAATTATTCATTGTGAATAAATTATCTGATTAATTTAGCCCATTTTAGATTTTTCAATCATTTGTGAATGGACCTTTATTTCTCCTAATATATTTGGTACTGCCTTACATCTTGGATAATTTTCACCCATTGGTTAATTAATTAAACGAATAAATAAAACACAATAACTATTATAGTCACCACACCACCCACAAGTATTCAAGAAACTTAATCTCAAAGAAAGTAAAATATGTGCATGTTATCTCTTAAATATACATACACAATTATATGGTACATACACAGTACACAAAATGTACATATTTATGCACAAACGTGAAGCACATATTAACTGGGTTTGAGGGAAGCAACAGTAGGATACTGCCTGAGGAGAAGGCACATCCTGAGATTGTGCTGTAACATCCAAAGCTGAGCCAAACCAAGCGTTCAGCTTTGGGCAATATGTTACTGGCATTTTTTTTAATTATAATGAATTATACAATTAATTTTAGAGAATTTTTAAACAAATCCCATACATTACACTCTGGAAAAATAGATTTTTACAACTGCCTTTCTGAGTCTTCATAGACCACAGAGTTCAAAGGGTTAGCTGTTGCATACTCTCTTCACTGCCAACAGAAGAGTTTGGCTCACATAAGGGACCACTTCAACATAAAACAGGGAGAGAGCTGACTATGCAGTGGAAAGGCATCCACTTAGAGAGGGGATTCTACTGGCAAAGGGAAAAACAGCTAGCCAGCTCCAACACATACCACCAAGGAGAGAGGGACCCCAGGTCTCCAGTGATCATTTTGTAGCAGACAAGATTCCAGAGTTTTTCCCCACACCCAAACCAGCCTCCCTCTTAGAGGCTGCTGAGAAGAGCCCCAGCCTGTAAAAAACACATTCCCATCCAATAAAGCTGCTTCTGCCCCACTCCCAATCCTGAAGACTATTCCTGCCACTGGCAAAAAAAAAAAAAAATCCTTCATTCAGTAATGGCTCACCCTGCAAAGTGCAGATGCTCCAGCCCAATCTACCAAAGCACTAAGTACATGATTAACTTTAAGCATGCGAGTAGTCTCACTGAAGTCATCAGGGTTACTCAGATGCTTAAAGTGTTCGCAGGATTGCAGTACCATGCAGGACCAACCCCTAAGGGACCTAGCATGGCAAGAACAGGGAGAAGGAGAGACTACTAAAGACAGTCAAACAAACACAGAATACTCAATGGCAATAGAATGACAAAAATAGATTCAGGTACAAATACCTTCCAGCTTTTGGGCTACATTTTATTTCTACTGCTCTTGAAGTAAATTAAAATTTGTACACACACTATTTAGGCCATTGACACACAAAGATGGATATACTACACAGTATCCAACTAATATTTTTCAGCTTGACAAAATAAGTTATATACATCTTGTTTTATTACATCTCCCTTCAAACTAGTAGTTAGCAACATTTACCTGTGAATGTAGTAGTGTCAGTAAACTCAGCACTGATGATGGGTACACTGGGACCATCTTCATTGTATGCTTTCAAAATGTACTTCTCAATTACACCTATGACCCCAGCAGGTTTGTCCCAAGTCACCTCAATGCTGTAACCATTTATGCTGTGAATTCTTGAGGGAGCTGGCACATTTTCTGGGACTGGAGAAGGATAAAATAGAAAATAGCGAAAATGGCAGTTCTGAGAAGACTATTGCCCCTATTCTTCACTTTTAATGGCTGCAGTAAATCAGACTGAACCATTAGCATAAATACAATTTATTAGAGTTGTAACTTTTCAGCATTGATTTAATATGACTGCACATCTTGAGCCATTCAGTTTAAGCTATATTTCAAAACCATCAAAACTCCATCTACATAACATTCTTTCTTGTCTAGTTGAGATTTTCCAAAAACATTTAATGTATCAAATGTGATTAAACATCACTCATAAGAAGGAGGTGGATTGTAGGCAGCTAACAAGTTCAAGCAATATAATGATGTAACTGAATGAAGTAAAAGGATTAGACTGTTATACATAGGGGTTTGGCACTTATCTCTTGGATACATCAGCCACTAAACATCACAAATGCAATAACATTCTCAAAATTCCAGTTTCATTTTCTAAATTAAAGTATTTCAGAATAATTTTAAAAGCATATGAAAATATAGTGTGATGACCTCCAGACTATCTCCGTGTACTTTCTTTCACTTAGGCGTAGTGTTGCAGGCGAGCACTGCCTCACTTCTCTTTAGCCGGGTTAGACATGGGACTAGACAGACATAATTATCAAAGAGCACCCCCCTTTCTGAGGGTCTAATTTATTAACGACAGCCATAAGCATAAGCTTAAGCATAAGCATGCTCCCAGCCTTTGGGAGCATGTAGCTGATCAGTGTTGTGGTCAGACTATAAATATAAATTTATGGTAAAACTTACTGTGGTCAGATAATTAATATAAAAATAGCTGTACATGCTTTCTTCTGGGTGGAAGACAAAATGGTGACATTAAGCTGTATAAGCAGGAGCTTACTAGATACAGTTGGGGCATTCACCATCTCAGGTTCAGTTCAACTAGCAGTCTCTGGATTCTCCCTTTAGAAGACTCTTCTTTCCTGTGCCTGTAACACAGTATTTCTGGCACCTTCCCCAGTTCCTTCTCTGGGTTACTCTTTTTCAGTCCTTTCTTAAGCAGGAGTACCCAACTCTCCTCTTTCAAACTGGGCTGTATTAGTTGGTCCCTCACTCGTTCCTTAACCAAAACTCTCCCCAGCTCTCCTTTCTGGAGCTGAGTTGTGGGCTAGCCAGCTGTAGGCCCTTTGCCAGCTTCTCCCTCAGCTAACCCCTCTTCCTTAAGGGTGCTGAGCAGGCCAGTCGTTCCCTCCCAAAGTCTCCTTGCATCTGCCCTGCTATAAGGGACCAGGCAGCATTTATTCTGGTCCCCTTTTTGCAGCTTCCTGGCCCCAGGTCTTTAAAGAAACAGTAATGGGATTCCCTCTCAAACACTTCTTACTTGCAGGATTGCTTCCTCTCTCCTAATATCTCCCGAGTAACTTGTATATATAATTGGACCTTTCAAACTTTTAGAAGGGCAATGCCACATGACAGGGTGGGCTAATTTATGAAAATAAATTAATAATTGCATACAACTGTCAGAAATAAAAACTGAGCTTGTGCAAGGCCTTTCGCATTAGCCTTTGCTTTTAATCACTTCAGATGATTTTTAAAAAAGAGAATAAAGATGTTTAAAGGAAGCTGAAAGGCAACCTCATGTACACATACAATCCCTAATAAAAAATTCATCCTATTTCCCATAACCTTTAAGTATTTATTAGATATTGTTATACCAAATAAAGGTCTGGCCAGTAACGACTTCATCACAGATGACCGCGCAAGGGATGCAGAGGAAAGGCCCAAGGAACACTACGGTAGGATGGTGGATGGCGAGTTTGCTGCAAATGCTTGTGGACTCCTAAGGCCTGTTGATGAAGATCACTCTGCTTTCCGTACATCAAATATTCTCTTTGTAGTGACCTTATTGCTTTGACTCATTAAATAATTGCAACTTTTGTTAGAGGTGGGAAGGACCCTGGAATGCTAAGTGTAAAAATGTTTGAATGTTTGTGGTGCCTATGGAAAGTAATAATGTGATGCTCTAGGAGAGCTTCAGGTTACTGAGAATACTACAGAAATATATTGATGTTATTAGTTCTGAAATATAGCACAGGGCAAAGTAAGGTACAAGATAGCAGATGGTCTTTTCATAAGGGACCCAACAAACCTGACTCAAAAATAATTAAATAGTGCAATTATTCTCCAGCCCTTGGGAGCATGTAACTGATCAGCGTTGTGGTCAGATTGTAAATATAAATTTATGGTAAAACTTACTGTGGTCAGATAATTCATATAAAAATGGCTGTACATGTTTTCTTCTGGGTGGAAGACAAAATGGTGACATTAAGCTGCATAAGCAATGTATTTGAAAGTCAAATATTTACTCTGGTGAACATTTTAAAGCATCTTTTGCAATGCAATTATATTATAAGTATTTTTTTTAAAGAAGAGTTTGGTATAATTGGGGAGATCATACAATAATGCTGTTTGACCTTCTATAAGTAGAACTCTCTGAATTGTTGGAGTACAATTTGGATCTAATTCATAGTGATAACAGTCCATGGACACAGATTTCACAGTGTGAGGAATCTTAGAAAATTACTAGTTCAATAGGGTATAAAAAAACCTACTGTACAAAAAGGGAAGGGTCTCCAAATCTCCTCCATGAAATTTAAGGAGAAATTAATCTTTCTGTGTGAACACACACATCTGTGTGACCCATCATGAACAGTAATGACAACTATGCACTATATTTTTGCTTTGCAATGTTTTTTGTGAGTCCTGTGTGGTCTTGCATTTTAACAATCATCATCAGATGCCTTTTTTCTAGCAGACGTGTAATTTGACTGGAGGTTTAGATTTGCATATAACATAAACTGGTTGTGTAGCCTATATTCATATATGTTCATGCTAAGATAAAGCAATACAACCTTTTAAATACACCTCTACCCTGACATAACGTGACCCGATATAACACGAATTCAGATATAATGCGGTAAAGCAGCGCTCTGGGCAGGCTGGGCTGCGCGCCCTGGAGGATCAAAGTAAGTTCAATATAACACGGTTTCACCTATAACGCGGTAAGAATTTTTGGCTCCCAAGGACAGCCTTATATCAAGGTAGAGGTGTATCTTTGATTTTAGTAAACATAATAAATATGGCGTATTACAATTAGAAAACACCTTGAAATATATTGTGAAAAATGCCTATTTGTGCATTTCATAGCTACAATAAAATATTGGTATGTTATTAATCCAAATGTCAAAAAAAATTGGTTCACCTTAAAATATTCTGCAACGTTTACTGTTTACTGTATATACTCGTTCATTAGCCCATTCATTTATAAGCCAATCCCCCAAAATGGATAGGTAAAAATAGCAAAAACTGTATGATCCTTTCATAAGACGACCCTATATTTCAGGGGTTGGAAAACTTTGGCTCCTGGCCTGTCAGGGTAAGCTGCTAGATGGTCGGGACGTTTTTTTTACTTGGAGCGTCTGCAGGCATGGAGCCCCTCAGCTCCCCATTCCCAGCCAATGGGAGCTGCGGGAAGTTCCCACTGGCTGAGAACGGTGAACCACGGCCACAGGGAGCTGAGGGGCTCCATGCCTGCAGATGTTCCAGGTAAACAAAAAAACAATGTATTAGATCAGGGATCA
The DNA here is from genome assembly GCF_003597395.2 of Chelonoidis abingdonii. Lineage (NCBI taxonomy): Eukaryota > Metazoa > Chordata > Testudines > Testudinidae > Chelonoidis > Chelonoidis abingdonii. The sequence goes on from NC_133771.1 coordinate 170,283,112, forward strand.
GCAATCTTTTGGCGTGCAACTCACCAGGGTAAGCACCTTGGAGGGCCGGTTTGTTTACCTACCACGTCCACAGGTTCAGCCAATCACAGCTTCCACTGGCCGCGGTTCGTTGCTCCAGGCCAATGGGGGCAGCGTGAAGCAGCACGGGCCGAGGGATGTGCTGGCTGGACCGTGTGCCAAAGGTTGCCAATCCCTGTAGATATTCAATTCAATGACTCCATAGAGTTTAAAATCACCACATTTTGGTGTAGACCTGTTTATAAGCTGACCCCTGCTCTTTGATGTGTCACTTTTTTACCAAAAATATTTGGCTTATGAACGAGTACATATGGTAATTAAAATTCTCATAGTGGGATTTTCTCCAGCAAACAGCCTAACATGAGATAACTCATAAAACATAAAATGAATACATTTAGAAACTATGTGTACCTGATTCTCTTGTCCGACCACAACTCCAGACACTAGACACTGATCCTCCTTCATTTGAGGCAACCACTCTATACAGGTATTCTTTAAAAAAAAAAAAAAAAAAGAGTGAGCTCAAGAACACATTAATGCAGAATGAAATAAAAGTGTAGCATTTCATTTAAGGGCCCAATGTGTTACCTGTAAATGGCTGTAGACCACGCTCATAAACACTCTGCTCTTTGCCTCGGTAGACTAGGATGGAGTCATTTCCCCTGCAGTTAACAGCACTGTCAGTTGATAGGCATCCATCCAGATTGACTCTGACAGCACTGCTGGACACAGATGCCAAGTTAATGACAGCACCTCGTGTAAATTCAACATCCTTCATGCAACCACCGAAACCTAGCAAATAGTAAGGGATTAATATCACATAAAGGGCTTTCGTCATTAATTAAGAATTATTTTTGTTCCTTGCGAAGCTACTTTTTCTGTGATAAGAGGAGTTGGGTGTAAATGTTAACTTTCCATTTATATTTGAGAAATTATTATTCTCCCCCCCACACACCTTTTATATATTAAGCTGTTAAGGACTCCTAAAGTTCCAGTGTTGAATTCCTGCCATATTGAAATATATATTTATTATTAAACATTCCACTCTCTGTGAAAAAAAAAAATCTCCAAACTTTATTTTGCCTCTTCAGTTCATATGTTCAAAAGTATTAACATAAAATCAGTGACTAATATTGATTTTAAGTTTGGGGTCAGCCCTTGCATTTCATATTTTCATATTCCATATATTTGCATTATATTCTCAGTCACTTGAGCTAAGAAGAGCCTATGGACAGCAAATATACTTGCGTATATAGGAAACATCAGCATAACAGAGATTATCATAACTGGACCATACTTTGTACCTCATTCACAAACATAGCATAAAACATAACTCAAGACCTCCCAATCACAGGTAAAATCATGGATTCTAACTGAACTTCCCAACAAGGCTTGTAATAATGACAATTGTCATATGGCTTTGTGAAGTAGATACCTAATTTGTGATGGGGAACTGAAAAATGCTCAGAAACTTATGTCAAATAGACCATTGAGCAATCATCAGTTGGTAACAACATTTGGTCTCTGAAGCCAACTAGGCTCCCACGTACATCCCAACAATGAAAATTGGAATTAAATGGAAAGTTGTACTTATACAGTAGATAGTATAAAGCACAAAAACATTAAATTAACACATCAGGATCTACTATTGACAATATATCATTCTGCTGATTATAAATACAAGTCTTGCAACATCAGCTTCTTTCAAATTTGAATTACATCAAGAGAAACAAACAGTATCACACATTACAACATTTTCTAGATTATGCATCCTAAATTATTACCTAGGAACATGCCATTTTAGTCACATTTTCTCTTTCTGACAAATGCTTCTGTGACAATCAGTGTCCAGACACCCCAAAGGGAGAGCAGGGAGGTTGAAACCCAAAGAATAAGCAGTTGAACCAACTTATTTTATAAAATGTTATTGTGCTATAGAAATGTGTTGAGTAAAATCTTTTATTAAAGCTTGTAACTTTCTGAACTTAAGAATCTTTATAATCCATGTATACTGGTTATGGTTATTTGTGTACAGAGAGAACTGAGCTCCTAAACTTCAGCTTCACTTCACAACAGGACAGGAAAAGGCACTTTCCAGCCAGGTGTTTACACGTAATCAGCTTCAAGTTACTACGTACTGTCTAGTCCAGGAAATAACAAGGACGAGCCATTAGAATTAATGAAAAATCTTCGAGACATCCCAGCTCTCAATTCAAGAAAAGGTTTCCACACGCTGAATATTCATGAGTCACCACGGACTGAAGCCTGTTCCACACCAGGAAATTAGGTCAATATAACCAAATTACTCAAGGGTGTGAAAACTCCACACCCGAGTGACACAGTTAAACTGACTTAAGCCCCAATGTAGACAGTTCTATTTCAACAGAAGAATTCTCCCCTTGACCAAGATACTGCCTCTCAGGGAGGTAGATTACCTGTGCTGATGGAGAACCCTACAGCTGCAGTCTCTACTGTGTAGATAAGCCCTGAGAAAAAGGGAGTGGGAAACCTTTTAAAAGCAGGCTTGTGCCTAAGGTTTTGCGTCCAGAAACTGAGGAACAGCCTCTAGGCAAGAAGCTGTCTGTGAAACGCTAGATCTCCATTATAGTTAGGGGATATGCTGGGAAACTGTTCAAGGCCAGCTAGTAACTTGTATTGGAAAAGGGATTTTATCCAATATGGAAGTGTAAAGCTTGAGGTTATGTCTTTATGTCTATTTACTGTATAACTTGTATACATTTGTTCTCCCTCACCACTTCATCGTTGAATCTGTGGTTTTTCTATTAAATAAATCTTTTGTTTATTTTTATCTCAAGCAGGTCTGAGTTGTACAAACTGAGTGGAACATAGGGGCCAAAGTAAGCTGGTATCTGGGCGGCTGGTTTCATATCTTCAGGGGTGACAAATCAGAAGAGAAAAGTCCAAATGCCTGATAGTTAAGAACTCAGGAAGGATGATTCTGGGGAGACTTGAGACTAGATGGGCTATTGGTGTCATCCTCATAGACTTTAAGGTCAGAAGGGACCATTATGATCATCTAGTCTGACCTCCTGCACAATGCAGTCCACCTCCTGAAAGATGAGACTTTGTGCTTGTGGGCAGGCTACTGGTGTCAAGGATCTGAATCAAAGCTGTACAGCATTAACACACCCCGAGGTTACAGGGCAGGCAGTAACAAAGCCCTTTACTGTTCCTCTTGATCATCAAAACATCACAAACTCCCATTCCTATTGGTCATACTGATAGGCTACAGTTTGGAACATGATCAAGTTAAAAATATGAATATAGGCCAAAATTTTCAAACACGTGCCAAAAGATGCTCATTTCAATCCACATTTGGGCACCTAAATAGGTGGCTTGTTTTTCAACTACTGAGGACCTGTAGTTCCCATCTCAAGTCTGTGAGAATTCAGCACTTTTGAAAAATCAGACCAAATTTACTTAGGTGCCTAAACATATACTTTAGACACTCATCTTTAATAATGTTTGGCCCTAGATTAATTGTTCATAGATCCCTTGGCTACAGGAATTGGGAGTGCATCAACTCAGAAATGATACCATCTGGTAAGATATAGCATTAATGGGACATGAATAATGGATAATCCTTTTGGGCCAGAAAAATGATGTGTATACGGTCTGGGATAGGTTATAATGTATTATGATGCCTACAGCTACTGAATACTAGAAAGAACAGTATTAATTACTTGTGAATCCTAGTGCTTTGGGTTGAACTTTTCCATATCCGTGACCTCATAAAGCTCGAAAAATTGTCTGCCTAATTTACTTGAATACAGATATCCAACATCAACACACGTATTTACCCAACTTGAGATGTTCAACACTCAATACCAGTATTAAACAATTCACATATGATCTACTATCATTTGACTGTTTATGATAGAGTAAAATAAATTACGAATAATGAATAGCTTTATAAATAACAGTTTATTTGCAAAGACCTTGTTAAACAAAATAAAACAAGAAAAGAAAGAAAAAGGAAAAAAAAAGAAGAAGAAGAAGAAGAGGCCAAAATTCACAGGATGGGGGCAGCTTGGTTTATGGACATGTTGCAGGCATTTTGCATCCAGATAGTCCCAGTCCAAGGGCCACAGACAACTGAGTGTTGAACAGAGCAAAGAAAGGCTACTCTGTTTTACACCAAAATTAAGCCTGTCCCAGAACTGGGGGTGGGGGGCCCACAAAGGTGAGTTGAAGTACCTTTGTCTCCCCCTCCTCCTTGTTCTGTACCAGATACAACTGGCTGATCCAGAAAATCTCACTTAAAGTATTCATTGCGTACAAAATTCTGTAACTACTGTCACAAAGTTCCTCCTCTACCTTGGTGGGTCCTGCGCTTATTGGCAGATTTGCTCACCTCAGTGATCTTCCCCACAGTCTAGATCAACTCCTCCTGTGTCTGATCAGGAGTTGCGAGGTTTGGGGGAACCCAGGCCCGCCTTCTACTCCAGGTTCCAGCCCAGGGCCCTGTGGATTGAAGCTGTCTATAGTGCCTCCTGTAACAGCTGCATGACAGTTACAACTCCCTGGGCTACTTCCCCATGGCCTCCTCCAAACACCTTCTTTATCCTCACCACAGAACCTTCCTCCTGGTGTCTGATAATGCTTGTCCTCCTCAATCCTCCAGCAGTACACTCTCTCACTCTGCCTCCTTGTGCCTCTTGCTCCCAGCTCCTCACACACACTTCCTCTCCTCTAGCTCCTCCCTCCCTGACTGGAGTGAGCTCCTTTTTAAACCCAGGTGCTCTGATTAGCCTGCCTTGATTGGCTGCAGGTGTTCTAATCAGCCTGTCTGCCTTAATTGGTTCTAGCAGGTTCCTGATTACTCCAGTGCAGCCCCTGCTCTAGTCACTCAGGGAACAGAAAACTACTCAGCCACTGACTAGTATATTTGCCCTCTACCAGACTCCTGTACCACACTGGCTTGGGTCTGTCACACTACCTCTAGCAATGCCTGTGAAATGATTAATCAGCTCCCAGTAGCTGCTACATATTGCCATGTCATACTCAATGGAGAGCATTCCAGTAATCTAATGTGCCTATCTTGTTTTTCACTGGTTGAGTGTGTTATCACTCCTGATTATGGAGGGGACTTGTGTGGGTGGAGTGCTGTGAAAATCTCTCTCTTGAAGATATTAGCTTTTCTGCCTGTGCAGCTGAAGTTAGCACGTCTCATTTTTCTGATGCAGCTGATCTGAATGATTGCTTAAGACAGCACAAGGGTGGGAGGATTTTGATAAGTATACAAAAATAGGAGTGATTGTTTAGGGTTCCTATAACATTTAATTGATATATTATATATACACTACTTAGACTGTAAGATTTATTTTTACACTATGTCTGTTGCCTAGAAGCCAGCAAGATGAAGTGCCCTCACTGGATTCTACATGGGTGATACTTCTTTCACCCAAGGGCTTATGATCCAGTGTCTGCTTACAAGTCATATGTCATACAGAATTGGAGTACTGCTAAGGGGAATTAGAGAATTATAACAATTGCCTCTTGAAGAAGTCAATACCAAAAGGGCACAGACAGCCCAAGCTTAACTTGGGTCTAGTGAAAAACCCACACCCCTGAATGACGTAGTTCAATCGACCTAACCCTCAGTGTAGCAAGCATTAAGTTGATGGAAGAATTAAGTACCCTGTCTTGGAGAGCTTGATTATCTACTTCAATGGGAGAACCCCTCCCATCAGTATAGGGAGTGTCTTCACAGAATTGCAGCTGCGCTTCTGCAGCATTTCAAGTGTAGACAAGCCCTTTTTCTACCTAAGGCCACATCTGCACTGGAGGCCTTACAGCAGCACAGCTGTACCGATGCAGCTGCACCAGTGTAAGATCTCGCATGTAGCCACTTTATGCTCCCAATGACAGGTGTAGCATCTCCTGCTGACATAGTGCTGTCCACATCGGCGCTTCTGGCAGTGTAACTTATGTCGCTTGGAGGGTGTGTGTGTGTGTGTGTGTGTTTTTTCACACCCCTAAGCAATATAAGTTATACTAGCAAAAGTGCTACTGCAGACATAGCCTAAGCTAACAGCTCTGATCAGGAACAACTGATATGTAAATTAGGATGCAAACATCTTGACTTTGCAGGCAAGCGAAGGAGCAGGTGAGATCTAAGTGACCTTTGAGACCTTAGGCTTGGAGCAAGAAGTTTAGCTAGATGGGGTGGACAGATGGAAATGTGAGCAGAAACATGGGACAATAAAAAAAGTAGGGAGACCATCTGTATTTCCCCTTTAGACTTGAACAAATATTACATTGTTTAAGTGCCTCCTAACACTGTACTGGTGCATACATTTAGTACCATCTCAGAGCAAAGACAGCTGTCTACTGAATTACTAATACCTGTTCCTGGATTTCCTTGGATTTCCTTACCTTGTTCTAATCCTAGTTCTTTATAGAAGTTCTGTAGCTCAGAGGGGATTCCCCCTATGTAGACTGGAGAGTTTACTTTCAGTTGCTGAGCACGAGGTTCCAAAACCTGCTCTATCAATTCATTCATACTTGCAGAAACTCTTGAGCCTTCCTTCTTCACAGCTACTCTCTTCCAGTTTCCATCACAATAGGACAGCCCCGCCCAGAGAGCCACTTGTGTAAAAACAGTGCCAGTTTTTAACAGGAAGCTCAGAATTCCACTCTTCAGCTCAGCCTGTATTTTAAAATAAAGAAAGGTTTTAAAAATGACAGCAACAGAGGAGGAAAAGGTCAAAGTATTACCGACATTTAAGACATTCAACTGAAGGAAAGGTACAAAAATATTTTTCCTTCAAGTAATTGTAATGACAATATAACTATTAACATAGGATATAACAACTGTAGCATGTACACTTCTATCAATGAATGACACAATTTGACATGTAACAAAAAATTCTATTTTTTTTGCAACCTATTTAGGACTTCAGTATCAACAGCAGTATAATTGACTGAAAAGAAAAGAACAGCTTAAAGTAGGACAATTTCTATTTGACTTTTTTGAAAATGACAAAACACTATTTTCTCCTGTCAATTTAATTTTTGGGAAAATGTGACATGACAATAAGGAAATTAAATGTCAGACCTGATTAAGCTCCTTTTAATTATCTAGTGAATGCAATTTTAAATTTGAACAATAACATATTGATTCCATATTTCATCCTTATTGTTTTACAACTCTCAAATAATTGTTTTTGTATGTATTTTCTAGATTAATGTAACAATTTTGAAATATGAATATATTTTACCTACATTTTCATTGTGGAAGTAAAGTTTCCATATGCTTTACTGCCAAATTGTTTAATCCTGATTGTCTGAAATGCACCAGCAAGTATGTTTTGAGGTTCCAAATTGGCTAGTACAGAACACTGAATTTAAAATATGGTAGTTTGTGAACACAAAAAAATAAAATAAACATTAAAATAAAATTGTCATAAACAGATAGTTAAGGGTTAATGTCTCTTTTACCTGTAAAGGATTAAGAAGCTCAGTGAACCTGGCTGACACCTGACCAGAGGACCAATAGAGGGGACAAGATAACTTTCAAATCTTGGTGGAGGGAAGGCTTTGTTTTGTGCTTTTTGTTTTGTTCGTTTGTTTCCCTCTTGGGGCTAAGAGGGACCAGGATGTACCACCCAGGGCTTTCCCAATCTTTTTCTGAATCAGTCTTTCATGTTTCAAAATTGTTAGTAGCAGCCAGGCAAGGCGGATTAGTCTTTATGTTTGCTTTTCTCAACTTGTATAATGTGTCTTTTTTGCTGCTGGAATGGTATTTTACCTCTGTTTGCTGTAACTTTGAATCTAAGGCTGGGGAGGGGGGTCCCTCGGTCTATATGAATCTAAGTACCCTGTAAAGCATTTTCCCCATTCCTGATTTTACAGAGAGAACTCTTTTACTTTTTTTTTTTCTTTCTTTAATTAAAAGCTTTTTTTTAAGAACCTGATTGATTTTTCCTTGTTTTAAAAATCCAAGGGATTGAGTCTGAACTCACCAGGGGACTGGTAGGGGGAAAAGGAGGCGGTATGGTTAATTCTTCCTTGTTTAAAAATCCAAGGAGTTTGGATTGGTGTGAAGCCTCTCAAGGCAAACCCAGGGAGGGGAAAGTCTGGGGGGAAAAGGAGATGGGATGATTAATTTTTTCCTTGTTTTAAGACCCAAGGGGTTTGGGTCTGGGTTCCCCAGGGAAGGTTTTGGGGGAACAGAAAGCGTGCCAGACACTAAATTCTGGCTGGTGGCAGCATACCAGATTTAAGCTGGTAATTAAGCTTAAAAATGTTCATGCAGGTCCCCACTTTTTGTACCCTAACGTTCAAAGTGGGGGAAAAAAACCTTGACAAAAATAAAACAAAAAACAACAAAGGATAAGCCCACAGAAAATACATTTCATTTTCCATGCCAAAATTTAAGTGACACAAGATTTTAAAATATAAAGATAAAACATAAAATATAAAGATAGATCTATAAAAATATATATCTTTAACATTCTTTTGGAAAAAAATGTATATTTTTGAGAAACAGAGAATACCAATGATATCTCACATTAAAGTATTTATATTTTGATTGCATTTTAGTAACAATTACTCCAAGTGTCCAAAAATGCTAACCTACCCCACAATAAATGTGGTTCTTCAAGATGCTGTTGTTCGTGTGGATTACATGCATCTCATTTGTGTAATATCTGGGGTCTTTTAAACAGTTGTGTCAATTGAAGGTGCAAATGCACTCTGTGCCTCCTTGTGTTCTCATGTGAGGGCATAAAGGGTGGAATGGCTATGACATGCCCTCAATGATGTCATAATCTGAAGCTCTGGGTAGATGAAGACTCCATAAAGAAGGAACACTGGGATTGACACTGACTACAGCATAGAACCACAGTTACTGTAAATGACTGTTCTTTTGTCTTTGAACATGAGTCTGTGTGAAACCTACTGTAGGTGACCGGCAAGCAGTAAACCCTCAGGATGGGAATGAAGCGTTTCAGCTGCATCAGTGAAACAGTGATTGAAGTACTCCTCTCCTGAACTTGGCATATGACCTAGCAGCTAAGGTGCAGGTATAGTGCTTGACAAAGGTCAGTAGGTTATTCCACATCGCCACCTTACAGACTTTTGATGTTAGCACATTCCTGAAGCAGGTGGAGGATGTTTGTTCTGTGGTGGTGGGAGCCTTGATGTTCAGTGGGAGAAGTACAGCAGCTAGTTGTTAACACAGTGAAGTACACTGTGTAAGCCATTTTTATATTCCTGACCTGTAGAACGCCCAGCTGTGGCTAGAAATAGATATGGTGACAGTCTGAACAGTTTGGTCCTGGCAGTATAATAAAGCAAAGCCCTAGATACACCTTGTGTATGTAGTTTCCATTCTCCCAGTGCAGAGTATGGTTTCAAGAAGAAGACAGGCAGGTTGACTGACTGGTTTAGATGAAATTCTGAGACCACATTAGGAATGAAAGGAGTAGGGGCTAAGTATCACCGTGTTCTGTGCAGTGTCATATAACTTAGTTCAGCCAGAAATGCTTGACGCTCACTCACTTTTCTAGCTGACACAACAGCAACTAGAACATGGCATATGCCATTTTGTAATGAGACTTCAACACTACCTCTTATGGAATAATGCAGTTTTTAATCAGTTACAGTTTGTTTAGGAAAAGAATTGACTGCATATAATATATTAAATATTAATCCATAGCAATCAGGGGTATGGGGAAGGAGCTTTGTCTTATCATGCCATGTATCTGCTCAGTTACAGACATGTCTGTCTCCAATACAGAATCCATTATGCAGATAAAGGTGATGTGTGATTTTAATGGGGAGCACGCCATGCCCTTCTGTTTCAGCCCTTTCCCCCCTCTCTTCTCAGAGACTCAGTGACACCTTAGGCTGGGGCAACATCAGTGCTCTTTATTTGTAATCAAGTCCCCACCACCGGTTTCCAATTATATACAGGCTTTTTAAAACAGCTTGGCCTACCACAGGCCAGGCCAGCAACACACTAGGAGGCTCCCACTTTCGTTTGAGCCTGACCCTCCCATCCTGGTCTCCAACCCCATTCCCCAGTTCCTCCCAGCCTGATAGCTCCTGCTAACGAGGCTAGCAAGTGTGCCCAGTTACCAGGCAGGCATCAGGCTATCTACCCAGCCCCAATCCAATCCCCCTGATTGGGGCTAGAGTGGCAGGAGCTGATTAAGGCCTCTCTAGCAGCATCCTCCCACAGTGATCCACGTGAAAGAACAAGTCAGGAATACCATCGTATCCAAAATGGTATCCTGGCAAAGTGCTGTGACTTCTAACCTATTTTCCAGTGCAAGTTTGTTCTGAGCAAGGCTTCCAACAACAGCACCATCATTTACAAGCAGCATGCTATAAACCTCACTTCCACTCAGTGTTATCTTTTTTCTGTGAGCTTAAATACACAGAGAACACCTCTGACATCCTTATGTGTGTTTGTAACATCGGATTGCAAGAGACTAGAAAATGTACTCTGGACATAGCACTCCTTGAGGTGAGGGGATGAGGTGAGATGAAAATTGCTAATGGAGGCAGGGAAACGTATTCAACCACACATTTCAGTGCAGTAATAACCAACTGAGTTGTAACACCTAAATTGACTAAAGCGGAAAGTGACTTTAGAGGGAGAAATTATTTTTATCTTTGCTTACTTCGTGATTTGACAGCGCTTTTTGTACAGTCGTTTCCTCTTTATAGTCAGATAATCATTTTTATTTATTTCTGTGGGACTTCCACATAAAAGCGGAAAGAAAAACACTTACAAATAAGAAAATGTGGCTGTAAAGGCACAAAAATGGTCAGGGGCAAGCATAATACCCAAAATTAAATTTAAAATTGAGATTAAGTCCATTTAGCTGCTGTTTCATTTGTAAATTAGAAATATCCTAAAAATCAACACAAGGTGCTTTTTGTTGCTGTTTTCTAATTTATGACAGAAGTTTAAAGAAGAAAGAGAAAAAAGTTTGAAATACATATCGGTGAGTGAAATGACAACTGACACCAAATATGATGTATGCAGTGTTGTTATAGCCATGTTGGTCCCAGGATATTACAGAGACAATATTAGAGAGATATTACTGGACCAAATTCTGGTGGTGAGAAAGAGAAGCTTTTGAGTTTTCTTCAGGTCCAGAAAACCAACTCAGGTCTTGTCTTCATTACTGCACTAAATCAGCACCGCTGCGATTGATGGAGTGATGTCAATTCAGCGCATCTGATGAAGATGCACCATGTCAACAGGAGCACACTCTCCCATTGACGTAATTAATCCACTTCAATGAGAGGCATAAGTTATGTTGGTGGAGAGCGTCTCCCACCAACATAGCGCAGTGCAGACACAGTATTAAGTCAATGTAAGTGACGGCACTCAGGGGGGTGTTTTTTTCACACCCTTGACTTAAGCAGTAGTGTAGACAAGGCCTTAGAGTGTCACTGCTAGACACAAGCTGGAACAAATGGTTTAGCATAAGTAGATGATACATATTTCAAGGGACCATTCAAGGTGAAGTGGCCCGTTAACATCCCTCCAATCAGAGGGAGGGGAGGAATGGGAGTGGGGTTATTATGGGTGTAGATTGTTGCAATAAACCATAAATCCAGTATCAGAGGGGTAGTCGTGTTAGTCTGGATCTGTAAAAGCAGCAAAGAATCCTGTGGCACCTTATAGACTAACAGACGTTTTGGAGCATGAGCTTTCGTGGGTGAATAACCAGTTCATCAGATGGCATGTAGTGGAAATTCTTTCCAAGGGCAGGTTATAATATACTGCAAGAAGCTAGAGATAGATGAGGATAACTGGACAAAATCAGCGTATTAGGAATGGCAATAACTGAAAATGTAGGAGAACTTAACCTCCCTGGTCCAATATTAGGCAAACCTTTTTAAAGGGGGGGGTTGGGGGGGGGGGACCCCCCCCCCCCCCCGATGCTGCAGCAAAAAATTCAGGAAGACTTCAAGAGAACTGCTGACTACAATTCATCTTGCAAATTGACACCAGCGTCAGGATTAAACAAAGACTGTGAATGGCTAGCCCACTACAAAGCAGTTTCTCCTCCTTGTTTTCACACCTCAACTGCTAGAACAGGGCTCATCCTCTGATTGAACTAACTCATTATCTCTAGCTTGATTGCATATATATACTGCCTGGAAATTTCCAACTACATGCATCTGATGAAGTGGGTATTCACCCGAAAGCTCATGCTCCAAAATGTCTGTCAGTCTATAAGGTGCCACAGGATCTTTGCTGCTTTTCATATATCATATTGTTATTCCAGTCTGATTGTAGTGACTGGCAAGTTATGAATTTAAGCTCTCAGACTCATCTTTTGAAAAGTGTTGGCGGGGCGGCTCCAGGCTCCAGGCATGCGGAAGGGAAAGAAAAGTAAGCAAAAAAAAAACATATGCTTGGGTGCAAGCTGCGGGGAGCGCTCTGCGCGCAAGAGATCAGCAGGCAGGCTGCTTCGGGGCTTGTCTGTGGAGGTCCACTGGTCCGTGCTTCAGGACCTCTGTAGGCATGCCAAAGGCAGCCTGCCCGCCATGCTTGGGGTAACAAAATGCCTAGAGCCGCCCCTGAGTGTTGGGCAGGTTCCCTTTGAGAATGAGCAATGATTGATCGCTCCATATCTGACCTCTTTCTGAGAAGTGTTCATCCACAGGTGATAAGGTGTTTTTCTCTTTTATCATTTCTCGTAAGTTCATTCAAGAGCACAGTAATTGTCTGATTCAAACTGCACACTCCTAGTTGTCACCTGCCACCCCACATTGGAACCAGTACTGTGTATCATCAAACAACTACAACTCATATTCAATGGGGATCGAATCCTGAAAGAAATCCTTCCTGAATCCCTCTTCTGGCCTTCAAACAACCCCCCAACCTCTCCAAGCTCATCATCAGAAGCAAGCTCAAATTCAAAGTGGCATCAGACCCTCCCAGAACAACACATACAAAATATGCAGACATATCTCCACTGCTACAGTGATCGACACCTCCCATAACACATCTTTCAAGATCTATGGGTCCTACACATGCCTGTCACAACATGTGGTGTACCACATCCAGGTCACTAAATGCCCTAATAACAATGATGTGGGTGAAACCAGACAATCACTGCACTCTCAGATGAATTCACAGGTGAATGATAAAAGAAACACCACATCACACCTGGGTGAGCACTTGTCAAAAAGCGATCACTGTCAGCGCTCATCCTTAAAGGAATTTTCATAAGATGAGCCTGGGAGCTTAAATTCATAACTTTACTTGACACTAAAAGTCATGTCCTTAATAAAGACATTGGATTTATGGCTTATTTCAATAATCTGTAACCCACTAACCCTTTTGACCTATGACTACAAGGGTGTTAATAGGCCATACCACCTTGAATGGTCTCTCTGAATATGTGCTACCTACTTATGCTGAACTATCTGTTTGATCTTGTATTTAGCTGTGACACTCCCAGAGTATCTTTCCCAGACTGGAGGAAGAGCTCCATGTAGCTTGAAAGCTTGTTTCTCACAATAGAAGTTGGTCCAATAAAAGATATTACCTCACCAGTCTTGTCTCTCTAGAAAATATGGTAACAGTCTACATATAATAGACTAGGTAAATATTAAGGATGGAGAAAAAATATTTAGTTTAGTACAAGCAGATATATTATTATCATCATCATCATCATCAATTATTTGCGTTACTGTAGTGCCTCAGGTCGTAGGCATAGACCAAGACCCATTGTTCTAGGTGTTGTACAAAGACAGCACCTGCCCAAAGGATTTTACAATATAATTTCTTAGATTATCATCTTTATGGCAGGGATTGTGTGACCCCAAACCTTCAAATACTTGAGCATATGGGTAAAGTAGGTAAATTTATCTACCCAAAAGTGTTTGCAGGACTGAGCCCTAGTTAGTGCAGTGTGACACACTGGGGCCATAATCCTGATGGCATCCTCTGGGCAGCACTGTTATATAAATAATGAATTGGAGTAATAGAATGAAATTAGGCAGACTTCTGGAACTGAAAATTAAGAAGATTTTGGAGTTGTTTAAACTACGAGCTGCAGGAAAGCTGATGGGACAGAGGAGTTCACAGGTCAGGCAAACATATCTGCTAGGGATGAAGGACGGAACTGAAATTATAGCTGAACTGGAGCAGGGATGGTTTGGGATCAGACAAGTAAACTCTGACAGATCAACAAATGTCAGACTAAGGAGTTAGTTAAAGACCAGATACCTGATCACAAAATATAAAAACTTTTATAATGAATGCCAGAAGTTTAAAGCAAAAAAAGGTGAATTAGAATGTCTGGCAATGAGACATAACAGATATTAGTGAAATGATGGAATGACAAAAATTAATAAGATACTGTAACGTCTGGATATAAAACTATACAAGGAGGGTAGATTGGATCATAGAGATGTGAGGAATAGCACAACACTCCAGAAAGAATCCCTAGAATCTAGTGAGATAATTCTGAGTGGAAAGATCCACATAGTTGAATCTGTATGGATTCAAATTCCAAGTCATGAAAATACAAACATACTAGTAGGATTATAATACTACCAGCCTCCAGATAAGGAAAGGGATACTGAATGAACCATGTTGAGACAGCTCAAGGGGGCAACAAATGCTAATAAAACAATAATAATGGGTGATGTGAACTTCCTATATATAAATTAGTTAAATATAATAATGGGACATGGTATAATGAAGCAATTTATTGTCACCTTAAATGGCCACGTCTTGGAACAGCTAAAAGAAGAGATCATTCTCAACCTAATCCCATACATCAAACAGGAGTTGATTCAAGAAGTAACTGTAGTTGAGCGGCCAAGTAACAGTGATCACAGTGAAACGAAGTTCAATATCCTTGGAGAAGTCAAGGTACCAAAACCCATGACTGTGACATTAACATTTAAAAGCAAAGATACAGAAATATAAATAATAAACAAACAAGGAAGCATGGCAAAAAGGCACCTTTGTTCAGTTCTGGTCACTTTATGTGAAAAAGGATATAGCAGAGATAAAGGAAGTTCATAGATGGGCAATGTAAATTACTAGAGACATAAACTTCTCTATCAGGAGAATTAAAGAGATTGGGGAGGTTTTACTGTACAGAGGAAACAAATAAGGGACATGTTATAGGTATAAAATTAATGATGGTGTGCAAGAATTGGATTGGGCTCTTCTGTTAACTTTCATTCATAATACAAGAACAAGGAGAAATTTCATGAAACTGAAAGGCACTACATTTAAAAATAAGAAAAGGAAATAGTGTTTCTCACAATACACAATTTACCTGTAACTGAAGAGCTTAACAAGACTAAAGGACTGGACTAAAAAAATCCCGAACAAAGTTTTGAAAAAGAAGTGATGCTTCACCACATAAACCAGCTTCTATCTATTGGTGGTTAGGAAGAAAACTTCCCTATAGGCAGATAATTCCATAGCTGCCCTCTGCAGGTTTTTTCCCCAGCACCTTCCTCTGAAGCATGTGATATAGGCCACTGTTGGAGACAGGATAATGGACTAAAATCGTCCATTAGTCTGATCCAGTGTGGCAATTCTTATATTCCTATTAAAAATGGAAAATTATTGCTAATAAGAAAAAAATTCCTTATTATGATGACCTATTAGGGTGTTGAACAGTTTCCTTAGGAAGTGATGGAACTCTTGTAACTTGAGATAGTTAAACTGAGCTGGATAAAGTCTTTGTCCTGTAAATATACAAAAGAGAATAATCCTACACTGTCAAGGGAATGGACTTAATATAGGTCTTTTCCTTCTCTAAAGAATTCTAATTGCTTACAATCCAGTAGAAGATGTTGCAGTGTATGTGAGATATTGATTTTTTTCTTATTTAAAATATATACATGAATCATATTTTTTTTTCTTTTCAACCCTTTTGTTATACATTTTAAAATGTTGTACAGATTGGTATTTGGTGAACATATAAATATAAGATTACATTGTTTGAAAAAATAAACGAAAATGGTAGTGATTTTAGGGAGAGACAGTAACAAGAAAATCTCATACAAGGTATCTGAAAAAAAATTTGTAATAATTCATTTCTGAACCTACTGCAAGGTAATCTGGCTCTTCTTTGTTGTAAACAAACAGAAGTAATCCATTCAGTTGGTCTGTTCTAAACTTAAAGGAGATCTCAAAGTCGAGTCCACCATGAAAAATATCTGAATGGAGTTCCAGGAACCCTTGAAAGACAAAATAACATGTTTTTTAAATAAATAAATCAAAGCAGAAATCAAAAGTAAGGAAAGATGCTGCATTGCATAGTCATTTATAGAATTCTAACAGACGACTCTGCGTTGATGTTCTAGAACAGTGTCATTCAGCCTCGTAAAGCCACTTCATCATCACATGGAGCAAAAACCCAGGAAGGAGGAACAGTGCAACAACCTAATACTTCACTGTAATTTTTGCATCATGGTGTTCCATTGATGCATCACGGTATTTTGTGTTAATATTCCGTAGGTGCGCCCTCTCCCTTCGTAGGCACAATCAGCACCTACAAAATATTTCATTGTAGTAAATGTGCGTGCATTTCAAGCAGCTGCACCTTTTGCTGACTGTAATTCATTCTGTGGGCATGTATTGCTCTTGTAAACACAGAAGCTAAGCCTTAGCCCAGCTGAAAATAACCCTGTGTAAGTGTGTGTTTAAAAAGAAGACAATTGAAATACAGGTGCAGTAATTTATTCAATTTGAGAATTGATTGATCCACTATATAAAACACTATTTTACCTTTGCCAAGAAAATGTGCTCCTTCCATAAGGACAGTGGGACACCCTTCCCAACTGTGATAGACGTTGTTTTGCTCTTCAGCATCCTGCCATTCTAAAGGTTCCCAATTTTCATAGGGATTGTGTGTTTTTTTCAAAAATACATCACTGAGACATCCCACAAAACCTTTCTGGATTATTGTCTTAGTCCCTGCAAAAGTGAAAATATTATTTAGGAAATTAACCACCTGATATTAAAATAAAGACAAATATGCATACATATCATACTTCATGCACAGATGGAAAGGTATATATGTATATAAATATTCATCTCTTTATGGATCGCCTCCCTGGGTTAAATCCAGACTCTAGTGCCTGGCCAGCCGTTAGGGGAGCACCCACCATTCTTTGGCCTGGGAGGATTCTGAACTTGCTGAACTGCTTCATGGAGGCTCCTTCAGATCAACAGCGAAACTAGCCCATATGGATACAGCAGCATGTACATGCCCCATGAGGATTCTAAGGGAATCCTTCTAAATTAGCACTCCTCCATTTCAGGTTTTACTTCTTAAAAATACCACGAGGAAGGGGATGCAACCAGTGGAGGGAAAGATGTGGTCTCACAGAAGCCGCAGTTTCTGAATCTGGCTTTGGACCCCAAAAATCAGTTTCCTGAGCAGTATGGGCTCAAATTCCCCTTTCCACTCAGTACAAGGGACAGGGTAGTTCCTATTCAATATCTCTAAGAAATACAGGGGAACAGGGTTTCTTGGTAGCCCTGGCTGGGGAAAGAAATGTTGGAAGACAAGAGATTGTACACATCCATTTTTCCTTACTGGAGAGGGATCTGTAATAAGGCAGGTTTCACTGATGGCCCTCTCCTGAAAAATATATATATGTAAACCCACTCTGGTTACTTTGTTTGCACAGTCCTTTTGAGTTACATCGGGTTCTGAGGCAGACACCTGGGATGATTGTCTGAACCAATTTCTTAAAGACTATGCATGTTTTTCTGGTTTTGGTGAATTGAAATAAAGACACAGGAATTGGGAGCTTTCTGGTTTACTAATTCCATGCATTTGCTGAGTTTTTTGTTGTTTTTGTTTATGTAATACCTACATGCACTCATGGAACCTTCCCCCGCATTCCCTGTGTGCTGCATTGCTGGGCACACTTATGGAACAAGACTCCATAATGTGGATGAGTGACACCCTCTTGTGTGCTCCCTGATATCCAGCCTCATATTAAGTAACATAACTACATTGGCTGCACTGCCAAAGAGCCCTCTGCAGCTTCTCAGGAAGGGACAGAATTTGCCCTTCTGTGTTATAACTGGATGTTTAATGACAAAAGTAAGTTTGTGCTACTTTTGATTCATGTAAACCCTGCAGAGTTAACACAATGACAAGAGAGTGAGCTGGAGTCTATTCCAGGCAGCACACCATGAAAGCAAGTTGTCAGCTAAGTTCTAAGTCTTTACTACTGATGGTGCTATAAACTCAAACACACTGTTTGACTTTCAGATCCCAGTGCTATCAGTTAGGAAAAAACATCTTTTTACTTGTAAACTGAGCAAACATGATATGGAGTCACTGAGACACAACAAGCATGAAATCCCAGAATACCATTTTTGCATAGTCACTTCTTAGACTCTAAGAGTAAGGAGGATTTTAAACGGTGGTAAAATTGCAGTGTGTGTAATCTTCACTCTCCTTGCATGCGGACACAGCTATGTGAGGAAAGTGCAAAATATTACAAAGAGGTCCAAACTGCGGACTGCATAGGTCCTTATCGAAACAGATCATAAGTAACCCATTTAGCCTCTTCATTGTGTTCCACTGCTCATAGTATAATGTGTTTTGTATGCAGGGGTGTGAAGTAAGGCAATAAAAATTCAAGTACATAAGCAATTAAGAGAAATAGAATGGTCCAGTTGCACAAGACTGGGACCCCGGAGATCTGGCTTCAGTAACCTGATCCATCAGAGACTTTCTGTGTGATCCAAAAGTCTTTTAGTTTCTCAGTTCTCCACCTGTAAAATGGGTGTCAGGATTTCCGAACCCCCTACACAGCAGTCTTGAACGATAAATACAGCAAAACTGTGAGGATCTCAGATACTACAATAATGAGGTCCATACAAGTACCTAAATTATCTAGATAGATAGATAACAATTAAAGCTGGTGAAAACACTGCAGTCTAGCATTGTTTCCTATGCTCCAGTACTGGACAAATTACTGAACATTGTGTTAGGAGTCACTCTACTGCTAGACTTACTTTATTTCGGATGAAATGTGAAAAAGTCTCAGGGTATGTCTACACTACGAAATTAGGTCAATTTTATAGAAGTCGATTTTTAGAAATTGTTATTTATACAGTCGATTGCATATGTCCACACTAAGCGCATTCTGGGTTAAGCTCCCAATGCCTGATGGGGCAAAAACATTGTCATGGGTGGTTTGGGGTACATGTCATCAGTAGCCCCTCCCGCCGTGAAAGCAACGGCAGACTATAGTTTTGAGCCAGACATCACGGCGATTAGAAGAGCACAGCAAGGTGCGCTGCGCATCAGAGAGGCTTTGAAAACCAGTTTCAAGACTGGTCAGGCTACGGTCTGACAGTTGTGTGTGTTTCTCCTTGATGCAAACCAGCCTCCTTTGTTGATTTTAATTCCCTGTAAGCCAACCACCCTCCTCCCTGTGAAATAAAGTAATTATTGTTTTGAAACCATGCATTCTTTATTAATTAAAAAAAAATAAAAAAAAAGAGATAACGGACAAGGTAGCCCGGGTGGGGTGTGGGAGCAGGGAAGGACAAGGCCATATTGATTTTTACTGTGATTACAATAAGCAAACTGTTTGAATGAGAGCCTTCTGTTGCTTGGGCCATCCTCTGCAGTGGGGTGGCTGCCCCTCCCGGCCCCCGCGTTCTTGGGCATCTGGGTGAGGAGGCTATGGAACATGGGGAGGAGGGTAGGCTGTTATACAGTGGATGCAGCGGAGATCTGTGCTCTTGTTGGCTTTGCTGCAGCTCCAACAGATGCTTCATCATGTCCGTTTGCTCCCCCATTAGCCTCAGCATCACGTCCTGCCTCTGCTCTTCATGCTCACTTCATTATTTCCTGGCCTCTGCCACTGAATGCCTCCATGCTTTAAGCTGTGCCCTATCAGCGAGGGAGGACTGCATGAGCTCAGAAAACATGTAATCACAAGTGTGTTTTTTCGCCTTCTAATCTACGACAACCTCAGGGACAGAGATGATAGGGGGAGCGTAGAAATATTCTACATTCTACGATTCTGGGGGGACTGCGTGGTCACCTGTGCTGCTGAGTCTGCCACGCCGACCAAACAGAAAATGAAATTCAAAAATTCCTGGGCTTTTCCTGTGTACCTGGCTAGTTCATCAGAGTTCAAAGTGCTGTCCAGAGTGGTCACAATGGAGCACTCAGGGATAGCTCTCGGAGGCCAATACTATCGATTTGCATCTGCACTACTCCAAATCTGACCTAGCAAAGTCGATTTTAGTGCTACTAATTTAGCCACGTTAGGTCGACGGAATGGGGTTGGTTGTATGGACACATTCATTTTTAAATCGACCTAACGTGGCTTAATTCGACCTAACCGCATAGTGTAGACCAGGCCTCATTTACTTGTAGACATTAAAAAACCAACGGCAATTTTGCACGAGTAGGATGTTATGTCCGGTGTCCTGGTTAAATATAAATATTCATTACATTTGAGTTTGGGTAGCTGCATTCTACATTCCTCTACTGTTTCAACTGGACAAAGTCTTGGAGAGGTTTTCTTAGGTTGGTGTCTTCTCTGTTTTTCTTATCTGTCTGTGGCAGATTGCTTGTAGAGATGGACAGAATGAGTTACACAGTGCTTGCTGCCTAAGCAGAGTATCAAAGGGTGAGTGTGGGATGTTCACTTCTGTCTTATATATTCTTCTTTTCTTGGAATTGTAAGAAAACAAACCTCTTCCATGCTTTTTTAGATTCAAGTTGGTTGCTGCCCCTCTTTCATGGGCTCCATGCCTTGGTTCATGGCTTAGGTGACACTTTCAGCTCCTGAATATGCACTTTGTTCAATGACTATGCAACATTTCTTTAATTGCCTTTGTTCTTGTGGCCAGAAAGATCAAAACAGAGTTAAAACTAACTTTAATTTTTTTCTTTTTATTCAGTCCATTTTCTGAGATATTTTCAGTTTTAACAGAGTTTGACGGAAAAGAAAATTAGGTTTTCCAAAAGTTCAAACATGCTGTTCTTTTGGAGTTCTTAGAAAGAGCTTTTCAATTATACCCAACTTGACCCTTTTCTGATGACATTTACACCATCTGAAGGACCTGGAGCTGGGAACCAGAGGCAGTAAGGCCCCCCTTGCCACACCACAGAGAGCAACACCACTGAAATTATGATTCTGTAGTTTTTTCTGAATCAAATGACACTTCTCTTACCTTTCTTTCACTAACTTGCCCATGGAATGAGATTTTACTACACTATGCTCCCAGATGATTTTTGTGTGGCTTTAAATTCAGGTTTTCCTTTAAAAACAAAAGGGGAAGAGGGATGGTATAGCCCCACTTTACCTCTAGATTTATTTCTCTGTTAACACAACCCTGCATTCCTGTCACAATTAGGTTTCTTATTAAAAATGTTTATGTGGTAAGTCTGCTTGATATTTGCTTGTCCTTGGGACACAGAAGTAGAAAACATCTGGAATTTCATCTGTTAGCTTTAACAGTTTTTAACTTAATTAGCTAAACATGTGTATTGTCCTATTTCTAAGCATCCTTGCTGTAGCACACTTGTAACGATATATTAATATTCAGTAAAGGCACAAAGAAGTTTGTAATGACAAAATTATCATAACCATTTTTTATTAATATTGTTTTTGCATCAACACAATATATATTTATAGTTTTGAAAAGTACTTTGAAATCCTTATGCTACATAAAATATGAAATGCGCTTACATGCTTTAGGATATGTTACTAACTTATATGTACGTATCCTATATAAGTCAACATATGCATGAAGTAATGTTGCTTATATTGCTAGTGAACTCAGACAAAAAGCAATTTCTATCATTGAAGATGCAAATACAAGAAAATTTGTGTGAATGTATTTTTGATTAAACAATTATCTAAATAATTATGTAAATTAAGTGATGCCGTCAGGTTCCTGGCAAATTATCAATGCAGTCCTCATTGTTGCAAAGGTAGGTAAGTCAACCCCACTGTAGTGGATTTCAGGTACATCACATGAATAACACAACTATACTCACTCATGTCCTTTCTTAGGAAAGTATAATCCTTTGGAAGTCCTCCAACAAAAACACCTGTGTTTTCCCCAATAATGGTACTGCCACTTGTAGCTGAGGACGAACCTAAAAAAGGAAAGGGTGTTATTTTTCAACACAAAGTTTTCAACAAATCTTTAATTTAATAGTGATGCTGTATCACATATTAGATCCAGGATTCAGATATAGTATTATGCATGCTTATATTGTGCCCTTTTACACAAGCCCCTGGATGCTTTACAAAGGCATTTTACAATAGAACAACATAATAGCAGCATATCATCAAGAAGTATAAAAAGAGACAAAAATCCTCAAGTCTAGTATTAAAATTGCCAATGATTTACAGACCAGAGCTATTGCAGAAAGATTTTATTTTGGATGACAAGAACTGTACAATGTACTGTGACCAATTTTGTCATGAAAATTTGTGTAAATATTTTTGACACACAGAAGAAGGTAAGTAGTGAAAGTGAAAGCAAGTGAGTAATAACCCTGATGATAATGATATAATGCAATGAAATGGGTTAATTACCTGTGTACTGAATATCCACAGTGATATTTCCCAAAGCCTGATTTCTTTTAGCAATTATATGGTGCCAAACATTATCATTGTATTGTCTTCCACCATCATTTACTGGAGTAACTGCCACGGCAGATCCCTTTAAAGAAATATTTAAAATATTAATAGAAGGTACCTGTGATGTTCCCCTGGTGTTATCTGGACCTGTGATCTGCTAGATCACACCAGTCCTTGACTCTGGGAGTCAGCCTTACCCTGCTCTGCTGTGAGAACCCCCACTCCCGGGCTGTTCATGCACAGCCTCTAGCATGTAAGCTGCTTGGATTGTGCAACCTAATGACACTAGCCAATATCTCCGGTCCCAAACACAACCCTAGGAACATCCACTTTGCAGTATCCAGTTATGCCCACTGGATGCTGCAAGCTTATATGAGTTTGTCCATTTTACAAAGAAATTGATATGCACCAGGCTTATTATCCCAAGGGGAGTCTCTGACACGCTTCATACCAAACTCATTGCTTCTGGTAGAATAAAAAGACAAATTTATTAACTACAAAAGATATATTTTAAGTGATTATAAGTCAAAGCACAACAAGTGGGATTTGGTCAAATGAAATAAAAGAAAAACACATTCTAAGCTGATCTTAACACTTTCAGTGTCCTTACAAACTTAGATGTTTCTCACTACAGGCTGACTGGTTGCCTTTCAGCCACGCTCTCCACTTTGACCAGCATTTAAGTTGCTTGGTGGTGATGTCTGTAGATGGAGGTGGAAGAGAGAGGAAGAGCATGGCAAACATCTCTCCCTTTTATCATGTTCTTTCTTCCCTCTTGGCTTTGGCCCTCCCTTCAGGGTCAGGTGAGCATTACCTCATTGTAATTCCTGAATGACCAAGGGAATGGGGGTAACTCATTCGAGAGTCCAACAGATCCTTTGCTGCCATCTAGGTCAGTGTCCTTTGTTCCTGAGAGTCTGGGCTGAGTTTGTCACATACATGCCCTGATGAGGTGTGAACTGCCCCTCTATTCCTGGAGAGTTTTGCCTGGGCTTGGTTTAAGCCATGAGGACACATTTTCAACCTCATAACTATATACATGAAATTATAACCAATAACATTACTATAACAACAATGCTCAGTGCATCATGAGCCTTCAGAAAACACCTGACATGACAAACTTTGCATTGGATACCACACAATCATACTAGAAGGAAGAACATGGGGGTGCAGGGTGTTCCCCTGAGATACAGAGTGTCACAGTACCTTGCTAAATTATATATGCAGGTGAAATAGAAGCATTTAGGTGTGTTGTAGCCTTAAACTCAGACTTGTAGAAAAGCATCCTGCAGTATACAAAGATTTGCAAAAAATACCTCCTCTATTAAATTTATGCTAAAATAGTGAATAATGGTTAACATCGAGCAAGCTTTACTCATCTCTTTGCAATTCCAATCATCGGTCAATTAGCCTACTCAAAAGTTTGTGTGTAGGACTAGAGATCCAGTTTATTTGCTACTATGAGTTAGAGCCTAAATTCTTTTCTGACTCATGCCCCTGCAGCTCCACTGATTTCAGTGGGGTGGGTAAGGGTTAAATTGAAATTCTGTAATATTTCAACAGACAGTTATTGGATGACTGTTAGGCAGCCTGCAGTGTGTGAAATAAGAGTCTGGTGTACAGAAGCCACCATCACATTTAACACTAATTGGGATTGTTTGGCAGTTTCTGTCTCTAGGTAGTCTCTCTAAGTGAAGGTACAGGAATACTTTATAGGGCAGTATTGGGAAGCTTGCACTGCCATTGTTCACCCCATTCTGTGGATAAAGAGAAGACTTCAATCTGAAGGACAGTCAGTCCAGTTTTTTTGGAGAAGAGAAAAATTATATAAAAAAAACAGCAAAAAAAAATCAGAGAGGAGTGGTTTTAAGATGCCATTCATATGTAAGAGATGCATGCAAAACAAATGCTAATCTAATCATAACTCTTTCCAAGTTATGTTGAAATTATTTTGGACATACAAAATTGTAAATGATAAGATAAGTAAGACACACTTGGAGATCTCAATGGCTAACATCTAGTACAAAACTTTTCTAAAGACACCGGATAAAAGGAAAATAACGGATGCAGATGTCACATCAAAATGAATTATTCATTTTTTAAACAGATATTTCTCTCATAATCCTGTAGGAAAAGTGACTGTGTCATAGGGCAATTCCTAGGGATTGATGCCTGATTGGTGTTTAAATCTCCCAGTAATCCTTAATAAATACAATTCCAGAGCATTAAATTACACCTAACTTGCAGGGATAAAGTGCCTTTTTTCAAGGAATTCAGTATTATTCAGTGGAATTCATCCTTCAGGGCAGGATACTCCTACAGAACAGACAGAATTTTAAGGCTGCAGAACTATATATTGAACCTTCGTTGTTACTGCTCCAGGAAAACTATAAAATACTTTGAGTGAAATCACATCAGTGAAATCAGTGGGAGCTTTGCCAATGACTTCATTTGGGACCAGGATTTCACCTTAAAAGCAAAACGCTGTACTTGGGCAATGCACTGCCTATAACACTGAAAGAAGCCAGCTTAATGTAACACTCTTGGAGAATGGAACATTTGAACAAATCATTAGCTTTTATTTTTAAAGTCAAGAAGTCACATTCTAATTAGCAGGTGAAGTAGCTCACACTGGTGATTCCAATTTACGTTAGAGAGATGCTGGCCTTAATGGCAAAGAGTAGACTCTTGTTTTAATGCTAGTTTCCACTGCAAATCTCAAACACAGGAGATAAGCTTCTTGTTAATAGATCTCAGGTGATTAGGGGGAAAAGCAAAAAATAAATGTTTGCTATGAAGCAAGCTTGACAATGAAATACCGTGAATGCTTGACAATGAAATACTGTGCTCTCTAATTATTATCACAATTCTTATGCACCCCTTATGCTAAAGAAAGAGAAGCATTATGCTAATATGCTATCTTTTGTACAAACACCTGAAGCAACGATTAATAATATTGTATCTCTATGGAACTTTTTGCCTAGAGATCTCAAAGTGCCTTAACTATTTAATTAAAGATTCACAACCCCACTATGAGCTAAAAATAATTACCCCCATTTTATAAATGGGAAAAACAGAGATGAAGAAATAAGAAATAAGCCAATTAATAATGGCTAGGATGAGGATAATTGGTCATAGTTGATTTTTTTAAATCACACTTTTATTTGTTCAGATTTTAACCACTGAAATATACTTAGCCATACATCTTCCACTTTCATTAATGTGGATCTAAAAACTGTGAACATTTTGATTGTATCTGTTTCCTCCACTCTTCATATATTGCTTTTCTTCTTAGGTTGTAAGCTCTTTGAGCAAGATTGTATCTTATTGTATGTGTGGTCAATGTCTACTACATTTTGGGTGCTATCAGAATACATATAATACACCTCTACCCCAATATAACGCTGTCCTCGGGAGCCAAAAAATCTTACCATGTTATAGGTGGAACCACTTATATCAAACTTGCTCTGATTCACTGGAGCACGCAGTCCCGCCCGCCTCGGAGCACTGCTTTACCGCATTATATTCGAATTCATGTTATATGGGGTCATGTTATATCGGTGTAATATGAATAACATAACTTTCCCAAAGGCACAGAAAGATGGAGAGGCAAATGCAAGACAGTGGCAAATTCAAGAACAGAATCCAGATGTCCTGACTCCCAATCCCCCTGCTCTTAACAACTAGACCACAATGTGTGTTCAAGCATTCCAAAAAGGATATTTCCATGCTCTTAAAAAATAAATAAAATGCCATCACTAATCAAGATAAAAACGATGAAAGAGAATCTCTGAAATATGTATTTGAGGCATTGCCTCTGTTGGCAGCAAGATGCCAGGACAGACAGAGCAATCGTTTAATCTCGTATGCATTTTCTATCTGCCTACAAAATCCTAATATGCCAACTATAGAAGAACTTTTTAAAGAATTAACAAAGAGTCCTGTGGCACCTTAAAGACTAACAGATGTATTGGAGCATAAGTTTTCGTGGGTGAATACCCACTTCGTCAGACGCATGTAGAAACTCTGATACTTTTTAAAGAATAGCATTCTTGTATTTTTTTCTCCCTCTTCCCATCAATACCTTGTTAATATTTGGAGCAACCCTATTCAATCTTATAAACTAAATGACAGGTAGAGATGTGAAAGATTATTATAAACTTTATACCTCTTCTAGAGATGGAGCTGAAATCATGTTGAATTATATTCTAATTTAGCCTAAGATTGCAAATATAATTGTACAGTGGTTTCTACAATTTGGTTTAAAGCTGGCTACAATTAGGTCAAATCCTGCAAAATCCTATACTGTACCAGAAATAGTAGTACAACTTGCAATAGTAAAGTTAAGCACAAGAGTTTGAAGGTTGTCGCCTTATATTGTAAATTCATTACAACTAGGTGAAATCAGTCCCTCTGAACAAGAAGCAGCTGAGACTTATGGATACTCATCTGTACAGTAAGTAAAACTTCCCAGGCAATTATTTAACTTCAAAAATGCTAGTTTTCTTAGACAGTAGATATTAATAAAGTAAAATTGACTTGCAACTTGTTACTCCGATGAGTAATTTCAGAAAACTATTTTCCAAACTTGCAAATAAACTCTCTTTGTTTTTCGTAATAGTTACTGGCATCTCTGAAAGTAGTAGCTGATTTGCCACTGTCCAGCAGTAAATGAAAAAGACAGCTTTGTAATTTTTATTGACACCTTTGTTCTCAACTTCTCTCCCTTTCAGGGATCTTATTATTATATTGATGAAAAATGTAGTGTACTGATGCGATAAATACTATTATGATTCGGTTGAATACTACTACTGCAACCTTTAAAGCTGCATTAGCCTAAAAGAACAAAGCTCTGTTCCATTCAAACTTTATCTGAGTGTTGCTGGCCAATAAGTTTTTAATTGGATGCTGTCACTGAGCATACCATGCATGAGAATATGTATGATGTATTTAAGATTATAAAACAGGAGTAATTTCCCATGAGCATATGCAGTATGTTTTTCACATAGATGCATGTGCCTTTCTTAAAAGGTATCTGCTAGGTATTCAGGCATGGTTTGTATATCAGTTCACTGTCCCACAATAACACCACAAACTATACTATTTTTATTGTCTTCTACCTTATTTCAACATTTTAATATTTTACAAACACACATTTCATTATCGTAGTTTAATAATTAAAACCAGAACTGGTGTCATGCCCAATTAATGTGCCCTGGTAGCATGCCCATTAGTTTTTCCATTAGTGAATTCAACAATACTAATGGGATTACTAGCATGGGATGCTAATTGGGCGTGACATAAGAAACTGGCTTACTTCTTAGCATACCCTTGCTAATGATGAAATTAATGAGCATTTTATTAAATGCTGTCTCATCAAAGTGTACTTAGTTAGCGTTAAAATTGTTACAAACGATGCTGCATTCTAAAGATCAGATGTCTGAATAAGTGGTTCTTCATATTATGTTTGGCAACAATCTAGAGCATTAATAGTTTTCTACATCAGAAACCACATTTATTTGTACCCAGTTCAAGCTGGGACCACACAACTGCATGTGCCAACCTGTGCTTAATTTTGGAGGAAACTATTCTCTGGATTCAAAATACATTCTACTAAATGCTTCCGCAACACATTTTTACCAGAGTAGCAGGATGATACTGTGATCATATTTAAATATTCTTATATAAAACAAGGCATTTCACCTCTGGAAAATCAAACGCTTTGTAGGGACAATATCTGAATTAATTTCTTGAACCATTTGTCAGGCCTTAATTGTTAACAGCTCCCAATAGCCAAAAAAATGCGTGTGTGTCTGTGTGTGTCTTCCCTGTTGAAGTATTTTAGACTAAATCCCTAAAGTAGGGGCTCTCCACTTATCTATATCACCCATATCATCCATCAGAAAGAGTACAGTACCCATCACAAAGAGTCCCCAGTTCTGATTAAGACCTTGGCCACTATTATAATCAAAATATATAAGAAAGTCACAGCACTATGATTCTCTTTCAAAGCCTAAAAAAGCTAATGGGAGGCTTTCCATTGACTTCAGTGGGATTTGGATCAGATCACAGAGGCAACCCTGGCCCCACTGAAGCCAGTGAAAAATTTCCGGTTTTCTTAAAAGGGGTAGGATTTCGTTCTAGGTTCTTTTACAAAGTGAGCTAATGCAGACACCTAATTCACACATTGCATAACTTTTAAATCAATCAGAGTGGATTTGTCTGTATGATGCTATGGCCACAGAGTTGTATTTTTAAATTATACCTAGTTTAAAAAATAACAGTATCAATAACAGTATTTAAAAGGATGTATATATTTGCATATTTTTGGCACCAATTTGAAGGATTGTGTTTCCACTAAAATTAATGGGAAAACTCTCCTGGACTTCAATGGGTGTACAATCAAATGAGATGCTAAAAATATTTACTGCAAGAGTATGCTATCTTCATTTAATAATCAAAAAGAGACGTATCCATAACTGGTGTCTTAGTATTTAAAAATGAATTTTAAAGTGGTACTAACGATGGTTAACTCAGTGGTAATGGTAAGAACAATACTTTTTTTAAAAAATGTAATGCAACTCTAATTAATAAATGTTAACACTTGCAAACACAACTAAGTATTACAAAACCCTGGGGGAGTCTATGCTTCTTTTGTAAAGAACACCAATTATCTAGGGTATTGAAGAACCCACTAACCTGGATCAATATGAAAAAAATGGAAAAAGCAAGCACCTCCATCCTCTTATACCATTAAGCATACAATATGCCTTGGGGATCTGTAATAAAGCTATATTTTATTTGATCTTTCTCCTTACCGTACCTGTGGATCAAAAAGAAAGTAAGGACGTCCACTCTGTAACTGAAGTGCAATGTATTCCTCTTGATTCCCAGGTGACACAGAGAAAAGAATCAGACCATCAGGTTCCCTGGTTTTAAAGCTCGCTTTAATACCTGCTTAGAAAAAGCAGGCAGAGAGTTAATGCTAATGGTAGCGATTATGAATTCTATCAGATAAAGATAACTTAGAAATGAAAAGCTACTTCCCTTAACAAAAAAATGGAATATCAAAATGTCACTATGGAAATTTGATAATTAAACCACGTTTAGTTACTATGCTAGATACTGCTACCTTCATTCAAGCTGAGCAGCACCATATTCCATGAGCAGCCAAACTGAAATCAAAGCGACCATTTGTGCAATAAGGCATTATTCATTCAGAGTGAGGGTGGCAGCACCTGGCCCAGAATAGTTAAAAAACCTCTTTCTAAAGGAAACATAACTGAAATAGTTGCAGCCTGTGCCAATGGCTGAAGACCGGACTGAGAACCTGGAATAATTCAGCTCCAACTCCAGTATTTTGGAGCGTGAGCTTTCGTGGGTGAATACCCACTTCGTCAGACGCAGGTAGTGGAAATTTCCAGGGGTAGGTATATATATGCTAGCAAGCAAGCTAGAGATAACGAGGTTAGTTCAATTAGGAGGATGGGGCCCTGTTCTAGCAGTAGATGTGTGAAACAAGGCAGGAGAAACTGGTTCTGTAATTGGCAAGCCATTCACAGTCTTTGTTTAGTCTAGAGCTGATGGTGTCAAATTTGCAGATGAACTGAGCTCAGCAGTTTCTCTTTGAAGTCTGGTCCTGAAGTTTTTTTCTGCAGGATGGACCTAAAAATCTACCCATTAATACTTAAGGCAATACTATCAGAAACAGCGTTCAACAAAAATGCATGTACCAGTTTTAGGAGCATGTAATATGTGTGATTAAGTTTTTTAGGCAACCAATATTTGCATATTCCCAATTGGTTTGCATATGCTAACTCATAGACTCATAGGTCGAAGGGACCAATATGATCATCTAGTCTGACCTCCTGCACAAAGCAGGCCACAGAACCCTACCCATCCACTTCTAAACAAACCCCTAACCTATGTCCGAGTTACTGAAGTCTTCAAATTGTGGTTGAAGACCTCAAGCTGCAGAGATTCACCAGCAAGCGACCCATCCCCACGGTGCGAGGAAGGCGAAAAACCTCCAGTAGGCCTCTGCCAATCTGCCCTGGAGGAAAATTCCTTCCCGACCTCATATATGGCGATCAGCTAAACCCTGAGCATGTGGCAAGACTCACCAGCCCAGCACTAAGGAAAGAGTTCTCTGCAGTAACTCAGATCCCATCCCATCCAACATCCCTCACAGACCATTGAGCAGACTTATCTGCTGATAATCCAAGATCAATTGCCCAATTAAACTATCCTATCATATCATCCCTTCCCATAAACTTATCAAGCTTAGTCTTAAAGCCAGATTTGTCTTTCGCCCTACTACTCCCTGGAAGGCTGTTCAGAACTTCACTCCCTCTAACGTTAGAAACCTTCATCTAATTTCAAGTCTAAATTTCCTAATGTCCAGTTTATACCCATTTGTCCTTGCGTCTACATTAGTACTAAGCTTAAATAATTCCTCTCTCTCCCCAATATTAATCCCCTGATATATTTATATAGAGCAAGCAATATCCCCCCGCAGCCTTCTTTGCCATGCTAACAAGCCAAAGCTCTTTGAGTCTCCTTTCATAAGGCAGGTTTTCCATTCCTTCGGATCATCTAGTAGCCCGTCTCTGAAACCTGTTCCAGTTTGAATTCATCCTTCTAAACACCGGGAGACAGAACTGCACACAGTATTCCAGGTGAGTCTCACCAGTGCCTTTATAATGTACTAACACCTCCTTATCTTTGCTGGAAATACCTTGCCTGATGCATCTAAAACCGCATTTGCTTTTTTAATGGCCATATGGCATTGGCGGCTCATAGTCATCCTGCGATCAACCAATACTCCAAGGTCCTTCTCCTCCTCTGTGTTTCCAACTGATGTGTTCCCAATGTATATCTAAAATTCTTATTATTAATCCTTAAGTGCATGACCTTGCAGCTTTTCACTATTAAATTTCATGCTATCCACTATTAGTCGCAGAGTTTTACAAGGTCTCCAGATCTTCCTTTATGGTAATCCCGCGTCCTTTTCTTTCGCGCTACTACCTCCCAGTTTGTGTCGTCCGCAACTTTCATTACGCACATTCCCGCTCTTTGTGCCAAGGTCACAATAAAAAGGTTAAAATAAGATTGGCCCACAACCCGATCCGACGACTCCACTAGTAACCTCCTTCCAGCCTGACAGTACAGCACCCGTTGGAGTCTTCCCCTTTAACCATCCTTATCACCTTACAAAGTTCCAAATATTCTCCCATCTTTATCAATTTAACTACAATTCCCCATGTGGAACTGCGTCCAAATGCCTTTACTGAAATCGAGCTAAATTCAGATCTACTGCTTTCCTTTTGTCTAGTGAATCTGCCACCTTCTCGAAGAAGGAGATCAGGTGGTTTGGCATGATCGTCCTTTAGTTAAAACTGTGTTGTAATTGTCCAGATTACCATTGACCTCAATGTCTTAAACTACTGTTCTCCTTCAAATTTTTCCAAGACCTTACATAGTACAGATGTCAAACTAACAGGCCTATAGTTACTCGGATCACTTTTCCTCTTCTTTGAAATAAGAACTACGTTAGCAATTCTCCAGTCGTACGGTACAGCCCGAGTTACGATTCATTTTAAAAATTCTTGCTAACGCGCTGCAATTTCATGCGCCAGTTCCTTTAATATTTCTGGATGGAGAATTGTCCGGGCTCCTCCATTTTGTCCCATCAAGCTGTTCAAGTTTTGGCTTCCACCTCAGATGTGGTAATATCTACCTCCATTATCCTCATTCGGTTTATCATCCTCCATCATCCTAAGCTCCTCATTAGCCTTATTAAAGACTTGAGGCAAATACTTATTTAGACTTATTGGCATCTGGTTATCCTTAAAACTCATTCCATCTCAGTGTTATAGCGGTCCCACTTCTTCTTTCTTGGTTTCGTTATTTATGTGGCTATAGAACTTTACTATTGGTTTAATTTCCCTTGCAGGTCCAATCTACACGGTTTTTACCTTCCTCACTTTATCCCTAACTGTTCTGACCTCACTAAGGTAGCTTTACCTTGCTAATCTCCACCTTCTTCACTACTTAGCGGCTTTCTGCTTTCTTAATCACCTCTGAGATGCTTGCTCATGCCAGCTGGTCTACAACTCCTGCCCTATGGTTTTTTTTTCCCCTTTCATTGGGATGCAGGCTTCCGATAGTTTCTGGCAGCTGCGACTTAAAGTAATTCAGGCCTCCTCCAACATTTAGATCACAAGT
This sequence comes from Chelonoidis abingdonii, assembly GCF_003597395.2. NCBI lineage: Eukaryota > Metazoa > Chordata > Testudines > Testudinidae > Chelonoidis > Chelonoidis abingdonii. The sequence goes on from NC_133771.1 coordinate 170,315,971, forward strand.
TCTTCAGTCCAATCCAACTTCCCTAACTAATTTCTCTAACTCTTTAAATAGCCTTGAGAAGTCAAAACCCTAATCCCAGATCTATTTTGTTTATCCTTCCATAGAGTTTGAACTGAATTAGCTTCATGATCACATCCAAACCAAGGTGTCCCCTACAACCATTTCTTCTATTGAGGCTCACTGCTCAAACCCAAAACCAAATCTAAAATGTATCCCCTCTGTTGGTTTCTTCAACTACTTGGTGAAGAAATCCATCCGCTATCACATCCAGAAAAATCTGAGCCCTATTATTCTTGCAAGCACTTGTCCTCCAGTCTATATCTGGGAAGTTGAAGTCTCCCATGATCACACATTTCCCCTTAGTATTTACTTCATTAAAAACATTAAAGAGGTCTCTGTCCATATCCAGATCAGATTCCGGCGGTCTGTAGCACACCCCAAGCACTATCTCAGGGGAGGCTCTAGTGGCTTGCTTTCCCAGTGTGATTTTTGCCCAGACAGACTCTGTCTACTGACTACTTAATATGCATTAGCAAATTCAGTTTGTAGCTATCCAAGACTGCATGTTATAAATATTGGTATAAAATTTCTGACATCCAGATGCAAGACTGGGTCTATTTTAAAAACATGGCCCTGGGAACCTGTAACTCTACCAGTATTTTGCATGGGGAAATGAACATGCAGCATTAGTGACAGCCATCTCATAATCCTCTCAATTTCTGCAACAAAATATGGGATAAAGACTCAAATTTCAATACACAAGAGAATTATTAGTATAACTTTAACTGATGCAATATGTATTTCTTAGCATTAATGTTATTTTCTATATCCTCAATTTCTTGATTCAGTGTTTTGAGAATAAATGTACAAATTAAACTTGCACAGGGCAGCAATTTTGGGCTCATAAGGAAGGAGTCAGACTGTAGGTGGCACAGCCAAGACACTCCAATTTTCACAAGACAACAGTCTTAAACATGACCCTCTAATCAGAGTTTTATGAGAGTGCTGAGCTAGCTGGGGAAGGGGAAAAGGAGCTGTAACTCTTCCTACCAGACACAGGCGTTCCCTCCCTCTCCTGCAGAACCACATAAAGCCAGAGAGGATGGAAGGGAAGCTGTCAGTGCCATGGGCAGACCTTCATAGTCAGACTTGCTCCTTCCTCCCAGCTTATCTCTGTCTGCACCCAGGGATGTTATCTTTGTGTTCCTCAGACAGTACCTATCTACTCTCCATTGTCTACTAGGGTCCCTGGGGGTGGAAGAACTGGTTCCAGTGAGCTGCTGGACCCAGTGTGATTGCCTTTCAGAGGTTTAGGAAGGAATTTCCCTTAAAGCAAAATCAACACTGAGGATCTTTTGACTTTACCCACAGTATCCATGAATGCTCAGTGAGGGATTAGTTTGATTGTCCCCGCTTTTGGCCAGTGCCCAGTGTGAGGAAAGTTAAGAGAGTCAGTCTAGATCCTGGGGTAAACCTGGATGCAGGATTCAAGGGGAATCTGGTGTCTGTAATGTTGCTTGTGGACATTTATTGAAGATTGAGATACCTTCTATATTGGTCATGAATTTCAACAAGCTGGCTAGATCCCATGGGTGATTTGGGGAGGCCAGGTCTTGTTTCTTGGCATTGGTGGAAAGCCATCCCATTCCAGTCCCTTTGCATTGCCTAACAGGCCTGGGGTCCAGCTTACACCTTTGTGGCATGTCAGTAAAGCTGCAGCCTGACACTTTAAACCCATGCTCTGTGTTGAATCCTTATTCACCCAGGTGGCATATCACCTATACTAATATCCTAATTTAGTTACATTTATATTTTTCTCTGATTTGCAAAAATTGCTACTTCTGATTGCTCCTTTTGCTCTGCTACTATGTTTGCTATCATGCTACCTGAATCGTGGATTTGCCAGCTAGAATTCTCCCCTTTTCATTTTCTTTCCAGAAAAAAGAAACCCAACAAATTTAGCATCAGAACCTCCTTTCAAAACTCATTTATTCAGTAAGTACCAGTGCTCAAATTGGACTACTGCATGTGGTTATGTCACTGCCATGCTTATAACTGCTGGATGAAAAAGTTTGAGGGGAGAAGATGGAAGAAATTGGTGAAAAGCTAGGTTATACCATCCCTCTATTGCATGCTATCATTATTTTCCAGATCAAGAACTGATTTGCAGTAGCATTTTCATGATTTTCCACTGCTGCTCAGTTCAAATACATCAATACTCATGTCCTTGTGATCTCCGTAAAGTACTTAATACAGATCAGGGTAATTTATTGTGTTCTATCCAGCTGTATCAAACAATTCAACCTCTTCACATTCATTTTCCCCTTCTTATGCCAGGCAGAAAATAATAAGTAATGGAAGCTTTTCTTGTAGACAGAATCTATTACAAAAAATTAAGGAATCATAACTCCAATGCATATTCATATCATATTCATAATGTCAGTTAATTACCTCTACCCATAAGTAGTATCCTTTGACTCACATATTTTAATCACAGTACAAGTTCTCATGCAGTATAACACAATGCACTCAGATACGAAGACATTCACTCTAGTTAATGAAAATCAATCATGCTATTAAAATACCTACAAAAATCAACTGTACATAACTAACTCTACATAACTAAGACCAGACAAATATGAAGTATTACCCAAACAAGTGCTATTTTACCTGAATTAAGTTATAAAGGTATTTCTGCTAGAAATATTTAAGCCTTTCCACCTTTCTGGAGGATGCTGTTCCCCTTTCTCCTCTAAAATGAAGTTTGTTTATATATATATATACACACACACACACAACACCTTTTATTGTAATGTCACTTCTTCCCTTGAGCAGAAGGACTAAAGAGAGTACAGAATCAACCGAGTTTAACAGAATCACCAGTGATCAGTAAATCCCTCAGATCAAGAGACGTAAGATGCTATTTGATAGCATCAGGATGGTCCACAAAAGACTTCAGCTAGTAGATATGGCTTGATATGATTACAACCTGTTGCATGTTCTAAGAACTAAATAAATAGACACACATTTCAAGAGACCATTTCTCTTTCTGAGAAAGGTTCTGATTTCTGGGTTTATAAATAGCCAACCTAGCTGCTGCCCGAAATGATACATTGACAGGATGCCTACAAATACAAAGATGGAAAAAATGCAATCAGAAAAGCAGGAAGAGGTCCTGCAGGAGAGGGGAAAGCTCAGCTTCATACTTAAGATTATCAGGGTCACCAGGAATTGTCACAAGTCTACTTTTGGGAAAGAGAGAAGAGGAGAAAAAAGTAAGACCAAATAAAGGAAACATGTAGTGGAGAGGGGGCACTCTACTGGCTTGTGAATTCCAAGGTTACCAACTAGAGAGAGAAAGAGAGAGAGTGTGTTATTTGTGACAATTTGGGGAATATGTTTGTGAAATTATGAAATTCCCTTTTTGTTCTGTGAAGTATCATTTGAGTATAAATGTGTGGATTAGACTATCCACTTTGTAATGGAAACAGACTATGTCTGAAACACAGCCACAAAGGGGACATCAACCTTGAACAGTCAGTCCTACCCCGATGGAGCAATGTGGTTGCTAAGGGCAAAGCCATTGACTTTAATAATTCTTAGACCAGCAACCAACCAGGGAGGGGGTAGCAGGAAGGGGTTGAAGCATAGAAATTATCCAGCATAAGAGCAAAGGTGTCACAGACTTTTTTTTTTTTTTTTATGATACAATCTCTCTAAGCAAGGGAGCCACTCCATTGTGAGACACACGAAACACAGCTGGAGGAGTGGGGGCAGGAGGGACCTTGCCTTCTGCTAAGGACATGGACCAACCCTCAAAATGCTCAGGAGAGGTGAGGACTCTGTGGCTCTGAGGGGAGGATTGTGTTCAGGTGTTTATTGTTCGCATAGATCTGTAGTTCTCCTGTGCTTTCTAAGCATAAAAAGTATGTATTTAATATGTTCCTATGTAAAATCTGATCTTTTACTTTACCTGCTACAAATCTCCAAAGAATTAAACTATAAATCAGAGTGACCCCAAACAGGAGAACTGTGGAAGAGTATGCATAACCAAAAGCAATTGGGGCAGCCTGGAAAGTCTCAGCACTGATCTTGGGACCTAGGGCAGTTGGACTGTGGATTCCCATGTCCCAGGGAAGGGTCGTAGACAGGCACTCTGTTCCTAGGAGCGTGCCCCAGAGACCCAGAGCTAAAGACCATGTCTGGACTCTGCCCAGACCCAGCTGACCTGGATGCATATGGGATCCAAAAGCTGGGTTCAATTAACAGTCTGGTGGACCATCCACTAAGACAAGGCTGTAACAACTGAATATCAAAAATTTCAATTAAAACAATGTAATTTTAGATTACAAAAAGTCAAGCGCTAGAAGGTTCAAAAATGCCAAATTCACTGTTACTCATGTAATCTTAATTCTGGTCCCTTGTGAAATCATCCTGTGTACTACATGAGGAAAGGCTCTTGTGGAAAAAAATTATGTGTGATCATGTAATTAAAGGCTATCAAAATGCATATGCAGGAAGCTTATCTCTTTCACCAACAGAAGCTGGTTCACTACAAGATATTACCTCATGCACCTTGTCTTTCGAAGCAGAAAGGAGTAGAATTAAGGTTGCACAGGCAACTAAATCTCGAATTTCCTAACTTTTGAAAACTTTGACTTGCAATCTACACATCTATCTTTTAACAGTTTTTTAAAAGTAATTTCCTAAGTTGTTTTTCTTTATAAAAAAAGAGGTAAAATAAATTATGTACAAATGTAACAAATCCCTATCTTACATCAGTAGCAGCATCCTTCAGCACTGCAACACAGACTTCTTCATCTACAAGTTTAACTATATTAGCTGGCAGCAAGAGAAGGCTGGTAATCTCAGTGTGGTGGATTGGCCACTGATGCTAGGTGCTGGAAGATCACCTAGCATCAGTGTCCAATCCACCACACTAGGATTACCAGCCTTCTCTTGTTGCTGGCTAATATAGTTAATCCTGTAGATAAAGAGATCATTGGGGGGGAACCCATCCTGGTCCAAGCTCTCTCTCTCTTTCTTTATGCCTCCCACAGAGTTCGGGGAGCTCCTGTGCCACATGGTATCCCCAGAGGGGGAATAGGCCATTGGGGCCAGGTCTTGTATATAGAACATGGCTGGGGGTAGCCCGGCCTTGCTGTTTTTCCCCCTCTCCCAAGACCCCCAAATACAATGGATCAGGCAGTTCCTACATGTTCCTACTGCTGCTTCTATAGCATTTGTATGGGCTTGGCCTTAATAATGTTCGTGTTCAGTTATTTTGGCAGGATGCAAACATTTTCAAGAGCAATATAAGTGAGAAAAGGTGCATCACAAAACTCACCGTCCCAGAGCACCTCCTGGCCAGAAGACCTGGTGTTGTAGTACTCCTGCCTCAATTTCCCCACAATGATCTTCAGCCTACTCCAGCTGCAAAGGTGATTTGACCCTTCAGCCAAGCCCCTTTAAGGTGTTCAACTCCTTTCAGGGTAACAGAGAATCCCTCAGTCCAAATCAAAAAATGATATTAAGGCCCCCTCCCTTACCAGCACACTCCCAGCAGCAATGGCATTTCTCATGATATAACCGCCAGCTCCCAATCTCCAACCAACCCCACTGTTTGGGTCAGTGCTAACTTCCTACCAAGGGCCTGGCTGTAGCCTTCACCCAGTTCCTAGCTCAAGGCCAGCCTCTTGCCTCACATCAAAACAGCCTGTCTGGTCTCCTAACTAAACAGGACTGACTGGCCCCAGGCCTCGTGCTCTTAAAGGGGCAGGCTGCCCTGTTATAATGAGATGGCAATTTTTTAAAGTTCTACTTAATTATAAACTGTTGAAAACTTTCAAAGGACAAAGAAGAGGCATTTCTCCAGTCCAAAGGCTTCTCCCTACCTAATTTCAAAGGTCAGTTGCAAACAATGAAAGTGTTAGAGTTTCTCCAAAAAGGTTGAAAGAGTTTTTGGTTTTTTTGTTTGCTACTATTATAATGGAAAGTGTTCAATAACCTACGTAAAGGGGTCACAGCCATCTCCTAATATTACAAATACACCCTTATTAAAGCAGGAGAACATTAAAAATTGCCAAATGCCAGACAGCCCCTTCCTTTTTTTTTTTGGCATGTCCCAAATAGGGGCCAGTTAGAATCTCAATTCCTGCACTCAAGGGTACACATCTACCCATAAAAGAGGGAAAAGACAGGGACAATAACTCATTTCCCTATGAAGAAACTCACAGTGTGCATGGCCATGCCTGCACATTTCCCCTGCCCATTGGAGAATTCAGAGAAGGATTTTGCCTCCTGAGCCACAGTCTCTTGTAAATTCTGCCTGTGGTGGTATAGTTTGCTCTGAATAAGTGTTTGTAGTACATAGGTATAAAGGCGTTATTGTGAGGTAAATGGTGACAATATTTCATGCTAGCCCTCTGTAAAGGCATGGAGTTCACCCTTTATTATTTTTGCTGGAAAAAAAATATTAGAAAAAGTGAAGCGACTTTCTGGAACAGCCTTCTAAGGGGAGCAGTGGGGGCAAAAAACCAAACAGGCTTCAAGACTGAGCTTGATAATTTTATGGAGGGGATGGTACGATGGGCTTGCCTACAATGGCATGTGGCCCATCGGCTACTGCCATTAGCAAAAATCTCCAACAGCCAGAGATGGGACACTAGAATGGGAGGGCTCTGAGTTACTACGGAGAATTCTTTCACAGGTATCTGCCTGGTGGGTCTTGCCCACATGCTGATTGCCATATTTGGGGTCAGGAAGGTCAGATTGGCAGAGATCCTGGGTTTTTTTCACTGTCCCCTGCAGCGTGCTCACTTGCAGGTTTAAACTAGTGTGAATGATGTATTCTCTGTAACGTGAAGTCTTTAAACCATGATTTGAGGATGTCAGTAACTCAGCCAGCAGTTAGAGGTCTATTACAGGAATGGATAGATGAGGTTCTGTGGCCTGCAGTATGCAGGAGGTCAGTCTAGATGATCACAATGATCCCTTCTGACCTTAACATCTATGAGACTAAATTACACGTATGGCCATTCTTTTAGGGAAAATTTGCAATGCAACCTCTAAAAAAAATAGACTCTCCCCCTGCTTTCACAGCTGACACATATCTAAAATGTCCTGTTAGTGACAATATGTACACTGTATATATTCAATTACAATCAGCTTACCCAATAGCAACACTATAAATTACTCTAATATTTCATTTATCACACAAATAAATTTCAGTTCAGGCTCGTAGCACAAAGCTGTTGCACCCTGGATTGAAAACATGACCAGCCATGGGATATAATTTGATCTGAATGTAATTTAAGTCAATTGGATTTTGAATTACAACTAAAGATTTACTCTGCTTATTCTGTAGGTCTGTTTATGTGACAGACATTAGTGGTTGCAAAGGTGCTGTTACTCCTTGGGTTAAAACCAACAAGAATTTTAAAAATAGCCTAACTACTGAACATAATTGAATCCACTCATTACAAGCTATAAAGCAAGTTTACACACTTTTCTGTGAAGAAAAAAATAAACAAAATAATAAAGGATTCAAACAAGAAAAAAGACAGTTACTCACCTTTGTAACTGTTGTTCAAGATGTGTTGCTCATATCCATTCTAGTTAGGTGTGCGCACGCCGCATGCACATTCGTCAGAAGATTTTTACCCTAGTAATACTCAGCGGGTCAGCTGGGCGCCCCCTGGAGTGGTGCCGCCATGGCGCCAGATATACCCCTGCTGACCCAACCACCCCTCAGTTCCTTCTTGCCAGCTACTCCGACAGTGGGGAAGGAGGGTGGGTTTGGAATGGATATAAGCAACACATCTCGAAGAACAACAGTTACAAAGGTGAGTAACCGTCTTTTTTTTCTTCGAGTGCTTGCTCATATCCATTCCAGTTAGGTGAGTCCCAAGCCTTACCTAGGCGGTGGGGTCAGAGTGAGATGTGGCAGAATGCAAAACTGCTGAGCCAAAGGCTGCATCATCTCTTGACTGTTGAATCAGAGCATAATGTGAAGCAAAGGTGTGGACCGAGGACCAGGTAGCTGCGCGACATATCTCCTGGATAGGTACACGAGCCAGGAAGGCGGCAGATGAAGCCTGAGCTCTGGTAGAATGCGCGGTGATGTGGCTTGGGGAAATATGAGCCAAATCAAAACAAGTGCGGATGCACGCTGTCACCCAAGATGAGATCCTCTGAGAGGAAACAGGTAGGCCTTTCATTCGGTCTGCTACCGCGACAAAGAATTGGGGCGTTTCACGAAATGGTTTTGTCCGCTCAATATAAAATGCGAGCACTCTACGGACGTCCAGGGAGTGCAATTGTTGCTCCTGTCGCGTTGAGTGTGGCTTCGGGAAGAAGACCGGGAGAAAGATGTCCTGGTTAACATGAAAGGCTGAAACCACCTTAGGGAGGAATGCCGGGTGTGGTCACAACTGCACCTTGTCCTTGTGGAACACAGTGTATGGCGGATCCACCGTAAGAGCCCTAAGCTCGGAGACTCCTCTGGCCGATGTAATGGCTACGAGGAAAGCTGTCTTCGAAGACAGGTATAGTAGCGAGCAGGTTGCTAACGGCTCGAATGGGGGAGACATAAGTTAAAACCAGGTCGAGGTCCCAGGTCGGGGCTGGGCGGCGTACTTGAGGGTATAAGCGCTCCAAGCCCTTGAGGAACCTCGAAGCCATAGGGTGTGAGAACACGGAATGACCACCTTCGCCTGGGTGGAAGGTAGAGATGGCTGCCAAGTGTACCCTCAGTGATGACACTGCTAGGCCTTGCTGTTTGAGAGACCAGAGGTAGTTCAAAATAGAGGGGATCGAGACCTCAGTGGTAGTAAGATTAAGCGTTTCGCACCAGCAGGAGAAACGCTTCCATTTGGCCAGGTATGTTGACCGGGTGGCAGGCTTCCTGCTACCCAGGAGAACTTGTCATACTGATTCAGAGCAACGTAACTCTGACTGGTTTAGCCATGCAGCAGCCATGCCGTGAGGTGAAGAGCCTTCAGGTCTGGGTGGCAAAGCCGGCCATGGTCCTGAGTAATGAGGTCTGGGTGGAGTGGCAGGGTAATTGGGTTGGCTATTGACAGGTCGAGCAGCGTGGTGTACCAGTGCTGCTTGGGCCATGCTGGAGAAATCATGATGATGCGCACTCTGTCCCTGCGGAGTTTCAGCAGGACCTTGTGAACCAGCGAGAACAGTGGGAAGGCATAAAGGAGCTGGCTCTTCCACGGCCATCAGGAAAGCGTCTGAGATCGATCCCGGGGAAAGACCTTGGAAGGAGCAGAACATCTGGCATTTCTTGTTCTCGCGGGAAGCGAACAGGTCTATGTGGGGAAATCCCCAGTTCTGGAAAATAGAATGCATAACGTCCGGACGGATCGACCACTCGTGAGACAGGAAAGACCTGCTGAGTCAATCTGCCAGAGTGTTCCAAACGCCTGGGAGAAAGGATGCTACCAGATCTATCGAGTGGGCTATGCAAAAGTCCCAGAGTTGGATGGCCTCCTGACAAAGGGGGGAGGACCGTGTCCCTCCCTGTTCGTTTATGTAGTACATGGCCGTTGTGTTGTGTGTAAACACTGAGACACAACAGCCTTGCAACTGTTGCTGGAATGCCTGGCATGCCAGGCGGACTGCTCTCCGTTCTCGGACATTTATGTGTAATGCCAGCTCCTGAGAAGACCAAAGGCTTTGAGTACGAAGGTGACCGAGGTGAGCACCCCAGTCAAGAGATGACGCGTCCGTCGTCAGGGACATTGAGGGTTGGGGTGGATGGAACGGCATCTCTGCACACACCAGGGAGGGAGTTAGCCACCATTCTAGGGAGCCTAGGGTGCTCGGGGGAATGGTGACTATTGTGTCTACTGGGCCCCTGCCCAGGCGGTATACTGAGTTGAGCCAAACTTGGATAGGACGGAGGTGGAGCCTGGCGTATTTGGTTACAAACGTGCAGGCAGCCATGTGACCCAGAAGACCAAGACAAGTGCGAACCAAGGTTGTCGGGAAATTCTGTAGACCTCGGATGATTGTTGCCATCGCCTGAAACCGCGGCTGTGGTAAGCAGGCTCTGGCTAGATTGGAGTCCAGGATAGCTCCCATGAAGTCTAACCTCCGCATGGGAACCAGAGTGGATTTTTCTATATTGATCATCAGGCCTTGACGTGTGAATAGGTCCTTGACGATGTCCACATGCTGAGTGACTTGTGTCTCGGAGGCCCCTTGGATGGACCAATCGTCCAGATACGGAAAAACATGTATCCGACATCGGCGGAGGTAGGTGGCGACTACGGCCATACACTTTGTAAATACCCTTGGGGCTGTAGAAAGGCTGAACGGCAGGACCGTAAACTGGAAGTGCTGACGGTTGGCTACAAAGTGGAGGTATCTCCTGTGAGGAGGAAAGATGGCAATGTGAAAGTACGCGTCCTTCATATCGAGGGTGGCATACCAGTCTCCAGGATCCAAGGACGGGACAATGATCCCTGGGAACTTCAACTTTATCATAAACTGGTTGAGTCCTCACAGGTCTAGGATAGGTCTGAGACCTCCCTTCAACTTGGGGATTAGGAAATAACAGGAGAAAAACCCCTTGCCCCTTTCGTCCATCGGTACCTCCTTTATAGCTCCTATGGCAAGGAGTGTCTGCACCTCTTGTAAGAGGAATTGATCGTGAGAGGGGTCCCTGAAGAGGGATAGGGTTGGAGGGTGGGATGGCGGGGTTGAAATAAATTGGAGGGGGTACCCATACTCCACCGTGCGTAGGACCCAGTGATCTGAAGTTAACTGGGACAAAACCAGGAGGAAGTAAGGAGAGACAGCTGGAGAAGGGAGGAGAGGGATCCTGGCCTGTAACTGGTACGCCGCCCTCGGGCGCACCTTCAAAAGTTCGTCTTTGGTCCCGGTGGTGGTTTTGAGGGACCTTGATTTTGGCCCCCTTGGGGTCCTGACAGTCGTCATCTGCAACCACCTTGGCCGCGACGCCTGCCAAAGTCCTGTCTTTGTCTAGGCACAGAGTATGGGTGGTGAGGCTGGGGATGGAAAGGCCTGCATTGGGTCACCGGCGTATGCATGCCAAGAGAGCACATTATGACCCTGTTGTCCTTCAGGCTTGGCAGCCTGGGGTCAGTCTTCTCCGAGAAGAGGCCTTTACTATCAAATGGCAAGTCCTGAATGGTATACTGCTGCTCCGGTGGGAGGTTTGAAACCTGAAGCCATGAGATGCGCTTCATGGCAACACCTGAGGACAGAGTCCTGGCTGCTGAGTCTGCTGCATCCAACGAGGCCTGGAGGGAAGTTCTGGCCACCTTTTTCCCTTCCTCCAAGAGGGCAGCGAACTCTTGGCAGGAGTCTTGAGGGAGAAGCTCCGTAAACTTACCCACCGCCACCCAGGTGTTATAATTATAACGGCTAAGCAAGGCCTGTTGATTTGCCACCCGGAGCTGTAGGGCCCCTGCTGATACACCTTGTGGACGAATAAGTCCATTCGCCTAGCTTCCTTCGATTTTGGGGATGGCGCCTGCTGGCCGTGGCGTTCCCTCTCAATAACGGATGGGACCACTAATGAGTAGGGAGGAGGATGGACATACAAGTACTCGTATCCTTTAGAGGGCACCATATATTTACGCTCGACTCCCCTGGCCGCAGGAGGGATAGAGGCTAGGGACTGCCATATAGTATCGGCATTCGCCTGGATGGTCCGAATAAACGGTAGGGCCACTCTAGTGGGGGCATCCGCCGATAGAATGTCCACTTCCAGGTCCTCTACCTCCGGGACCTCCTCCACTTGGAGGTTCATATTGAGTGCTACCCTCCTTAGGAGGTCCTGATGGGCTCTCAGGTCGATTGGAGGAGGGCCCGAGGAAGATGTTCCTGCCACCGCCTCATCTGGAGAAGAGGAAGAGGAGACGCTGGAGATGAGCAGGTCCTCTGTGGCCTGTTGCTCTTGGGCAACCTCTGCTCCAGTGGAACCTGGGAGTCCGGTGGGTGAACTGGGGCTTCCTCCGCAGCAGCTAACCGTCGCCTCTGGCACTCGGTGGTCTGATGAGACAGAGCGGGACAGAACTACTGGTATGCCTTGGGCCTGGTGGTACACCCAAGGTGTCCAGAAAGACCACTGATGGGGTCCTTGGTCCTGGGCCTAGGTCTCTTGGAAGACTCTGGTGGGCACATCAGAATCGCAGTCCTGAGCATAAGAGCTGTCCACGTAGGAGGACACTGATGCATGTCTGGATGGCCATGGAGGTGCTGAAAAGCCCTGGGCAGAGTCTCTGTCTCTAGTGGACCCTGCTTTACTCGGCACTGGGGACCGGTACCAGGAGGCATACCGGTACTGGGAACAAGATCGAGAACTGCAACCGGAGCGGTGCCAGGAGGTCGACGGAGATCTCGAGGCTCGACGTTGAGAGCGGCTATGGGAGTCACGGTGCCTGGAGCGGTGCCGGGAGCTGGAATGGTGCTGAGAGTAGCGGGCCGGCGAACGGGATACCAACCGGTGCCGCGAGTGCGACCGGTACTGAGGAGAACTGTACAGGGACTGCGAGTGGCATCGAGAGCGGGAGCACTGACGGGATCTGGAACGTCTGTGGGACCATGATTGTGAACGGTGCCACTCTGCTGTGCCAACAGAGGATGGTCTTATCAAGGCAAGCTTGCCGATAGACTGTATTACCTGCACTGGCGGTGCTGGGGGTCGAGGCAGTGTCGACTCTGTCATGGCAATCAGATCCCTCGCCGTTGAGAATGTCTCCAGCATGGATGGAATAGTAAGCTCAACCACGGCTCACGCCGGGGAGCTGACAGGCACCGGATTCAACAGCCCTAATGGGACCGGAATCGACAGTGCCGATGTCGTCGGGGCCGTGGCAGGTGTCGGTGCCGGACAATCCAACTTAGACAAGCTCTCTGGCTGTGGTGCAGGTGGCATGGAAGCAGCAGGAGTCTTAGGCTCTCTCGACCTAGGGGAGAGGGAGCGGTGCTGAGTTGACTCTGGTGCCGGTGACAGCTGGTGCCGAGAGGCCTTGGCAGTACCGGCGCGATCCAATACCAAGGAGGTGCTTCTGCCCGCCGATTGACCAGCGCTCAGTGCTGAAGGCAGAGCGGTAAGAGCCGCGTCCATGAGGAGCTGCTTTAGCCAAAAGTCCCGCTCCTTTTTTGTTCTTGACTTAAAAGCCTTGCAAATGCGACACTTATCTGTCAGGTGAGATTCCCCGAGGCACTTAAGGCAGGAGTCGTATGGATCTCCTGTCAGCATCGGCTTATGACAGGCCAAGCACAGTCTGAAACCCGATGAACCGGGCACGAGCCCTGCACCAGGTGCGGGGAAGGGGCTAATCCCCGAACCCCTCTTAACTATACACTAACTATTAACAATAAAAATTAACTATAACTATATAACTTTGAATTATATATACACAACAAATAACTAGAGAACTACGAGTAGCTAGGGAGGTGGAGGTCAGTAAAACCACACTCCATTGTTCCATCGACTGACATGGGTGGTAAGAAGGAACTGAGGGGCAGTTGGGTCAGCAGGGGTATATATCCAGCGCCATGGCGGCACCAGTCCAGGGGGCGCCCAGCCAACCCACTGAGTGTTGCTATGGTAAAAATCTTCCGACGAACGTGCACGCGGCATGCGCACACCTAACTGGAATGGATATGAGCAAGCACTCGAAGAAGAATTCGAAGTTAAGGGAGGCAAAGGGATAGCTAATACTCAAAACATCCACACTTGACTGGACCTAGAACACAGATTTGACCTGAAAAAGAACTTGGTCCATTGACCATATATTATTTTGGCCACTAGCCACATATTCCTTCTTTTAGGACGGGACAAATTTAGGGCCCAACCATGTCTCACTTGTACCATGGCACAAAAAGACAGGTACTAGCTGAAGCTTTGGCTCCACTTTCCAAGGCACTGACTAGCATAACTATGCAGTGAGACAGGCATAGGTCTTGCACAAGGTACTTCTCTGCAGAGCAAAGGCAGAGTTGGAGTAACCCCCTAAACTCCAAGTGAGAATCTGCTTTCCAGTCGGCTCATGTACATGGCTTAGTGCAAAGCCACAATTCAGCTCTAACACATATCCATTGATCTGGGGGCAGCTGTTCTGTCCTCAACTAGACTAAGCACCACAATGAGCAAAAATCTGTAGTTTACATATTGTACCTCTGCTAAATTGACCAATTGTGCCTGTTGTTACAGACTTAACTCTGAATTTCTTTAATTACATCAGGTTTGTCAGTACTATCTTACAACCCTTTATGTCCCCGTTGCTGATGAGAGCAAAAGGAAGCAATAAAGTACGTTTACAAAAAGTAGGAAGATATGAATGGGTGAAATTATTCTTTGTAGTATTACTAACTGACTTCAAAGCAACCAAAACTATGTTAGGATTCTCACAATACAGAGAAGATGTTATGATCCCTGCCTCAGGAAGGAAGTAGACAAACTATGAATCAGAATCCACTAATGTAATAGGACTCCACACAGTTTTAGGGCCTGCTCTGGTGGACTGTGTTGCAGGATTTGGGCCTAATTTCGACATGATACAATATAATGGGTCAATGAAATACCTGGATGGGATTAAAGAAGGAAATGTGAGGGGAATATCAGCATGTGATTACCCAGCAAAGCCTAGTGCACAGAATAATAGAAGTCATTTTTACTTACATATTAATAATCTAGACAGACTTGTGTTAGCTCTGCTCCAGCTAGTGTGCTGAAAAGAATAGCAGTATGGACACTGTAGCACAGGAGGCGGCTCAGGTCACCACCCCATGCTCAGACTCAGAGCATAGGGCAGGCTTGAACTTGGGAGGCTAGCCTGCACTGCTGCCCAAGCTGATATGTCCATACTGCTATTTAAGTGCACTGCTCAAGCAGAACTAGCAAGAGCCTGTCCACCCAGGCAGAAGGCATGCTCCCAGCAGCTGTGTAGACAATCAGATGTACCAATAGAGACTTCACAAACCCTAGGTTCCTGCTCCCTGCACCACACTATACATAGGGTCTGCTGAACATCAGACCAGAGAAGCAGCAACAGCAGGGCCTGTGGATCTGAGTGCAAGTAAATCCACCAACCATTCCCTTCACATGTGTGGGGGTGCTAAGTGGAGGCACAGCATCTACGGAGCTGTGGAACTCACCAGTGTATAACACGTGCTCGTATTAGGATTTTCTCCTTAAACATAAAGGCCCTTTACATCACTTCTGTGGTGGCAAAAGGGACCCCTTGCCATTCCTTTTACCATCTTCTCAGCATTGGGCTGTGCCAGGGCAGATCAGGGTCGGAGGAGGGTGATAGCTAGGGTTGCCAACTGTCTAATCACACAAACCCAGTCACAAACCCCACCCCTTCCCCAAGACCATGCCCCTGTCCTGGCCCTCTTCGAGGCCTTGCCCCCCCCACTCCCAGCCTCCCTCCTTCCCTCCAGCACTCGCTTTCCTCCATGCTCACTCACTTTCACCAGGCTGAGGCAGGTGGCTGAGATGGAGGTGTGGACTCTGGGCTGGGACCAAGGGGTTTTGAGTGTGCGAGGGGGTTCCAGGCTGAGCATGGGATAGGGGGTTGAGATGAAGGTGATGCGGGCTCTGGGAGGGAGTTTGGGTGTGGGAGAAGGCTCTGGGATGATCCTGGTACAGGGGGTCAGGATGCAAGAGGGGGTGAGGGCTTCCGGAGGGAGTCTGGATGCAGGAAGTGGCTCAGGGCTGGGGCAGTTGGTTGGGGTACTGGAGGAGGTTCGGGGTGCGGACTCTGAAAGGGAGTTTGGGTGCGGGGGGGGCTCCGGGCTGGGGTAGTGGGTTGGGGTGTGGGAAAGGGTTTGGGGTGCAGGCTCTGTCCAGGGGGCCTTTACCCCAGGTGGCTCCTGGAAGCAGCAGCGTGACTGGCAGCAGCTCCTAGGCTTAGGGGTGACCATGCAGCTCTGCACACTGCCCCTGCCTGCAGGCTCCACCCCCCTGCAGCTGTTATTGGCTGTGGTTCCCTGTTCCTGGCCAATAGGAGCTGCAGAGTCAGCACTTGGAGCAAGGGCAGCATGCAGAGATCCCCTGGCTGTGCCTCCACCTAGGAGCCACTGCTGGGCATGTTGGCCACTTCAGAGAGTGGTGCAGAGCCAAGACAGGTAGGGAGCCTGCATTAGACCCACTGTGCTGCCGGACTTTTGTGGCCTAAAATCTCCCAGATTGGCTTCACTAGCCTCTGGGAGATCGAGCCCAATTCCAGGAGACTCCCGGCCAATCCATGAGAGTTGGCAACCCTAGACTTAGATGCCAACATACTATAAACCTGTGGAAGTTGTAGAATTCCATGACAGATCACCAAAATACATACTGCTATATCAAAAGGCGTTTTGAAAAGTAGTATATCTGTATTGCTAACATTTATTCAGTGAGCAAAAGCACTGTCAACTGAATTTGCATTTCACAGTTGGCGCCAATCCCACTCCACACTGATAAGATCAAAATATAAAAATAATAAAGAGATGCCCCAGCACATGAACACATTTTCTGGCACTACATGAAAAATGGATTTCAGGGAAGACCAACTGACAGAAAAAGTGGATTCCTAATTTTTTTTTTTTTTTAGAAATTTACAAGCCATTGTAAATACTCCAAAGTATTTTAAATAGGGTGACCAGATGTCCGTTTTTAAAGGGACAGTCCTGTTTTTTGGGACTTTTTCTTAAATAGGTGCCTATTATCCCCCACTCCCGTCTACTTTTTTCACAGTTGCTATCTGGTAACCCTAAATTTAAACAAATTGTGAACAATCTCAATTTTCAGCTTAATTCTCTGAGAATTTATCCAACACAACTCTTATTTCCTAGCTGCCTGTTGCTGGTGTATGGTATTGCTGTGAGCAGTTACAGAGTCGCACAATACATCCGAGTTCAGTGCATACTACTAATGAGCAAAGTGATTCTTGGATGTATACTGTAGCCTTTATGTACATGTAATAACTATTGAAATTAATGAAAGCTGTGGGTCTGCAAGGACTGCAAAATTAAACCCATCATAACTAAAGCACTTTGCAATCTACCAGGTCAACGTGATTTAAGCATGTGCTTAAAGTTAAGAATGTGCATAAGTGCTTTGCTGAATCTGGGTCATATTCTGTAAACTTCATCTAAATACACTTTTACACAGAAGTTACAAATCTAACAAAACCAAAATTTTTAGTTTGTAAAATACAAAAAACATTTCCAGTTAATCAAAAATAATTGGTCAGCCTGCTTTCAGTTAGGATGTATCTGTGCACCCCCAAACAATTTCAAGGATACTACACTTTTTCAATGAGTAACCATTTATTTATTTGTGGGGTAATGGTGTTTCTGATTTGCTACCAGCTAATCATGCTGGTCTTAAAAGACAGCCCAGACCTAAGGAGGAGCTGTGTAAGCTTGTCTCTCTGACCAACAGACATCAGTCCAGTAAAATATATTACCTCATCCAACTTGCCTCACATTTCTCAAGTTATTTATGATTTTAAAAAAACCATGCTTTTAAAAAAAGAGAATTTTTCAGAAATGGTCCAGGTTTTACAGCAGTTTCACATACAAACTCCAGCCCTACGTTTATTTCCCACTAGGCAACCCTGATTGTCAGGTATATTACCTTTCTGTCTGACGACATGTATATATTTGTGGCAAGCTGAATTGTATTTCCATCTACATAGTGAGAGAGAAAATTACATTAAAATAAAAAAATTACAGAAATGTCTCTTTACTGTATCAATGAAGATGAAGAGAAAGAGAAAGGTCTGAAGACAGTACATGGGAAAAGAGAGAAATCATCTGGAGAAAAATCCTCATGATACAAAAATGACCCAGTAGGTATATTACTTGACATTGCTCATATGTAAAACACATATTTTCACTATCAAAAAAAGGTAATGATTAATCTGTAACTAAGGGCTGGTCTACACTACAGGGTAAAATCAATTTTAGATACGCAATTTCAGCTATGTGAATAACGTAGCTGAAGTCGAATATCTAAAATCGATTTACTCAACCGGCCTCACCACACGGGATCGATGTCCGCGGCTCGCCATGTCGATTCCGGAACTCCGTTGGGGTTGGTGGAGTTCCGGAATCGATATAAGCACGCTCAGGGATCGATATATCCCGTCTAGATTAGACGCGATATATCGATCCCCGAGCAATCGATTTTAACGCGCCAATACGGCGCGTAGTCTAGACATGGCCTAAGACAAATAAGACCATAGCTCAGATCCTCAATCGGTGCAAAATCATTAATGTAGCTATGCTGATTTACCCCAGCTGAGATCTGGCCCTATAAGTCTGGAAACTTTTCAGTTTCTTACCATGGTTCATATATGGGCCTTTTAAGAGCTATCATTTCTGAATCTTTGAAGATTAATAGGATTTCCTCCTTTCCAAGACAAGTTATCCAATTATAAGTACAAGCTGAAGAATTAGTGTTTCTAAGGATCTGAAAGGTCTAACTGTATTTGTATCAGTCCAAACAGGTAAGTTCTGTGTGTTAAAAGAATATCTACTTTTAAAATAAAATTTGTCTTGTTTCACATATCACTGGATGGATCCTCCAATGGGTGTCATTTTTTTTAAAGGGAAATTTTGGATAGCCTTCCTGCTCTTGCTTTCTGTCTCTGAGCAGAAAGGGAGCTGGACACTCTGTTTCTCAACTCTCTGCCCACTGCTGTGTCCTGTTCCTCAGGGAGGAGGAAGAAGATGTATTTCTGCAATTATTTTAATGACTTCCAAAATATTTTTTAAACATTCATAGTTATTTTGTATATTTACACAGGCCTGCCCAGAGGATTCAGGGGGCCTGGGGCAAAGCAATTTTGGGGGCCCCTTCCATAAAAAAAAGTTGCAATACTATAGAATGCTATATTCTCATGGGGGCCCCTGCAGGACTCAGGGCCTGGGGCAAAATGCCCCACTTACTTCCCCTCTGGGCAGTCCTGTATTTAAGTGTACAAATATTTATACTACACACACAAAAGACAGAGAGAGAATGTTTTATTGTTGCAATCTGTAAATTAAATGCACAGTTCCAAGTCTTTCTATTTATATTTTTGATATCTGCCTTTTTACTACCTCTAATGAGAAGACAGTTTTATTTTGCTTTGTATATTTGCCAATGCACAAAACTTTATGTTGTAATGTTGACTAAAGTTGAAGGATGTCATAATTTGAAGAGGTTTTTGATATAATCTTAATAATATCCAAAGCTGCCAAAAAAGCTAAATAGGTCAAACTTAAAAGATTGAACAAGGCTGAATACAGGTACAATGAATGAATGAATGAATAAATGAAAGGCAAGACTAGTAGATTCTACAAACCCCAAATTTCAGAGCTAGAGGAAATCATCTTGATTTAAATTTCAGTACTTTCTTTATGTTAAGTGACTAATTTGATACCTATTTTATTTTATTTTTCGCCACCCTATTATACCCACTACTGATAAAACAAACAGGACATTTTAGTTTTAATCTTCTTACTACATAACCCAAATAACTTCAGTCATGTTTGCATTAATGCTGCATTAATCATGTTGTTGCGTATTAATGAGTTTTCAGGCTATGCTAATTACTGTCATAGATTCTGCAGCAGCCCATTAAATATACAAATTACAGAATTAAAGAGCCAGAGCTCTTCATGATTAATCTTTAAATGGAGAAAAACTAATGATGTCTGTACAAAGTTTCTCTCTACTTTTGGCTGACTGAGCCCAATGAACAATCAATTAGAATATTTGAAGAATACGAAAATTGCACATAATAAAGATTGCACGCAGTTATTCC
Source organism: Chelonoidis abingdonii (assembly GCF_003597395.2). Lineage (NCBI taxonomy): Eukaryota > Metazoa > Chordata > Testudines > Testudinidae > Chelonoidis > Chelonoidis abingdonii. The sequence continues at coordinate 170,335,761 of NC_133771.1, forward strand.
AAATAGCTTTGTATAATTTTCTAAGTTTGTCATATGGACTTTTATAATGTTTTTCAATCTTGAAGGCCTTCTTAAGTGTCACATAGGAGTAAAAGCTACAGGCTTTGAATTCATTATTACATACCCATAGGAAGCAGCTGGTTCAGTATGAATATAGTAAATCAATCTTCTCTTTTTAGCAAGGACACCAGTCCTGTTACTCCCTAGTTAGTAAGATTTACAACAAACCTTGGCGAAAAGAAAGCCAAGATAAGTTTAGAGTCATCTGATAAGATTTGATGTATTAGTAGCACTTTCTCCTCACGGTAATCAAGAGATGTTCTGTTCACTAAGGAAGCAATGTCTAGTGGTTAAATTAAGGTATAGCGAATAGGAGATCTGGATTCTGTACCCAGCTACTGACTCAGAAGGTCGCCTCTGTCTAGTTATTTAATTTCTCTGTGTCTCAGTTTTCTCTGTCTGTAAACAGGGTCTAACAGTGCTTGCATAATCTGGCAGGATTATTTTGAGATTTGATAAATGTTTATAAATCAACCACATTAGGAGAAATAGTGGAGGGGTTGTAAAGATCAACTGAAAAATACCAAAGCTGCCAAACTCAGACAAATATACTTGGAAAAATTACATGAATGTCAGCTCTATTCTTCCACTTAGGAATAGGATTTATCCAGGAAAAGTGTTCTTGTAGAACCCTGTGTAAATGCATTGTATTACATAGCAAATCACAAGTTTCCTCTGAAAAGAATGGCATTTCATTCCATGTTAATATTACTTTGCAGTTCAGTAGTTACTTTTCAACCTAGAGTCAACGAGGGCTTCATAAACACTAATTAATTGAAGTCTCACAACATAGGTATATCTGTAACATAAAAAAGAAAAAGAAAAATCCTGTCTCATGACTGGCTGAAAACAGTCATGAGATGAATCATTACATTTCTTTCAGAGTAGCAGCCGTGTTAGTCTGTATTGGCAGAAAAAACAGGAGTACTTGTGGCACCTTAGAGACTAACCAATTTATTTGAGCATAAGCTTTCGTGGGCTACAGCCCAATTTATCGGATGCGTAGACTGGAACATACAGCAAGAAGATATTTATACATACAGAGAACATGAAAAGGTGGAAGTAGCCATACTAGCTGTAAGAGTTCAATCAACTGAGATGAGCTATCATCAGCAGGAGAAAAAAAACTTTTGAAGTGATAATCGAGATTACCCATAGAAGCTGTGAGGATACTTAATATGGGGAAATAGATTCAATTAGTGTAATTAGCCATTACACTATTGAATCTATTGATTGGCCTCTTACAGTTGGTATGGCTACTTCCACCTGTTCATGTTCTCTGTATGTATAAATATCTTCTTGCTGTATGTTCCAGTCTATGCATTCCGATGAAGTGGGCTGTAGCCCACGGAAGCTTATGCTCAAATAAATTGGTTAGTCTCTAAGGTGCCACAAGTATTCCTGTTCATTATATTTCTATTATTTACTTCCACCGAGGCAGCTAATACTGAGGTCCTGCAAAAATGTGGACCATTCAGCACACATACCTAACTAAGCACACACTGTGAGTTCTATTTCCCTCCCAGGATGATCAAAGGCATGGAAAAACTCTCATGAGGGAAGAGGGATTGAGAAGACTGTCATTGTTAGAGATGAGAGGAATAAGAGGGGCACACGATAAATGTATATAAAATAATGAATGGTATAGAGAAATGAGATTATGAGCTTCTGTTCTCCATGTCTCATAATACAAAAACAAGGGGACATTCAATTAAATTAAAAGTTGAAAAGTTCTAACCAAAGAAAACGAAACATTTTCACACAATGTGTAATTCAACTGTGGTGCTCATTACCAGAGGAAGTCATTGAGACCAAGAACTTAATAAGAATGAAAAACGGAGTGGACGTTCACATGGATATAAAAATATCCAATCATCTTAATTAATAACAAACCTTTCAGAAAGAATATTAAACCCACGCTTCAGTGTTTAAGCCAATCTCTGACTACTAGAGGTCAGGATGAGACCTAATGTGGAGGTCAGATTATCTCACATTTTTCTGTTGGGGGGTTCTTACATGATCCTAAGAAGTAGCTGGTGCTGGCCACTGTAAAGATAGGATACTGGATTAGATGTACCTCAGCTACAGCAGTTCCTATGTTCTAGAAGGTAAGAAGGTTTTTCTGAACCTCTAACTCAATAATCCGTTTTGAACATTATTCATTTAAAGGAATGGAAAAACTACACGGGATTTATGTAATTAACTGAAATTCTAGCCTAACTACTTGTGAATATTTGTAGTACATATGCGGGATTCATATTTCAGTGAAAAGTCAAGTTTGTTGTCCCTGAAGGCAAACTGTTGCCTCTGGGGTTAATAAATGTTGGTTTTCCCCTCAACTAAAGTCAATATCTGCTTACTATACCCATTCATTTACACAGATGCATAAAAGGATACACGTTAAAGAAGCTAAGTGTCTTGTCCAAGTTCAATAAATACATCTAGGAATATCTCCGGAGTTCTGACTTTCAGTCATCTGGTCGTGGATACAGCATTTAGCCAGGATTATACCTTTAGAATGGTATTTCAATGAAAGGGAATACGAGTTCTCATCCTAGATTTCTTCACAAGGCCAAGCCTTGCACAATGTAGAAGCTAGTTGTAATTTCATTGTTTTATACTGAAAAAACAGGGCAGTGGTAATCTGCATGAACAAGTGACCGATTATTCATAAAAGAGCTACTATATATTATTATCTGACTTGAGCAGAAATCAGGAAGCTTCTCAAATTTGTAGTGTTTTTCTCAGGTAACATCTGATTTTTTTGGTTTATATATCTAATTAATTATGAGCCTATCATAACAACCCAGCTCACAGCATAACAATATGCGATGCATATAAAACCCCACCCTAATTCATATTAATAATGCTTTAAAAGTATATACATTAAAAAGTGAAAAGTTCAAAAAAAAAAGAGTCAGCCAAATCTTTGCATATAACATATTTTCTCTGAGAAAGCCTGATTAACTAGGTAGGACTTGTAATGCACCCATAAGGTCAACAAACTGAGGCTCTGTTGGAAGAAAAGGCAAGTAATTTCTGGACTAAAGGGCCCTCTACTGAAAATGTTCTGATCCCAACCCCTAATGTTGAAATATAGGGACAGTCAGATAAAGCATTCTTTGTAATATCCAACTAAGTTCATTGTTGCAGGGACTGTATTTTTGTTACCTGTGTATACAGTAGTTTCCCAGAATACCCTGGTTAAAAAATTGTCCTTCATATGTAAAAGTCTTGTAGCTCACATGCTTAGTAGTATCTGTAAAGGTGCACGTGTTGTATTAATCTGTTTAGTCTAAGGTTCTAGGAAAAATCACCGCCAGTGAAGTTTCCCACCTTCCTGGATTTTGGGGGCGTGTCATAAATAGATAGCTAAGGGTTAAGTTCTTTTACTGTAAAGGTTAACAAGAGAACCAAACACCTGACCAGAGGACCACTCAGAAACGGATTTTTCAAAGCTCAAGGAGGGAATTTTTTGGTCTTTTGTTCTGACCTCAGCTATGAGAGGGATCTTTTCTATCTGTAAGCTTCTAATCTTCAGTTTCAACGTTGTAAGTACAAAGGTAGAAAAAACAATAGCTGTTATTGGTTTTTTTTGTATTTACATGTGTGTAGTTGCTGGAATGTTAAATTGTAATCTCTTTTTTGAATAAGGCTGTTTTTCAATTTTTTCTTTAAGAAATAGCCCGTTATGTCAACTGAGCAGAGAATCATGTCATAGTGTTTTTTTTTTCTTTTTTATATAAAGACCTTTCTTTAAGACTTGGCTTGAGTTTTTTCTCTTCTGGAGGCAGAGCGAACGAAGGGGAGGGAATTCTCTTGTGTAGATCAGGAGGGTAAAGCTCTGGGCAGCAGCCAGGGAATTTGTGAGGCGGGGAAGAAGAATAGATCATTCGTTTCTGGTATTTGTGTCTTTGTGAAGAGAAAAGGCATGCTCTTGGTCATCGTGAATGTAAAGAGATGCATCAGTAACTCCAGCTTAAGCCCAGAGAGGAAATTCTGGGTGGGAGAGAGAGGGGGAAGGGAAGTGGGTTACTTCCCTTTGTGGTAAGACTCAGGGCTTCTGAGTCTTGGGGTTCCCCAGGGAAGGGTTTGGGAGACCAGAGGGAGCCAAAACCCTGGAATTTTTGGCTGGTGGCAGCGAAATCAAATCTAAGCTGGTAATTAAGCTTAGAGGGGTTCATACAGGCACCCAGATTTCTGGACGCTAAGGTCCAGATTTGGGAATGCTTATGATAGGGCCCTACTCCCTGACTGGGGCCTCTAGGTACAGCTGCCTGGGAATTACATGGAGAGAGAAGAGGTCTCTGGGATACGCATGAACCAAACCATCAAAGTACAACACCATGAAGTGAACCCACAAGCAAACTCGAGGTCAGTGATTAAAGATAGAAGATAAAATATAACCCTTTATTTAGTATTTGCAGCAGTAGTACAAACATAATGTTGCATAGGTAGAGAGTAATTAAACTGATTGAGGGAAAAGAGCATGACTAGAACTGGGTAAAATGCAAATACATCAAAATTAAAGTCAGTGTAATGATCTGAAACAGCAAATTTAAACAACAGCACACTAGCCAAGCCAGAATCCCATCACATGGTATCAGAGAAGACAGAAGTACAATAAGATGGAAATCCTACAGCAACTAAGGATGCTTATTGATTAGACGATGTACATACTGAATAAGAGGATAACTAAAAGAAGCCTAATGAGTGGTTTGAGATATACAGTAGGCCAAAGTGGAAATGGAATAAGAAGAATTAAAAAAAGCTTTAGATAGAAATATAAGACAAAGCAAAAGCTCAGCAAAAATATAGCAATTCAAGTTAGAACCTCAGCAAGAAATGCAAGTGATGGCAGAACTGCAAGATCAAGCTAACAATGTACTCAGGCTAACACAAAGTTTCAAAGCAGAACAACAAACTCAGCAATTGACAAATGTTAATGATTCTAAGAAGGAGGCAATAACTGAAAGTAAGAAATGTGCACTATTTCATTCGGTAGCAGTTGCAATAACCTTCTCCTAATTATTTTTGACATAGTGACCTTCAGAAGAAACCTAAAAAAGCTGGGTTCACTTACAGGAAATAAACTCACAAAAGAGTTTTTCCATGTCTTATCTGTAGACAACAAACTATTTCATATATGTTTGAGGGAGAGTTCGCTAGGTAAATATTTAACCAAGCTACATTTACTCTATATATGATGCAAACACCACATTAAAGACTCGCTGAGGAAAAATGCTGAGAGACCTCCACCTCTATTAATTTCAATGAGAGAGTATTCATCAACTCATGAGAGATACTCAGAACCTTGTAGGACTGCACCTTAAAAGTGCAGTTGGTCCTGTGTCACAGCAGCTGAGAACAACATTTCATAAGATTGTTGTTGTTTTCTCTTTGGACCTGAGCCTTTAAACCTAGAAAGTTCAAGCCTCACTACCATTTTTTTTAATGGGGCTGACTCTAGTAATTGTAAAAAGTAGCACTTGCCATCAGAAATTGTCTTTCACCACTGCAAAACAAGGGAGAAGGAGAAGAGGAGAAATGGAAAATTAAAATCTTCCCCCAAAGGACTGATTAATGGTGTCTCCAAAGGGATCACTGCTCCTTTTTGATGTTTGCATATTGTAGTTAAGTATCACTATTTCTTAAATAGAATCCAAGGAGAAGCAACCTGTACCACTTGCAATAGAATTTTAATATATTAGATGCATTCAGGATACCTGTTGATGCTGTACATATGACTAGATAAGAAGAGGTTCTATAAATACATTAGTAGCAAGAAAAGGATGAAGGAAAGTGTAGGTCAGAAAACATCAGGAAAGCTGAAGTGTTTAATGCCTATTTTACTTCAGTCCTCACTAAAAAGGTAAATTATGACCCAATTAGTATTAACAACAAGGGGGAAGGAATGCAAGCCAAAAGGGAAAAAGAGTAAGTTAAAGAATATTTAGATAAATTAGATGTTTTCGTGTGATGAAATTCACACTAGAGTACTAAGGGACTAGTTGAAACAATGTTGGAATAGTTAGCAATTATCCTTGAGAACACATGGAAGATGGGTAACATCCCAGAGAACTGGAGAAAGACAAAAATATTGCCTATCTTTAAAAAGGGTGAAATAGGAGACCTGAGAAATTATACACCAGTCAGCCTAACTTCAACACTGGAAAGATACTGGAACAAATTATGAAACTATAAATTTCTAAGCACTTAGGGGCCAATTGGATTACAACAAATAGCCAGTATGGATTTCTCAAAAACAAATTATCCCAAACCAACCTAACTTCCTTCTTTGACAATGGTTATTGGCCCAGTGGATGGGGGCAAGACGAAGTTGCAGACATGATGCGATACATCTTGATTTTAGTGAGGCTTGACACAATCCCACGTGACAGTCTCATAAGCAACTTAGAGACATGAGGCCTGGATGAAATTATTATATGGTGGATGCCAAACTGGCCAGACTGTATTCAAAGTGTAATTATCAATGGTTCTCCATGAAACTGGGAGGAAATGTCTAGTGGGGTCCTTCAGGGGGTGTGTGCTGGGTCCGATGCTAGTCAATATTTTCATTAAAGGACTTGGATAATGGAGTGGAGAGTATGCTTATAAAAATCTGCAGATGACACCAAGCTGAGAGGGTTTGCTAGCACTTTGGAGGACAAGATTTGAAAGCAAAATTATCTTGACAAATTGGAGAATTGGTCTGAAATCAACAAGATGAAATTCAATAAAGACAAGTACAAAGTACTACACTTAGGAAGGCAAAATCAAATGCACAACTATAAAATGGAGACTAACAGGGTAGGCAGTAGTTCTACTGGAAAAGGTTATAGTGGATCACAAATTTCATATGAGCCAACAAGGTGATGCAGTTGAGAAAAAGGCTAATATCATTCTGGGGTATATTAACAGGAGTTCCTTATGTAAGACACAGAAGATGATTGTCCCACTCTACTTATAACTGGTGAGGCATCAGCTGGAGTACTATGTCCAGGTTTAAGCACTACACTTTAAGACAAATGTAGACAAAGTACAGAGTGTCCAGGGCAGAGCAACAAAAATGATCCAAGTTTTACAAAAGCTGACCTATGAGGAAATGTCTATAATAAACTGGGCATGTTTAGTCTTGAAAAAAGGAAAGTGAGAGGGAACCTGATAGTCTTCCAATATGTCAAAGGCTGTTCTAGAGAGGACTGTGATCAATTGTTCTCCATGTCTACTGAAGGTAGAATAAGAACTAATGGGCTTAATTTGAAGTAAAGGCAATTTAGACTTAGATATTAGGAAAAACTTTTTAACTGTAAAAACTTCAAGCACTGGAACAGGCTTCCAAGGGAGGTTTTACAATCCCACCCACTGGACGTTTTTAAGTACAGGTTAGACAAACACCATGAGGGCTGATCTAGGTATACTTAGCCTTGCTTCAGCACAGGAGGCTTGACTAGAGGACCTCTCAAGGTTCTTTCTAGCCTTACATCTCTATGATTGAATAGCTATATATAGCCACTGTAGACTGAAGTTCAAAGTTATAAATAAAAGTTAAGAAAGGCAAGAATCTATTGTCAGCAGTACAACAATTTTCAATTTCAAAACAAGACATCTGCTATTGTACAGAATATTTTAATTTGAATGTGACAAAATTACTATGTAGTATAATAATTTAGTGCCTAATTCTGTCTTCTTTAACACAAGTGACACTCCTGAAAAGAGAATTATATCCCCCATGTAAGTAATAGAGGAGTGTGGCCCTAATTAGAGCATGCACTAGCCAACCTCCGTACAAGCATGTACAAGGGGGAGGAGACAAGGCTCTCCCTCCAATCCAGCTAGTATCTCTGTGCAGTGGCTGGCCAGCATAGTGACCCCATACATAGGGGTCTGAAAGGCAGCAGGAAGAAGTTATGGTTCCAGTGCTGGTTTAGGGGGAGATGGCTAGGCACTATGGGTGATACATCCTTGTCATGGATGGCACAGATGACACTGGTTTGCATGGGAACCACTAGGAGAGGAGCTCCAGATCTCTTCTGGTTGATTCCAGCTTCTGTATGACCTCTCCTCACTCTCTCCAATGCTTCTGAGTGTGCAAAGGTAGAATCTATTCCAGGGGTTGGCAACCTTTCAGAAGTGGTGTGCCGAGTCTTCATTTATTCACTCTGATTTAAGGTTTTGCATGCCGGTAATACATTTTAACATTTTTAGAAGGTCTCTTTCTATAAGTCTATTAATATATAACTAAACTATTGTTGTACGTAAAGTAAATAAGATTTTTAAAATGTTTAAGAAGCTTCATTTAAAATTAAATTAAAATGCAGAGCCCCTTGGACCGAAGGCTAGACCAGGGCAGTGTGAGTGCCACTGAAAATCAGCTCGCATGCCGCCTTCAGCACGTGTGCCATAGGTTGCTTACCCCGATCTATTCTATAGTTTGAAGCAGGCACAGCACTTGAATTGCTCTTAAAATGGTCATTTAAAATTATTTTCAGCTATTCATCATTAATAAATACTATCTTTTTATTTTATATTGATGATCATGTCACCACAAATATATGGACCAATGATCAGTTGGTGGATTTTATGTTAGTCACAGTACATTAGGCAACATTCACCCTACCATCTCTGTTCTGCCTAGCTTCTACAAAATAAGTGTCATGAACAACATGACCACGGTGCGTTGAGCCAGCTGTGGAAGGTTTAGCACCAATTTGGAGTCTGGCTTATTCCCAAGACTCAAACCTCTGGACCCACTGTACAAATCAAGCATGCTTGGAAGAAAAGCATATGGGGAATACTATAGTGGCTATATTCTGATATCATGTGCTGTATACCATTTACATTTTGTTAATCAGATATTTAATAACTGCACTCCAGGAAATATTCTAATAGTGACAAGTAAAACATTTGGACATCTTTTCCAGGCTATGAAAGCCAGAAAAGTCCTAGTTGCAACTGCTAAAATCAAGGACTTGGGCAGGCAAATTCAACTTGAAGGAACTCCTTGGCACTTGAAACCTGATAAAATAATGGCAAACACAAGAATGGAAAAAGTTATATGACACCCTTTGGAATTTCTTTGCAAGATCAGATAACTTTAGACTTTATGTTGGTCACTTGGGCCAAAAAAGAAAATGGAAGAAAAAGACCTACAAAGCAATCTTTTATTGAATACTTGTATTGGAGGTATGTGCTGGAAAAATGCAAAATGAAACTGAAACTAAAAGGTTTCAATAGGAGTCTATTGGAGTCATAGTGTCACAGAAGAAATTGAAAGGAAAGAGAATACACAGACATTATTTGATCCAAACCTGAAAGGAAGATACTTCCAATCCATGTAGACATATACTTGATTCTTACCTCACACCTCTTTTATGCTGCTGAAACGCCATTGACTTAAATGGAGTAGCTCATGATTTACAGTGGTCTAAGACACTAGTCAATAGAACTATGGCAAATTGAACTAGCTGAAGAACTGGCCATATATTTTTAATGTGCTTTCCATTTTAATGATCTAAATAACAATTTAAAACATAAAGATAAGGGCAGTATTAGAAATAGTTTTTCTTTTCCCCAATGGTATTTCTTCAGTATAGAGTGATATAATTTGGCCTCAATGCATTGTGAGATTTGAAAAGGGAAATTAAATTATTTTATGTTACCTCTGTATATTTTTAATTCCTTATGGCAAACTTGAATTAAAGGCAATGTCTTTGTTTCCTGCCTTTCTGTTAATTTTTATAGTATTGCTTAAAACATGAATGATTGCCAAATATATGACTGACTAATCCTGAATGATGATAATAGGGAAATCTCTTTCCTCTGGTGGTAAACTCACTGATAATTTAATTCCTTTTTTCCTCTCTCCTCTCAGATATGGGGCTTTATAGGACATGGAAGATTATGATTGATTGCAATATTGTAATATAATGAATCAGAAGCTGGATGACTGGCCATACAATATTGGTTAAAGACATCATACTCTGTTCTATATTCTTCTGTCTTTCCAATATAACCATGATACACAGTTTTTGTAACATATCTGAAAATAAACGAAATTAAAATAGTGGAAAAGACTGCTTTTGTGGGGGACAACTAGGTTAATGAACCAGCTTGCACCTACAATGGGAAGCACATTTCTGGGACCTGATTTTTTAGAAGTGCTGAACCCCCCATATGTCTAACTGAAATCAATGGGAGCTTCAGATGCACAGCACTTCTGAATATCTAGCCCCAATGGGTATATGTATATTAAATGTAAAAAGTCTTAATATTAATGAAAAACTTAAAATCTAAGTAATTAAGCATACATTCAAAAATTTAATGGCTCAATCCTCAGTGCAGCTGAAAAGAGTGAGGTAAAAAGGCTGGAAGCCACCTTTGTGCTTCCCAGTCCTGGGCTTCTTGTGAAAACAAAATGGCCCCCAGTGTAATTAAGGCCTGGTCTACATTTAAAAGTTTTCTGTCATAGCTGTGTCAGTTCGGACTCTGACAAAAATCACACCCGTAACCAATAACTATGTAATCTCACAAAATGTTATTAATAGCACTTTGGCTGTTGATGTTTCATTTTCCAGTGCCAATAGATTCATAGATTCATAGACTCTAGGATTGGAAGGGACCTCAAGAGGTCATCGAGTCCAGTCCCCTGCCCTCAAGGCAGGACCAAATACTGTCTAGACCATCCCTGATAGACATTTATCTAACCTACTCTTAAATATCTCCAGAGATGGAGATTCCACAACCTCCCTAGGCAATTTATTCCAGTGTTTAACTACCCTGACAGTTAGGAACTTTTTCCTAATGTCCAACCTAAATCTCCCTTTCTGCAGTTTAAGCCCATTGCTTCTTGTTCTATCATTAGAGGCTAAGGTGAACAAGTTTTCTCCCTCCTCCTGATGATACCCTTTTAAATAATGTCATCTGAAATTACCCAGAACTGTGGCTTTTATAATAAACCAATATAACCCAGCACCAGTTAAATGCCAAAGGTAAGAAGGGGAATGGCTCCTGTGCAAAGTGATTTTAAAATATCCACCCTCTATCCCCTTACTTCTCTTTTGTTATTAAGATATTCTGGGCCTGATTCTGTTCCCACATTGGTATTACGCCAACATAATGCCACTGAATTCAGTGGAGTTACTCCTGATCTGTGCAAACAGGAGATCAGAATGAAGATTTTTGCATGGAGATGGGCCTGAGCCCCAAAGTGTTGTGAGGAGTTCAGTTCCAGGATTTGTTATAGCAGTACAGTATCAGGTTTCTTCTTTAACATTCTATACAGAACTGGGGTTTATTAAAATTGTTAAAAATTTATTTTAAAGTACTGAACATTACTGCTATATTTGTAGTACTCCTAAACCTACAATAGGGAATACTGTGAACATCATAATAATAATTACATTGCTTATTGTTAAAGGCAATATTGCATAGATTTTAATGGCTATCCCTGGTATAGTGACTTGAAGCTGTGTTTAGAAAGTTGCAGATTGCTCAGATGGAAGAGCAGACTGCATTTGTGGATGGAAGCTTGTCACGGTGACTTTGCTGACCTGGCATCCAAAGAGTAAGTAACGTTCCAGAGAAGAGGGACATCAGACAAGTTTGAAAAGATTTGGTCTAACTTCCTAGAAACCTTTGATTATTCCCTAGCAGATGGAAACCAAGATGTTGCTCTCCTTTTCTCCACTTCCCATTTCTTTGCTTTTTTGTTCTTTTGTCCTTTTTTCTGTTCTCTCCTTATTTTTAGGAAAAATATATAAATCGCTAATAAAACATTGAGGAAGACTTGGACATCATGTTAGCGTATATGGTCCACTACTCCACCCCCCCAGCCCCCAAAAAGTGTATACCTGAAAAAAAAATGAATATATCCAGAAGTACAATGTAATTTGTGCAAAATACTTGTGCAGTTTTGAAGTTAGAGCTGGGAAAAGGCAAAAGGAACAGAACAAAACTTAAAAGCACAATACAAAAGTTCTAGAGTTACAACGTAGTATTGGGGAATATTCTTGCTCCAGAACTGAAATCTTAATAAAGACCACAGGGAGCAAATACTCATTTCCTAACAAAATGAAGGTACAATTTGAGACAGACGTCTAAGTTAAAAAAAGTGATCAAATAAATAAGACAGTACAGAACCAGAGTGTGCTTTATACATTAACAATCACTATTTTAAAATGAATAATCTTGCAAACTGGAGCCAAGGCAAAGAGCCCAGCACCAGGGTAAGATGTTCTGGTTCATGTGTTTTGGATCTGCTGAAATAAAAGCATTTATATGAGTATTTGCATGATGACTAAGTTAAAAGAGCATTGTAATAGTCAAGCCTGGCTAAGGGAATGCCTAATCTTACCGTCAAAATTTCAAGCTGATAAAAAGCTGACCAAGTGCTATCAGTACTGTGATGAATAAAAGAAAGCTTAGGACCATCAGCATTAATGGGACTTGTGTGGTTAAATGCCAGATATTGTACTGAAAACTTATACCAAGGACTAAGTTTCATTTTGGGTTTGTTTGTTTGTTTGTTTTGCTTATGCTTCCCTTTTTCTCTACACATGGTAGGTAATTTGTTAAAAAATGTTTGCAGTGCAATATAAACGTCTAATATCACCTGATATGATTGGTATCCCAGGGTTCTGTTAAAAAGGTAGATATATTACAAAGCTGATTTAGGGTGCCTGAAATACTTGGGAAAACAGAAATGCCAGCTTTATAAACACAGATAAAATTGGCTGATCTAATATCTTCAGGCAGAGAGTACCTTAGCCTTGGGGCACAAAAGACAAAGGCTCTAGCATCCACCATCTACAATCTGTATTTGGAAATGGTTAATAAACCAGTACACCTAAGGAGAGGGGGCCCAGTGGCTGGGCTCTGGAAGGGAGGGAGGGGAGTGTATATGCACTGAGGGGGGCACCCCACAGCTGGGCTCTGGGAGATGGGGGTGCCAATGCATGGGTTGGGAGGGCCCCATGGCTGGCCTCTTGGTAAAGGGAGCGTGTGTACCTTGGCTCAAGGGGTGCCACACCGCTGGGCTCTGGGGGTGTGTAGGTGCCTGGGCTAGGGGAGCCCAGGCTCTGGGCTCTATGGAGAACGTGCAAAGGTATCTGGGCTGGGGGGGGGGGGCGCCCCACAGCTATGCTCTAGGAGGAGAGGGTGTGGGTGTCTGAGGAGGGGGGCTTCCCAGAGTTAAGCTGTGGGTGGCAGGAGGTGTGGGTGTCTGAGCTGGGGGTGTCTCCAGCTAAACTTTGGAGAGAAAGAGGTGTGACCATCTCAGCTGGGGAGCACTCCCAGAACCTGGGCTCTGTGGGAGGGGATGAGGGTGTCTGGGCTAGGGCATGCCCCATGGCTAAGCTCCGTAGGGAAGGGGGGTGGGTGTCTGTGCTGGAACGGGAGGGGGGTCCTGCAGCTGGGCTTTGTGGGGAAGAGGGGTGGATATCTGGCCCCCTGGCTGGGCTTAGGGGGAAGGGAGAAGAGAAACAGGAACAGGATTATCATAGGGGGTTTCTTTAACTCTCTGCTTCTGGGGGAATCATTTTACTGTCGTCTCTGTTGTTACAGACATAGTTGCTGACAGGTATTTTTAAATATATTACCAAACTAATTGAAAATGGCGTGATTATATAGTGTTATTTTGACAAATAAAATATGCAGAATTTTTAGGCACAGAATTCCCCCAGGAGCACTGAATAAGACTTTGTCTTGACCTAAAATAGCCTACAGTGTAATAACTCGGGGATTCTGATGACATCATAATCATTCTGTCTTAGAACATCTTTTTTAATGTAACTATGGAAATGAGTGATGAACTGTCTATTTTTCACATGGGTTAACATTTGTAGAGTTAATAGAGGCAATGACTTTTAAGGAGGGATTACAGACAGAAGACTGGATGATCACCGGGAGCACCCTACTGTGCAGGTAGGTATATGAGTCGCCTGCGATGTGCACGAAGTCAAAATAGATGATCATGATGGTCCCGTCGGATCTTAAAGTCCATTATGGAGAAACTAAATGAATTCTTTGCATCGGTCTTCACAGCTGAGGATGTGAGGGAGATTACCAAACCTGAGCCATTCTTTTCAGGTGACACATCCGAGGAATTGAGATGTCCCAGATGGAAGTGTCTTTAGAGGAGGTTTTAGAACAAATTGGTAAATTAAACAACAATATGTCATCAGGATCAGATGGTGTTATCCAAGAGTCCTGAAGAAACTCAGATGTGAAATTGCAGAACTACTAACTGCAGTCTGTAATTTATCATTGAAATCAGCTTCTGTATCACATGACTGGAGGATAGCTAAGCTAAGCCTGATTTCAGTACTGGGCAAATTGGTTGAAATTATAATAAAGAACAACACTGTCAGACATACAGATGAATATAATTTGTTGAGGAAGAGTCAACATGGTTTTAGTAAAGGGAAATCATGCCTCACCATCTATTAGAATTCTTTGAGGGGGTCAACCAGCATGTGGACCAGGAGGATCCAGTGGATATAGCGTACGTAGATTTTCAGATAGCCTTTGACAAGGTCCCTCATCAAAGGCTCTGACGCAAAGTAAGCTGCCACGGGATAAGAGGGAAGACTCTCTCATGAACTGGTTACTTGTTGAAAGACAGGAAACAAAGGGTAGGTATGACTGATCAGTTTTCAGAATGGAGAGAGGTAAATTGTGGTGCCCCCAGGGGTCTGTTCTGGGACCAGTGCTGTTCAACATTTTCATAAATGATCTGGAAAAAAGGGTAAACAGTGAGGTGGCAAAATTTTCAGACGATACAAAATTACTACAGATAGTTAAAACCCAGGCAGACTGTGAAGAGCTACAAAAGGGTCTCTCAAAACTGGGTGACTGGGCAACAAAATGGCAGATGAAGGTTAATTTTGATAAATGCAAAGTAATGCACATTGGAAAGCATAATCCCAACTATCCATATAAAATAATGGGCTCTAAATTAGCTGTTACCACCCAAGAAAGAGATCTTGGAGTCATTGTGGATAGATCTCTGAAAACTTCCAATCAATGTGCAGTGGCAGTCAAAAAAAGCAAACAGAATGCTGGGAATAATTAAGAAAAGGATAGATAATAGGACAAAAAATATCATGTTGCCTCTATATAAATCCATGGTAAGCCCACATCTTGAATACTGTGTGCAAATGTGGTCATCCCATCTCAAAAAAAGATATATTGGAATTGGAAAAGGTTCAGAAAAGGGCAATAAAAATTGTTAGGGGCATGGAATGGCTTCCGTATGAGGAGAGATTAAAGAAGACTGGGACTTTTCAGCTTGGAAAAGTGACAGCTAAGGGGGAGGTATGATTGAGATCTATAAAATCATGACTGGTGTACAGAAAGTAGATAAGGAAGTGTTGTTTACTAGTTCTCATAACACAAGAACTAGGGGTCACCAAATGAAATTAAGATGCAGCAGGTTTAAAACAAATAAAAGGAAGTATTTCTTCAAACAACATACAGTCAACTTGTGGAACTCCTTGCCAGAGGATGTTGTGAAGGCCAAAACCATAACACAGTTCAAAAAAGAACTAGATAAATTCATGGAGGATAGGTCCATCAATGGCTATTAGCCAGGATGGACAGGAATGGTGTCGCTAGCCTCCATTTGCCAGAAGCTGGGAACAAGTGACAGGGGATGGATCACTTGATGATTTCCTGTTCTGTTCATTCCCTCTGGGGCACCAGGCACTGGCCGCTGTTGGAATACAGGATAATGGGATAGATGGACCCTGGGTCTGATCCAGTAGGGCCATTCTTATGTTCTTAAAGTCTATGAGTGAACAGTTTTGAAGAATTTATTTTGTTAACTTCAGCAGAATATTCTGAATAAAGAAAAATTACTTTATTGTATCTGGAGTTCTTTAAGATAAATGGCCCCTATCTGTATTTCACTGTGCAGCACACACGCACTCCACACTCCTGAGAATGGAGGACTATTGCAAGCAGTGTTCCCATTAGTCTGCCCCCACATCCTATTCTCTTGTGCTCCATACTGAGTGTTTAAGGAGTGGGACAGATGGACCACCTCTTGAGTTTCTTCTCTATCACAAAAATCCAGTCATGATCTGAAGCAGAGGGGAAGAAAGGCAAGCAGTAGAATACAGACAGGAACCACACATCTTGAAGGACTTCAGTTACAGTAAGGTAAGTAACTTCCTTTTCTTATTTGAGTGCTTGTCCCCATATGTACTCCATTGCGGGTGACTGACCAGCAGTACTAAGAGAGGAGGAGAGTGTGAGAATGCAGGTGGCATTAGGTGCTTGTAGAAATGTAGCCCCAAAGGACGCGTCAGTAGAAGTCTTGGATCATGGTGTAATGTGTAGTGAATGGAACTCCACGTAGCTGACCTGCAAATGTCAGACAGGGATACTCCTTGAAGTTATGCTACTGAAGCCCCTTGTGGAGTGAGCCCTTTCCCTGTGTGGGGAAGGAAGTTGTACCAAGTGATAAAAGAGTAGGATATAGCCAGATTTCCATTTAGAGATTCTGTGAGAGCATAAAGATTGATCCCTGACTTGCTCTGCTAAGGCAGCAGATTAAATTAGCTGTTTTCAAGCTTTTTCCATTTGTGGACCCCTAAAAAATTTCAAAAGGAGTTGTGACCCCTTTGGAAATCTTAGACATAAGTCCACAAACACTCAAGGTTCTGAGGACCCCCAGTTGAAAACCACTAATTCTATGGTAATAACAATCTTTCACAGACCTGTGAGACATAGTGTGCAAACCCACAGGGCTCCATGGACCACAAGTTGAAAACCACTGGTCTAAGTAACTTTCTGATCAGTTTCATTCTCTGGAGATAAAATGCCAATGCTCATCGCAAACTGAGGGAATGAAGTTTCTTCTCCTCACCAAAGACTTTGAGGGGGAAAAAACCACACGTAAGTGAACTGGCTGGTCTGAAATTCACTCCTAGGATAATATCAGGTGTGGCTGTAGCAAAACTTTGTCCTTATGGTATATTGTGCATGGTAGATCAGTCATTAGGGCCCCAAGTTCACCTACCCTTCTGGCATAGAGGATGGCAACCTTCACCAATCGGTGAGACACAGAACACATAACTAGCGGTTCAAAGAGATTTAATTAGTACCAAAAGCACAATGTTAAGATCCCAGTGAGGGGTTGCTTTCTTTACTGGTGGAAAGCTTCTGATCAGACTTTTCAAAAATCTGTCTATTACTGGGTGAGTAAAGATGAAATAACTGTCTGATGGCAGGTGAGACACACTGATTGCCGACAGGTGAACCTGCAGCAAATGAAAGGAAAGATCTGTCATCTTGAGACTCAGAATATAGTTCTACAATAGTGAGAATATCAGCTGTTTCTGCAAATATCATTTTCCTGGATTCAGCCAGAGCAACGTTTCCACTTGGCCGGGTAACATTTTCTGGTCGAATCCTTTTTTCTTGTTATTAACAACGGTTTGCATGGCTTCAGAGCAGCAATGTTCTAGGCTTGAGGCCCATCCAAATATCAAGCTGTGAGAGGAAGTGCCTCAGGGTCAAGATGATTGATCCTACCATTGTCCTGGGTCAGCAGATTTGGAAAGGACCAAATGCTGATCTGTGGACAAGATGACATTCATAGGAGGCATGGGAACAAGAACTGCCTGGGCCACTGTGGGAGTGATGAGGATGACTCACTCCCTGTCCTACTGAATCTTCCATAGAACCAGAGGCAGTAGTGGGATGGGAGAGAAAGCATAACTCAAGGGATCCAATCAAGGCAACAGGAGAGCATCACTTCTAAAGTGAAGCAGTGGATGTTGCATTTCCTGTCCCATGTGGGGGTTTCATACAGAGTGAAAACTCTGTTCACTGTTGAATCACGTAACTCCCACTTGTGATCGATGGGGAAATACCCACCAAGGGGTCTGCCAATGAATTCTGGATTCCTGGAAGACACACTGCCAATATGTGATACACCAGTTCCATAAGGCAATCATTTCTACACCTAGGGGGATGGATATTGTTTCTCCATGCTGATTTATGTAGAATATGGTTGTTATGCTGTCTAACATTACAAGTAGATGGTGAGACTGGATGAATGGTGGAAAGCCTTTGTAAGCTTCTCGGACTGCCTAGAGTTCCAAACAAATGATGTGTATTCTGGTGTCTTGGAGGCACCTGAGTGCTCTGTGCAGTTTGATTGTCCATATGAGCTCTCCAGCCTATCAGGGAAGCATCCATAATTATCCTGTTATTGGATGAGAGGGATAGGAAGGGAACATCGAAGGTACATTTACATTTATGGCAGAATGCAGAGTATAGACACTGTACACTCAAGCTGGCATGGGTATAAATAGCAGTGTTGGCAGTTAAGCATGACTTCGGCGAGTAGAGTGCCCTGCACACTTGAACCCTAGCTTATTATGCCTTACATGGCTCTCTACACATTCAAGCAGTGCCTCCCCCATCTATATCCATTGACTCTATCCGCGAGGCCTAGCTGCCCTGTGAAGCAGCCCCCGGCCCCTGGCCCCTGCTGTCCTGAAAACCAGGGTAGCTGTATTCACTCTAGCCAGTAGCCTTACTGCCTTGTGAAGCAGGGTAGCCATACTGACTCCAGCCACTGGGCCTTATTGCCTTGCCAATCAGGGTAACCCTATCGATGTTAGTCCTTGGACTTCCACTACCACAAGGGCTTCTGGGCAAAGTCTGATTCCCATATCAGGATACAGGGGAGGGTTTCCCAGGGTGAGGAATCTAACTAAGCACTAACTATACTAATACAACTGCTTACACTAAAGATAAAACTGTGAAATATTTATAGGTTGAAGACAAGTCTGAAAAGAAAGGAGAAGCTCCAGACACTGGTGATTCTGACTCAGGCTATGTGACAGTAAGAAGGAATGGGAGAGGTGGTCGGTTCACCCTGCCACTTATAACCTCAGTATGGAGCACAAGGAGGTCAGGGTTGTAGGTACAAACCAACAGACACTGCTTGTAAGAATCCTCCAGTCTCAGGTGCATGAAGCTCAAGCATACACACAATGGAATACACAGAGGGACCTACACTTGGAAAAGATTAACATTTCTACAGACAACACGCTGTGAAAGAACAGCCAGAAAAAAAACTGCAATGGTCAATCCAATCTGTGATATAATTAGAGAATAGACATATGATGCTTAGTAGGAAAGAAAATGTTGCTTCTGGAAATATTTCTGAAATAGTAGAGGGGAAAAGACTTGTAACTGTGACACAAAAGACAGGTGTGGATCCTTTACGACGTCAACATTTCTCAGAGCCATAAAAAAGTATATACAATGAACTGTTACAAAATATTGAATTAGGTCAATTTATGCCACTTGCAACAATTCCAGGAAAACAGAACTTTATTTTGAGTATGGGAGTTTTAGCCACTGGTGTAGTTGCATCAATGCACAACTCTAGCCCATATATGCTACAACCATGAACATCAGGAGTTGCACAGATGCAGCTTACCCAATTTGAAACCTTACTATAGAGGGACTTTGTTTTTGCTGGATTCAGATGGAACTTATGCTCCTTTGCTCACCTAGTTACAATTTCCAAGTCCTCATTCAATTCATTCTCCAATATATCCATTTCATGACCCATGATACGAAGTGCAATATCATCTGCATCATGTACATAGATGACTTCAAGATGCCTCAATGTTCAGAGGAATACAGCAGAAAAAGAAGAGGATGTAAAACTGAACTGGGAGGAACTCCCACTTTCTGTGGCCTTGTCTTTGAAATAGTACCATTCAGCCTTAATGCTTTTTCCCCCCCAATACTATAGGACAGCGGTTCTCAAACTGTGGGTCAGAACCCCAAAGTGGGTTGCAACCCCATTTTAATGGGGTCACCAGGGCTGGCTTATACTTGCTGGGGCCCATGGCTTAAGCCCAAGCCCCACTATCCTGGGCCAAAACCCAAGTCCAAGGGCTTCAGCCCTGGGTGGCAGGGCTCAGTTACAGCCCCCCTACTTTGGGCTGAAGCCCTTGGGCTTCAGTTTTAGCCCTCCCACCCAGAGTGGTGGGGTTTGGGCTTTGCTCCCCACCCCTACAGGGCAGCAGGGCTTGGGCAGGCTCAGGCTTCTGTCCCCCATTCTGGGGTCGTGTAGTAATTTTTCTTATCAGAAGGGGTCACAGTGCAATGAAGTTTGAGAACCCCTACTATAGGAAATCTCTTACTGAGAGGTACATTTTACCACAGATTTCTGTTTCACTAGGAGTTTATCATGCCAAAGTCTGTCATATGCTATACTGGGATCCAAAAAGACTCCTATCTGTGACTGTAGTGGCTTTTTATATGCCATTTGGGTAGGTTCTATATTCCCTTCTTTTAAAAGCCACCATAAAAGCTTTGATTATACCACTCTTTTCATTATTATGAAAAGTTGATTTGTTAAAGATGCAGGCCAATAGTTGCCTGGAGAAGTGGGATCTTTGCCAGTCTTAAAAGACAATCAGGATCTTGACTGAATAACAAAGACTGAGATTAAGTGATATGCAGTACTGAGTGCATGCACAATAAAATCTATTAACAATATTGGATATTACAAAGAGACAGTGCTTCTAGATAGATGACTTAATAGAAGAATCATTCAAGTAAATAATGGAAGCAACACCACATAAGGGTACAAAAGTGGACTGAAAAAACAACATGCCTTTTAAACAAGCAATCAGACTATGGTCATCAAGAACGATTTATTGGGGAATGCTAGGATTCATATCTAAAACAAATCTGTGATCCAGCGTATGAGCCTTATTGCAAATAAAAGCAGAACTATAGACCACAAAATTTAGAAACTAAAGAAGGAGCAATTATATCCTCAATTGCTAGTTCCACTGTCTTATCATATTTAGTGATTGACCATCAACAAGTTCATAGGTTTCATTAATTTCACTTCTGCTGGACACCTAGTTGGCAACAGTCACAAAACTGCTTTCTACCATCTACGACTAATCAGAAGACTATGCCCTTTCTTATTAAACATGCACTGGTCATAGTGAATCACACCTTGATGACCTCCAAGCTAAACTATTGCAACTCACCACATAAACAGATAAATTCTTTAAACATTTTTTTTTAAAAAAAGGTCAGCTAGTCCAGAATGCAGCAGCCCATTCTCCTCATTAACACTAACTGCCAAGAACACATCACTCCAATGCTCTGCTGAATACACTGATTCTCGGTAGAATACAGAGTCAAATTTAAGGTCTCGGCACTAACCTGCAAGACTATCCATGAAACTTACTCGGGATCTCTCAGAAAGCACCCTTCTCATTATGTTGATGACCTCTCCCAACAGCTGCTGTCAATCTCCAGGGCGAGGCTCATGAGAACATGAGACTGAGCTTTCTTGGCAAACAAACATAGGATATGGAACTCATTAGAAGAGTGACCACAAACCTCACAGCTTTCTAAGTAAAGTGAAAAAAATCACTCCCCTCAGCCCTCCGAAAGACACAAATCAAAACAGAGGAGGAGGAGGAGGAGGAACAGGAACAAGATGAAAAAGAGGCAAAGGCAAGAAGGAAGAGAGAAAGAGAAAAGGTAAAGGAGGAGAGAATGAGAAAATTTAAATTATTGGACTGTTATGAATTTATTGAGAGGTGCTCTGAGACCCTACAAATGGGCACCGCTTGACGAGCATGACAGATATCAAACGCTTCTTAAGATCACTTGGACTTTGATGAGCTGCAGAATTGGTGTGAGAACCTTAAGAGATCATGTTTCCTTGGGAGTTTTTGGTTAGGGATGGAAACACCATAAAAAGTGTTTTCCTTATAAGTTCGCACTTCTGCCTACATTACAAGCCAGAATCCAGGAGCACAGAGCCATGTAAACATGGAGTACAAAATAATAAACAGGGTTTCTTAAACCCTAATATCATACAAAAGTATTATGGTGTGCTTGTTTGTGTGAGGGTGTGAATATTTAAAGCAATGGATTCTTACTCTTTTTTACTTATAAATCTTGCATGTATGATATGTGCTCAAATGCCAGTTATAGACACCAAAGCCCTTTGTTTATCCACAGAATGACATGCTTAGGGAGGATTGGTAAAACATTCAAGCAGTCTCGCCCTAGGTGAAGTAGTAGTTCTGTTTCCAGGCCCCCAAAATAGTATTGTAAGACTGTAGTGTGTCTACTGCATAAAATAATTGCTTAGAATTATTGATGAGGACTTCAAAATTTCTCATACGGGCTTCCACAAATCTTTAACTTCAGTTAACACTGTTAAATAAAATTTCTTGATTTTGCTCATTTTAAAAATCAGAGAACTATGGATGTACCTAATATAGTTGAGGCCAATCTGGATAGCAATAGTTGGTGATTACCAGATCAAAGGGCTTAGTTAAATCAATAAAGATAGCTCCTGTACATTGATTACCATCCTATGCTATAAAATATAATTGCTTACCTTGAGAAGAGCAGTGCAAGTGAAATGCACAGGTCAAAACAGGTCAATAATTATTTAAATTAAACTTACATCTTCCTTTATCCATTGGACTAACTCCAGTAGAACCCCAAATGGTGGTAATTTACCGGTTTAAAGAGACATATTAACATGTCAGCAAAGGGTTTAGCAGTAATTGGGTCAGCAATTTTAAGAAGTCAAGGTTCCAGGTTGTCAGCTTCTCCATTTATGTTCTCAATTAATCTTAAGGTAATATGGATCTTAGGTCAGTAAGCACAGTTCTAACAAACTTCAGACAAACATCATTGTGGGTGCAGATAGGTGACAAATGGCTAATTTTTCAGTACTTTCTAACTTTCTAGGGTTTTTTTAATGATACAAAGATTATTTATGTCATGATCAAAATAAAATTGCAGAGATCAATAAATCCTCAAATAATTTGGGATATGACATTTCTGCCATCCAACTTAAATTGCTATTATACGAACAACATTGCTTGGCAGAGCTTATGTTTTCATTCTAATAGTTACGATAATAGTAGCACTCTGAATTCACAGTTATTACTCTGCATTGTTATCTAAGGTAACAATAATTTTGTCAGTGTACATTTAGACTCAGAGATGGTGTATCAATTCCAATGCATTTCACATAAAGCATGAGTAACTTGAAAGGAGATGGGAATTCAGAAACAAAAATATGTGATGTTATTTCATTCTGAAAATGTCTATATACTTGAACGGCAATTATTTGTGGAGGCTTGTATTTATTTTCATTGCTTGAAAACACAGCCTGGTATGGTACGATAACTGAAGCAATCAGGTAACACTTCAAAAGCTGAGATCCTAAAACCCTAATCACGAGTATCTATTAAAATAAATGTTCTATTTGTACCTTAAGTTCAGCCTAGCAAAAACAGTGAACTTACCCAGAAAATATATTAACAGGCTATTTGTTGAGATAGCATGTCATTCTTATTGTCAAAAACATTATTTTGTTCTTGTTTTCTGAGGTACCTATCAAGAGGTATAGCTTTATTATAATATTTAAATAATTCATGCACACATAATAGCTAATAAGGATTTAGTCAAATTAAAATGCAACAATTTATGCCAAGTTGGAGGGTATGTTCATTTATTAAAAATCTTGCTGATACTCAGAGATATAGAAGGAATTTCCCCACTGTGGATTATGATATGACAAGGAGAGGTGATTTCTCTTGTACAGAAACTTGAGGGCAAGATGTTTGTCCCTGTGGGTGTTCCATTTCAGGTGAACATGCACCTTTGATTGGAGAGTCTTGGTAGTAGTTTGGTCTTCACATGCACTCTAGACCTCCTCATGTCCTGTACCAAAAATATATTTAGCCACACAAGTAAATTGCCATCAGATCTTTCTCTAGTGCAAAGGCTTGTGAGACAAGAGTTGGCGACAGGGAGGAGGGCGAGTGGGTAGTGGAGCTCTGAGAGGGACAAACATCTTGAAGAATGTCAGTTACTGTACAGGGTAAGCAACCGCTCCTCCTTCTTGGAGTAATATCCCTATGGGTGCTCCACTTGAGGTGACAACCAAGCAGTACACCTTCATGGAGCTGAAAGCTTCAGAGCGGGGTATAGGACTGTCATAAATAGATAGTTAAGGGTTAATGCCTCTTTTACCGGTAAAGGGTTAAGAAATTCACCTAGCCTAGCTGACACCTGACCAGAGGAACCAATGGGGGAACAAGATGTTTCAAAAGGAAGGAGGGAAGTTTTCCTTTGCTTAGTCAGTTTCAGTTTCAGGCAGAGTGAAAAAGATCAAAGAACCAGCCTCTTATCAGAGTAGTAAGTTTTAGAAAGGAATAAATAGGTTTATGTTTATTTTCTTTTGTGACTTGTCTTGGTGCCATTAAGGGAATTATCAAATTGGGTATTCTTGTGCGTATTAAGATTTTTGCCCAGGGGAACATCCTGTGTTTTCAATCTATTGTCTGTGAGATTAGCTGATATGCTGTCCCCCGGAGGTTTTTTCTTCTTCTTTCTTTTACCTTTTCTTTAATTAAAAGCCTTCTTTTTAAGAACCTGATTGACTTTTTCCCTTTTTTTTTCAGATCCAAGGGAATTGGATCTGGACTCACCAGGGATTGGTGGAGGAGTCTATCAAGGCTACCCAGGGAGGGGAAGGTTTTGGGAGAAAGACAGTGATCCAGGTACTCAGAAATTCTGGATGGTGGTAGCGAGACCAGATCTAAGCTGGTAATTAAGCTTAGAAGTGTCCATGCAGGTCCCCACATCTGTACCCTAAAGTTTAGAGTGAGGGTGAGACCTATGACACCGAGTGGGTAGTGGAGCTCTGAGAGGGACAAATATCTTGTAGAATGTCAGTTACTGTACAAGGTAAGCAACCGCTCCTCCTTCTTAGAGTAATATCCCTATAGGTGTTCCACTTGAGGTGACAACCAAGCAGTACCCCTTCATGGAGGTGAAAACTTCAGAGCGGGGTATAGGACTAATGACAGAACTGCAGTCCCAAGAGCCACGCCTGCCTGGAGGCATGTTTGGAAAAGGTATGAATGGAAGTTCAAGCAGCAGCTCTGTACATTTCTGCAATTTGTAATTTTTAAAATTTTATGCATTGTACTTTCTATTGATGGCAGCAAAAAGGTCCACTTCATGAAAGTAGACAGATCCTGTAGAATGGGCTACTATTTTAGGAAGTGGTTGAAAATTAACAGCCTCCTACTAAGGAAGGAAACACCTAGAAACTCACTTTGAAAGTACTTGCGTCAGAACAGTGGAACCTTTAGACCCGTCTACAAAAGAAAGTCTCAGAGATCTTCTGAACAGGACTGCAAGTGAAAACTAGACAATCAGACTTCTTTTTAACATGGGGTTTCTCAGAAGTGGACCTTTTTTATGCCTCCATAAAGAGAAAGTGCAAAAAAAAAAAATCTATTTGACTAAATCCCTATTAGCTATTATGTATATATAAATTACCTGATGTTATAATGTCCAATATCCATTGGTTGAACACAATCTGTTGTCATGAAGGTTAAAAGCAGGAGAAATGGTCTCCAAAAGGTAGGAGGCTGTGGCTAGAGTAACGCAACAGTAGATTCTGATGAGACTATTCTGAACCATCAATCAAAATATCAAAATTGATGTTTAAGTGATGAGGCAATCTGGGTGGCAGTGGTGGATGTGGTAGACTGCTTTCTTTTCTGAAGCCCCGGTCTCTTCTTGGCTGGTTCAGCAGACCTATGGAAGTTAGAGAATTGGCCTAGACTGGATCTCTGAGCCATCTGCAATCTACATTTTTTTTGATTGTACGTGTATAAATCCCAAGAGACCAGAGTGTGCACTCAAGTCCTTAATGGTGTGCAAGGACCCACCAATTCACTTGATGAAGCGCTTAAGACCATCAAAAGGAAGGTCATCTACTATGTCTTGGACCTCACTGGGGAATCCTGAGGATTGCAGCCAAGATGCTTGACATGTGACAACTGTAAAAACAGTGTGGGCTGCCATCTAGGGAGGCCTGTAACTAGGTCATTATTAGGAGCTGTCCCTCCCCAATGAAATTGTTCCCTATGTTCAAATAAATAAATTAAATTTGCTGTAGTTCATGTGATTATACTTTGCAATCAGTGTCTGGTAATTCACAATGCTAAGCTGCAGCATTGCAGAGGAATAACCCTTGTGACCAACATTTTTGATCTTTGTGGTAAAGTGTTGTTTTGGAATGATGTTGCCTACTCTGGTTGATGGTATCAACAACCAAAGAACCAGGAGAAGGATGAGTAAATAAAACTTCGGAGGTTTTTTTGGAACATAATACATTTTGTCTAATATTTCACATTCAGGCAGTATAGTGATTTAGGGCTGGCAGAGGGTCTTAACAGGTTCAAGTAGAACCTCATTCACCTGCAAGGCCAGTTAACCAGAAGCTGTCACGGGAAGAATGTCTAAAAACTTTTGCTGAGATTCCCAAACCTCTTCTAAGGGGATCGGGAGCAATTTGACAATCTTTTTCATAAGGTCCTAATATAGTTTGAAATGATCAGAAAGTGGAGGAGGCATCACAGCCTCATATGGTGACAATGAGGAGATATTAATTTTTGGTTTTACTTCTTCATCAGCTTGTTCCTTGAAAGATTCTGTGGTGGTCTGTACCCATGTTCACCCCTTTCACAGAATGATACATTTTGTACAAAGAATTCCTTGTGAGGTGTAATTTCAAAACTCATAATTTGCTGATCATTATTGTCCTGGTAAAATGTTTGGCAACGTTGTATATAAAGTTACAAGATTCCTCTGTGTGATATTACTAAGACATGTTCAAAGTCTAGGGAGCAGCCTAGTTCCTCAGAGACAAAAGGCAAGCTGACACATCAGCCAGGTGTCAACAAAATCAAATAGACCATCACCTGATGAAATGCCACTCTTTGGTAGGAAAGAGTGTGTGGCGAAAAATCTATATCTTGACAAAGAAACAGCTTGGGGTTCCTGTCCACACAGACTTTCTGTCTCCTGAATGCCAGCTGGAGATGCTTCTCAAAGAAAGAGCTATCAGAAGGGAGAGCAGATGCCCCAAATTATTCCTTCCTTTCTCTCTACCCATGCTATCCACAACACCTGAAGAACAAAGGAAACAGCTTTGGACTAAGGAGGGATTCTGACTGAAATACTGAGCTAGCGAACAGGGGAATGGCAACAAGGCAGTTTGAGAGGGAGAGAAGGCAATCTTCCTGTTGAACGTACAAGGTGCGAGTGAGCTTGTTTGGTTTTTGGCTGTTTGTATTTTTCTCTCTCTTTCAGGTTATTTAAAATTACAGGCTCAGTTGGGATTGTGTGTTTGGTGACTGTTTGCGCCTTTGTTCCCTGGATCATCCTTGATCATCTTTGATCAGCCTCAATCAGCCTTGTGATCACCCTCTCCTGTGAGATTAATGAGGGGGTAGGATTGATCTAGGAGAGAAGGGAGCTAGCAAACAGGGGCATTTATAAGAGGAAGTTGTAATATAATCGCTAGGGTTGGGACAGGGCTGTATCACCAGTGCCAACACTGCTCCTGTCTCCTCCAACTGCACTTGTATCCAGAGAACCTGACTATGGATGCCTCTACTCAGAACCTGGTGTGGATTTGCAGAGACTGTGGCCTGCATTTCCCACTCTCAGAAAGCCAGGGTGGGGACAGGGACTGTCCAGTGTGAAAGATGTCTGCTAGTGGAATCTCTCAGGAAGCAAGTGGAAGAGTTACAGGAGAAGGTGGCTCGAGGAATGCCCACAAGGATATTCAGATGCCCATTGAGTATATTCATATGGAGAAATCCAAGGCTGAGGAAGCTATCCATCTAGAGAGGGCTGATTTCATGCCACTTAGGTAGGAGGAGATGACTGCATCACAGAGAGGATACTGGCTGGTAGTTTTTTCTGGCAGTAGACAGTGCTCCATCCATATTCCCAACCCACCCACGATAGTGATGAGTAACTGCTACTTTGTCCTGGCAATGAGGAATCAGCCCAAAAAGTTGGACAAGAGGCCAGGATCGCAGCCACCACTCCCAGGAGGAAATGTAGGGGAGTGATGTTTGGTGACTCTCTGAGGGGGAGAGAGGTACCCATCTTTTGTCCTGATGGGAGGTATGTTTCCTGCTGGAGGTCCATATCAGAGATGTTACGGAGGAATTGTCGAGGATCATCCAGCCCTCTGACTACTACCCCAGCCTTCTCATCCATGTAGGCACTAATGATTCTGTGAGGTATGACCCTGAGCAGATCAGAAATGACTGGAGGGCTTTGGGAGTAGGGGTCCAGGAGTTGGGGATGCAGGTGGTGTTCTCTTTGATTCTTC
Source organism: Chelonoidis abingdonii (assembly GCF_003597395.2). NCBI lineage: Eukaryota > Metazoa > Chordata > Testudines > Testudinidae > Chelonoidis > Chelonoidis abingdonii. The sequence goes on from NC_133771.1 coordinate 170,364,061, forward strand.
CAGTCAAGGTAGGAGTCCGGGCACAGACAGATGCACCCTGGAGGTGAATACTTAGCTGTGAAGATGATGTCACCAGAAAGGCTTTGGCTTCCTTGACCATGGGATGCTGTTCTGGGAAGGATTGCTAAGCAGAGCTGGAGTCCACTTATCGAGGAAAGGGAAGAGCATACTTGGATACAGACTGGTTAACCTAGTGAGGAGGGCTTAACACTAGGTTCGATAGGTTGAGGTGATAATAGCCCACAGGTAAGTCCAAAACATGGAGACCTGGGAGAAGGGTCAGAATCAGGGTGGAGCATGGGTCGTTATAACAGGGACAAAGGAGAGAGAAAAAGAGAGAATATAGGGAGGAAATCAAATCAGTATCTTAGATGCCTGTATACTAATGCGAGAAGTATGGGGAATAAGCAGGAAGAATTTGAAATGATAGTTAAGAAACATAATTCTGACACAGCTGGCATCACAGATTGGTGGGATAATATGCATGACTGGGAGGACACAGCTTGCTCAGGAAGGACAGATAGGGAAAAAGGGAGGAGGTGTTGCCTTACATATTAAAAATCTATACACTTGAACTGAGATTCAGATGGAAACAGGAGACAGACTTGTTGAAAGTCTCTGAGTAAGGATAAAAGGAGTAAAAAAAAAGGGGAGGGGTGATGTCATGGTAGGGATCTACTACAGACCACCTAACCAGGAAGAAGAGGAGGATAAGGCTTTTTTTTAAACAGCTAACAAAATCATCCATAGGACAGGACTTGCTCGTGATGGGGAACTTCAACTACCCAGATGTCTATTGGGAAAACAATACAGCAGGGCCCAGATTATCCAACAAGTTCTTGGAATGTATTGGAGAGAATTTTGTATTTCAAAAGGCGGAAAAAGCTACCGGGGGGAGGCTGTCCTAGATTTGATTTTGACAAATGGGGAAAAACTGGTTGAGAATTTGAAAATGGAAGGCAGTTTAGGTCAAAGTGATCATGAAATGATAGAGTTCATGGTTCTAAGGAACAGTAGGAGGAAAACAGCACAATATAGATAATGAATTTCAAGAAGGCAATGTTAAGCAAACTCACTGAGTTGACGGATAAGATCCCTTGAAAAGTAAGTCTAACAGGGAAAACAGTATGAGAGAGTTGGCAGCTTTTCGAAGAGAAATTATTAAGGGCACAAGAGCAAACTATCCCAGTATGTAGGAAAGATAGAAAGTCTGTCAAGAGACCATCCTGGCTTAACCAGGGGATCTTCAATGATCTGAAACTCAAAAAAAGAGTCTGACACAAAGTAGAAACTAGGTCAAATTACAAAGGATGTATATGAACAAATACAAAAGTACATAGCAACAAAATTAGAAAAGACAAGGCAAAAAACAAAATTAAATTAACTAGAGACATAAAGGATAACAAGAACACATTCTACAAATACATTAGAAGCAAGAGGAAGACTAAGAACAGGGTAGCCCTGTTTCTCAATGCGGGAGGGGAAACAATAACAGAAAATATGGAAATGGCAGAAGTTTCCATTTTTTTGTTTCAGTTTTTACCAAAAAGGTTAGTAGCAATTGCATGTCTAACACAGTGCATGCCAGTGATAATGCAGTAGGATCAGAGGCTAAAATAGGGAAAGAACAAGTTAAAAATTATTAAGACAAGTTAGATGTCTTCAAGTCACCAGGGCCTGATGAAATACACCCTAGAATACTTAAGGACCTGACTGAGGAGGTATCTGAGCCTTTAGCGATTATCTTTGAAAAGTCATGGAAGACAGGAGAGATCTAATAAAAGGGAAATTAGGACAACCCAGAGAATTACAGACCAGTCAGCTTAACTTCAGTACCCAGAAAGATAAACGAGCAAATAATGAAGCAATCAATTTGCAAACACCTAGAAGATAATAAGGTGATAAGTAACAATCAGCATGGATTTGTCAAGAACAAAATCACATCAAACCAACGAACAGCTTTCTTTGACAGGGTAACAAGCCTTGTGGAGGGCGGGGGGAAGCAGTATATGTGGTACATCTTGACTTTAGTAAGGCTTTTGATATTGTCTCGCATGGATGAAATTCAATAAGGACAAATGCAAAATACTCCACTTAGGAAGGAGCAATCAGCTGCACGCATACAAAATGGGAAATGACTGGCTAGAAAGTAATATTGCAGAAAGGGATCTGGGAATCATAGCGGATCACAAGCTAAATATGCATCAAGAGTGTAACACTGTTTCAAAAAAGCAAACATGATTCTGGGATGCATCAGCAGGAGTGTTGTAAACATGATCTGAGAAGTAATTCTGCCGCTCTATTTCATGCTGATTAGGCCTCAGCTGGAATATGGTGTCCAGTTTTGGGCGCCGCATTTCAGGAAAGATGTGGACAAATTGGGGAAGGTCCGGAGAAAAGCAACAAAAATTATTAAAGGTCTAGAAAACATGACCTATGAGGGAAGATTGAAAAAAATGGGCTTGCTTAGTCTTGGACAATCTACTGCTGCTATCAGTTACTCTGTTAGTTAGATGGCAGAGGTGGTATGTAGCAAATAAAACATAGGGCCATACACTGAATAAGGACAATAAAAAGAAATAGCTATCTATTCAGCGAGCATGGTCCTTCCTCTGCACTGAATGAGGCACAGATCATGTAGAAAAAAATGGCATGTCATTATATCATTAAAAATTATGATACAGCATATGCAAAATGTGTCTGAATTAAGGTTCCACGGGCAACATTATTCTGGCATTTCATAACTTACGTGTTTTATTTTGCAATCTTAATTTTTTTTAACATAGGTGGTAGGTTTTGGTTTTTGAATTTGTGTATGTAATATATACAGCAATTTTCCCCACCAAATTATCAGTCTAATCCTGAATGATAGCTTTGACATGATGGCATTGTTCAGTCTATGAGCTGATTGATTTTAGACCTTAGATACTGAATCCTAACAAGCATACATTTTTAATCCTTTAATTTCTTTACTCTGTTAGCAGTCACTCAATTGATAAAGCCCATCAAACTTTGACATGGTATTAATTTGATCTCTTTGGAGGATCAATTAGAAGCTGAAATGCATACTGATAATATTCATATGAACGTTTCCTAGTGATATTCACTCCAGAATTATAATCAATGCATGTCTTTCCATACAAGTCTATTCAACACTTTGTTCAGTAGTTCCGTCTAGACCTGTTCTATTCAAAAGTCAAAATCTGGGAATGAGGAAACAACATCTTAAAAGCAGCTCAAAAGCAGACAGCATTTATAAGGATCAGAGTCAGTGAAATGAAATGTTTTAGCCTTTCAGAACTATGATTACTATATTTCACCATATTGGATAACAATGTAGTGGAAAGATGTGCTAAATATTGTATGGGACTAAACATAGTGCAGAGATCCATGTGAGAACCTCCATGTATGGATCTCCATTCCATATGGAAAGAATTTCACATACCTCCATAGCATCATTCCTCCCTACCCCTTGACCTTGTTGAGAGCTCTCCACTAGAGTCCATGGTTTACTGTGGGTAGGAGGAAGGTACCACGCTCTCAGCCAGTCCTTCATAACTTCTCACAGAAAGATAATATAGCTCCTGGTTGTATATCTTTCCATGTCCTTTCACGCTGTGCAGGGTACCTTCCTGTAAGCTACAGGAGCCCTGTCAGCATGGCTCCAGTTGAGTGACTGAGCAGTTCTGATTAGCACACATTGTGATAGTTAAATGACTGTTTGTTTTATATCTTTTTTGTTGACACTTTGAAGGGGGGGGGGAGAGGCTGGTGTTTATAAGCCTTCCAGAATTAAGAAAGGTCTTGGAGGATGGAAGCGAGATTAGAGTGTTCCTCACATATTGAATTAGGCCTATCAGTCTTCTCTAAAAAGATGCAAATAGCATAACTATACCAGAAACACAAGATAAAAAGGAGTGAAGCCAACACTATTAAAATGTCTTAGTTGTTGCTTTCTGATCTAGCTGAAAACATAAAAGCTCAGCTATCTCAGACAAAAGATAGCAAGAAGTTAGTGTCTAGTCAGGCCTAAACTTCAACATATCATACCACCTCAGTATATGTCTGAGGTCATGCTCCACCAGTCTACTCCATTCTTATTGAAATGTACAAGAATTATTTACATATGTCCGTAATTACAAAAAAAATTCAGCATCCTGGATTCTTTGCTAGCAGCCCACCAAATAGAGTTATATTCCAATCTTGCAGTGTTCCTTTTGAAGTTTAGAAAATCTCTCGTGGCCAGAACAAAAGTTAAAGCGGTAACATGGAAAACTTTGAAAAATTTATCTGTTCTGCATGTTGTTTTTGTCGCGCCTCAACACAGCACTAGCAGGATACAACGAGCAGTAAGGAGAAATAGCAGAAAGGGTGAGATAAGCAGTTATAGGTTTTCCCGTTCTCACAGACAGTGATGAAGTCAGTTACTTAGGCACTGCCATATGGAGCACTTGCTGCCAGTCTGCTTCTGCAGAACTAAATAGACCAAGCCTGTATCACCTAATGAAGATGTTGATGGAGGACCAGGTAACATCCTTGAAGATTTCTTCTGTGGTGCCCTGTATCCTACCAATCTTGTTATAAAGTATGTTGAATGCATTTTGAACCTCTTTGGAGAACAGATTTTTCTGCTGTTGCATATGCTTCAGTAATTCAGCATTTTATCCATCATGCTATAGAAGACTCATATCTTCAAACATAGGCATTTCAAATGAAAATATATTGTGATTAAGAAAGATTTCTTGAACTGATCAGTTCTGTTTGGGTACATCTTTGATGGTTTTTCTACCATGTATTTTATGCCACAATTTGTCCTTCTGTTATTGAAAACCGGGACAAATAAAAGGTAAAATGATTTCTTGGGCAGCGTGGATAGTGGTATTTTATTTTTCTTAGGAAAGATTCAAGAGGGTGGAGGACATGCAACAATTGGGGTTGCAAATTTATCTAAATTGTGAACTCAACTGTAAAAAAGTATGTAAAAGTTTACAAGATGTTACAATAATCTGTAACAACAAATATTGATGGGAAAAGGTACAAAAGGGAGTGGGTTGAAATTATTCTGGTTAAAAAGAGGAGATGTGGAGCTGGAAGTTCATGAACCAAAATTGGTTTGTTGGCTATTAGCACAAATTAGCAGAGAAAATAACGAGATCCTGATCCTGCAATTGGCTCCCCATGGGCAGACACTAAGCATCCACATGGGAACATGGTTCTTTCCGCACAGAGCCTGTTATGGGATCAGGACCAAAATGTATTGCTTTTCAAACTTGTGCTCTTGTAGTTACTACCTACTCTAAAACTTATCATGCAAAGACAAGAAAATAAATTTTCAACCTTCCAGTGCAGAATGCCACTGAACACTAGCAATAATGTACTTTGGCTCTGGAGTCTTTGAGAGGATAAAAAAAAAGCAACTGGGTGCCAGAGCCTGAGCTGCGTAGCTGACCTAGTACGCTAGAAGAAGTAAATATGAGAATTCATACACAAGTGGAGAACTGGGGTTTTTCTGTACTGGCTACAATAAATCTTTTTACAATATAGAAGAGATAGAAAAAGCAGATGCTTGATGCTGATAGAAAGTATGTCTATACCTAACAAAAATAGTTCATCTTAGTGAAAATATTACCCCTGTAACGCTGGCGAGGTCAGTGTCAGCTTGGAGTATTTGCTGCATAAGTCCCTGTTGTGCATGTTAGAAAACATTTTAAGATTTTTTTTCATAAAGCAACACAGTTCCCTTTGTTGTGCTGGATCACTCCTTTTTCTTTATATCCATCTCCCCCATCTCCTGATCTTTAGGCTTCTTGGGATTAGTAAGGAAGGAAGGAATGTCTTTTTCCAGATGAAACTGTGAATTCATTAAGTGCAAGGACTAAATTCTCACTAAAATGTGCCCACTCCAACCTTCACACAAGAGAATCTTTGTCTGACTAGTTAGAAGAAATGTGGCATTGCCACTTTAAAGGCTTCTTACAAGAGGTGGGGAGAGGAGGAAAGTTTCTGGGGATGTACAGGAAGGGCAGGAAGCAGTTGGGGCCAGGCCAGGAGAAAAAGTCACTGCACCGTCCTCTTTTACCAGGATCTGGTTAGCACCAGTACTCAGTATGGAAGGAATATAGTTATCAGATAAAATGAATTGGAAAAGGATTTGAAGGAAAGCATCCCCAAGGGAACTGAGTAAGATGATAGGGGCACCTGCATTTCATACTGTGGGGAGATGACATCCTCCCTCCTCTTTGTAACCCCCTTTAAAGGAGGTGAGGAAAAGAGCTTGAAACTCATACCTCTGGAACAGTGGGGAAATCAATCCCTCTTCTTCCTGCACCATGCTATTTGTTGCCCATTACTCCCACATATTTTATGTGAATAAAACTGTGGCCTAATTTACTCCACATCCATTGCCTCTTGTCTTTCTTCTGGAGTGGCCAGGCAACGCTTCTGTGAGCAGCTATCTGGCAAAAAAGTGAAATGGCTCTTCACTGAGACTACCAACTTCATGGGGAGGCACAAGACCTTCAGTGAAAGGAAGTAAAATGAAGAGGAAAACATGGGTTAAAATGATTCTTTTGTGAAGACAAGACTGAGTCTGAAGACAATACTCAAGGGGCTTGGCATAAGAATCAAACAGGGTCTGAAAACACAAAGCACTTCTTTACAGAAATCCCAACATACTTTTAATGTCATCTTTGTAAAGTGACCATCTGTCCTAGTTTATCATAATATATTCCAGAATTTTCTTCTGGGATGTCTGAAATAGTTTGGGGGCATTTTGTGTTTTTTCTATTTATCAATGAAAACATTTGTTTCTTGTAATAACTACAGAATGTTTATTCAACATTTATCACTGTGCTGAATGGAATTTGCTCTATTGCTTCAATCGCATTTCAGATCACATGTAAAATGTGTTTACTGTTTTCTTCACTGGTTCTAAAAGAATATTTGTCTGCAACACAAAACACACAACCCTGTTTGACATAACTGTCAGTTTCTGTTCAAAGTTACAGTTCCAATTTAAAGCATATTCTCATTCAATATGTGGATGATTATATAGGTAACTCCCCATACCCCACTTAAGATACTAAATAGAATAGCAAAAGTGTTAAAAAATTTCATGGATCATAATCTGACAGATGATGACCATTTTTCTCAGTCATGTTTTACATCACAGCCTAAATACAGTGCACATTCATTTCTAGTTCTCATCTACTTCTGAACTAGAATTGTGTAATGGTGTTTTCCTATGGATCCACATCCAGTAGAGAGCAGAAATTAAATCAACCGGTTTCACCGCCCAATATGAATTTTAAAAACATCTCCAGAGGTGGAAGAAAGTATCATTAACATGTCACCCGATAAATCCCCCCACCCCACCATATATATGTGTGAGCATTCTCATATGATCTTGTGGTTAAGGCACTCAGGATATCTGGGCTCAAATGCTACCTGTTGTTTCCCAGTATAAGAAAGAAGGGAACTACAAACTGCCCTGCACTGTGGAGTTCCAACCTCAGGTTCAGTGGTCTGGCTTGGCCTGCTAAACTCTTCTGCCCCACGAAGGTTACTTTCTCATCAATTCATAGACTTTCTCTTATCTGTTCCCTAAAAATGACCTTACAGTACAGTAATTTCTTCAACAGTTTACCCAAATGCAGTTTTTTAATCTTCTCCATTTAGGAAGGATTAAAGTCCTCACATGATTGAAAATAGACACAGTCCCTAAGGCCCCTTCCTGGTCCAAAACCAAAAACCAAAAAAAGGTCTTCCGAACAGGACAAAACCAGACATACTGGAGAGGCAACTTCCACCTTGTGCGGCAGGCGAGCCGCTCCTAGCAGCCCTAACAACTCTTTATATTCCCTAAATGCTCCAGATTGGGCTTCATAGAGCTCAGTGAGCTACAGCTTCCCTTGACCTCAATCCATCGATCCCTACCTCCACCGACTAGATCCTAAAGGCTTTGCAGCTCAGCAATGCTCCCAAACATTCAGGGCTCCTGACAGATGTAAACTCTGCCACAGACACGCTGTCTGATCACAGGAATGTCATTTAGGCTGCAATTTTCAAAGGAGTGCAAAGGAGTTCAAAGGAGAGTCAGACACCCAGCTCCTGTTGAACCTAACTCCCTTAGGCACCTTTGAAAATCCCAGCCTTAATCTCACTGTGCCTCAGTTCTCCCATCCACAGAACAGGGACAGTACCTTCCCTACCTCACAGGGACATTGTGAAGATACATTTTTAATGCTTCTGAGGTATTCAGACACTAGAGTGATGAGGGCTATGGCAGGATGCCATCTTCGGAGAGCACTCTCTGATTGCATGAAGTGTCCCATAAGCACTTCGCCATCACTTGCCTCCTGGGTCTCCCAATAACTTTTTTGCGGTCCAAAGTACTTAAAACAATACTCCCCTTCTTGAGAGTCTAATTTATTAAGTCTACTAAAATGGTCTCTATTGCCCCTTTAAGCCGAAAGCCTTTCCCCTGGTCAGAGAACTCCACACTCCTCCTTCATGGGACTGTGTCCTTCTTCAAGTTGGCTTCTCCAAGATGATCTTTTTAAATTGGGCTCATTCAGTTTTACCTGGACTGGCAGCAAAGTCTTTCAAACAAACAGAACTCCACACCTTCATAACAAAGCCCTTTCTGCACAGGTGTGTCTGCTGGAGTGCAATCTTCCAATCATCTTCACCTCTGGAAGACACATCAAACCATCTCAGTCTTTCCTCCTCTGGGAGAGGTCAGCAGGTGAGCAGTCCTTCTCCTGATAGTATCTTTTCCATTACACCTCTACCCCGATATAATGTGACCTGATATAACACTAATTTGGATATAACGCTGTAAAGCAGTGCTCTGAGGGGGCTGGGGGTGTGCTCCAGCGGATCAAAGCAAGTTCAATATAATGCAGTTTCCCCGATAACGCGGTAAGATTTTTTGACTCCCGAGGATGGCGTTATATCGGGGTAGAGATGTATTAGGGAAGAGGCAGATTATATATGTTGCCCTCTTTTCCAAAACTGGTTGGCAGAGAGAGAGGGGAGACTTATCCTACCCTACAATACCAGGCTCCTGGGTCTAAATCCCTAAAATAAGCAGTAACCTGTTTGGGTTCCTCCCCTGTCGCCCGCAGACACCTCAGGACCACTTCTTTTCTCTTAGCAACTGACCATGCCATTTCACAGACCAGTGTGTCTGTGTGCCAGAACTGCAACAAGGAATAGCTAGCTCCAGTCCCGCTACCACTTAATGGGGACAGAGCACCCTGTTCCACAAGGCTTACAAGTATCTCTCAGTGTACATAAACCTCACTGTAATCTCTTCTTCTCAGTCTGTGCTAAGGATACTAATCACTAGCCAAGTTCAGACTATGTATTAAACATACTGTAAATAGCAATGAAAAAAGGAAAAATCTAAATAAAGCCACTAGCCACTGTAAATGCTCCCAGTAACAAAGATTTGGAGGCTTCTCTCCAGCAGCAAACACATGAGCATCAACAGTAACATCTCAGCTGCTGCTCTGACCACTGTTAATTACTTACAGGTATGTTGAGGGGGAAGAAGAAAATATTAAATCTGATTCTTCAATATCTTTGGATGATTGAGAACTTTAAATTAGAGAGACATGAGCAATACTCATTGTAAATATGACAAACAAAACAACTACAGGTACGTCTACAGTACGAAATTAATTCCATACTGTAATTTTATTCAAATTTTCGGAAGCAATTTTATACATTCGGTGTTGTGCGTCCCCACTAAAGCACATGAATTCAGTGGAGTGCATCCACAGTACTGAGGCTAGCATCGAATGTTGGAGCGGTGCACTCTGGTAGCTATTCCACAGTTCCTGCAGTCTCTGCCGCCCATTGGAATAGTGGGTTAAGCTCCCAGTGCATGATGGGGCAAAAACATTCTTGCGGGTGTTTCTGGGTGTGCACCTGTCATAAATAGATAGGTGAGGGTTAATGTTTCTTTTACCTGTAAAGGGTTGACAAAGGGAACCAAACACCTAACCAGAGGACCAATCAGGAAACCGGATATTTCAAAGTTCAGAGGAGGGAATTTTTTGGGTCTTTGTCTGGCTCTCAGCTATGAGGGGGGATCTTTTCTATCTGTAAGCTTCTAATCTTCAGTTTCAAAGTTGTAAGTACAAAGG
>NC_133771.1:170382821-170388933 GCF_003597395.2 Chelonoidis abingdonii
GGGGGAAGGGAAGTGGGTTATTTCCCTTTGTGGTAAGACTCAGGGCTTCTGAGTCTTGGGGTTCCCCAGGGAAGGGTTTGGGGAGACCAGAGGGAGCCAAAACCCTGGAATTTTTGGCTGGTGGCAGCGAGATCAAATCTAAGCTGGTAATTAAGCTTAGAGGGGTTCATGCTAACTTCTCAGGTTATGAACGCTAAGGTTCAAATCTGAGTAAGAAGTTATGATAGTACCATCACTCACTCTTCCTTCCGTGAAAGCTACAGCAGATGCCATACTACCAGCAGACGGTGCAGCACAGTGCACCGCCTGTCTCCTGGTACTACGAATCCACCTCGCATGTCCTCTCGTCTTTCTATCTACTCTTTCATCTAACCATTTCCCGCCTTTTTTCAGCTACCAGGAACAGAGCCGCACAGCTTCCGTAGCTTTTTCCATGTTGTCTGTCCTGGGCTCCCGTGGAAGCTACAGAAGGCAACAAGTCCTCGCCATTTTTTGGCCATCATGAACAGAGCTGAACAGCTTCCGCCGCAAACTCTGCTCATGTTTCCACTGCAAACTCTTCTCTCCCACTCTTGCAGCTCTAACAAGCTTCCTGACTCCATGAAAGCTACAGAAGACAACCATTTACCACCTTTTATCAGCCATCTTGAACCGAACAGCTCGTTTCGTGCTCTTTTTCCAGGATTACCCATGCAGGCGCCATAGCGTGGCAAACATGGAGCCCACTCAGATCTCCACTACACTTTTGACCATTGTGAATACCTCGTGCATTATCCAGCAGTATGTGCAATACCTGCAAAACCAGGCGAGGAAGCGACCACAACATAATTACTATATTCATGAGGACATTTCTAGAAGCATGGCATGTGGAAATTGGGAGATCATGGGGGCATTGGGCCTGGTTCATGCCATGGAACTCTGATTCTGGGCCCTGGAAACAAGCACCGACTGGTGGGACCACATTGTGTTTGGTCTGGGATGATTCCCAGTGGCTGCAAAACTTTCGTATGCGCAGGGCCACTTTCATGGAACTTTGTGATTTGCTGTCCCGTGCCCTGAAGAGCAAAGACATCAAAATGAGAGCAGCCCTCACAGTTGAGAAGCAAGTAGCCATAGCACTGTGGAAGCCTGCAACGCCCGACAGCTACCGGTCAGCTGGAAATCAGTTTGGAGTGGGCAAACCTACTGTGGGGGCTGCTGTGATGCAAGTATCCAACGCAATCATTGACCAGCTGCTATCAAGGGTAGTGACTCTGGGAAATGTGCAGATGGCTTTAATGCGCTGGGGTTCCCTAACTGTGGCGAGGCGATAGATGGAACGCATATCCCTATGTTGGTAACAGCACACCGGGGTGTCCAGGACATAAATCGCAAGGGGTACTTTTCCATGGTGCTGCAAGCACTGGTGGATCACAAGAGACGTTTCACTGACATCAACGTGGCTAGCCAGGAAAGGTGCATGACGCTCGCATCTTCAGGAACTCTGGTCTGTTTGAACATCTGCAGGAAGGGACTTACTTTCCAGTCCAGAAAATTACTGTTGGGGATGTTGAAATGCCTATAGTTATCCTTGGGGACCCAGCTTACCCCTTAATGCCAAGGCTCATGAAGCTGTACACAGGCACTCTGGACAGTAGTAAGGAGCTGTTCAACTATAGGCTGAGCAAGTGCAGAATGATGGTAGAATGTGCTTTTAGACATTTGAAAGCATGCTGGCACAGTTTACTGACTCAGGTAGATCTCAGCACAACCAAATTTCCAATTGTAATTGCTGCTTATTGTGTGCTCCACAGTCTCTGTGACAGTAAGGGGGAGACGTTTATGGTGGGGTGGGAGGTTGAGGAAACTCACTTGGCAGCCAATTTTGCACAGCCAGACAACAGGGCGATTAGAAGAGCAAGCAGGGCCTGCACTGTGCATCAGAGAAGCTTTGGAAGCCAGTTTCATGACTGGCCAGGGTACGGTGTGACAGTTGTGTTTGTTTTCTCTTGAAGTTACCACACACTATATATTATGAAAGGAAATAAAGTCAAAATTGTTTAAAAAACTATTCTTTATTATTTGATGCACAACGCATTGAGAGAAATCAGAAGGTAGACTGGGGGGGGGGTTGGGTTAGGGAGGTGGAGGAGGAGGGAAGGACAAGTCCAGAAACCAAATCAAAAGTTCACATATGCCAGCTTTCTGGCTGCTTGGGCGATCCTCTGGGGTTGAGTGTGTGGGTCCTGTAGCCTCCCCCCTCGTGTTCTTGGGCATCTGAGTGAGGAGACTATGGAACTTGGGGAGGGAGGAGGTTTGATTATAGGGGCTGCAGCAGAGTCTGTGGTCTTGCTGCCTTTCCCACATAGATCCACCATACAGCGGAGCATGTCAGTTTGCTCCGGTCCCCCAGGAAAAGGTTTGGGGAGACCTGGGAGCTATCAGGAGCTCTGAATCTTGATTGGTGGCAGCGATATCAGATCCAAGCTGGTAATAAGCTTGGAGGAGTTTCATGCTAAGCCCCCAGATTTTGGACGCTAAGGTCCAGATTTGGGACAGAGGCTTATTACAAGGTCTTCCCAAGTTTGTTTTTTCCGCCTTCTAATTTGGGCCAGGGTCTGGGACGGAGTAGATAGGGGCTGCATTGAAACATTTGTGCCTGCAGGAGGAGAAAAAGGGAGGGTAGTATTTTAATATACACATTTCAGAAAAAAGAAGGGGACACTTTGGTATGAGTAAACCATCACACACAGACGGGCAACAGAATTCAGCTTGCAGGCAGCCTAGGGGCATGCAGGGTTCTGCTTCTTCTACATTCATTTCAGTGTTTTCAAACTGCTGGGACTCCTTTCCCATAGCAAGCAATGCCTGGTGGGTTTGCCATAAAGGAGGGCCTGCGGGCTGTCTGGGATGATCACTTCACACAACCCTCCCCCCCAACTCCCGCACCCACTGTGTGGCTCCGATGAGGCTCTGATTAGGGATGAGCCCTTTAAACTATATGCGAACAGCCCAGCACGGCTGGGTTTCTCCCCCATCCCCCACCGCGTGGCTCCAATCAGGTTGTCACTCACCAGAAGTATCTTCTTCAGGGTCATGGTCCGGAAGCCCACATTGGGTGTGGGGGGAAGCTATTGGCTCCAACGTTAAGCATAGTTCCTGGCTAGGGGGAAAAATGGATTCCCCACTTGCCGCCTGTGCACTATCTGCCTCCTCCTCCTCCTCCTCTTTGTCCTCCAATGACTCTTCTTTCTCACTTCATGCAACTCCCCCCTTGCAGGTGTCCATGGACAGTGGTGGGGTAGTGGTGGTGTCACCTCCCCATAATTGCACGGGGCTGTGAGCCAGAGCACCCGTTTGCCTCCCTGGCTTTTTGGTATGCTTGCCTCAGCTCCTTGATTTTTGTACGTCTCTGCTCTGTGTCCTTGGAGTAGCCTCTTTCCATCATGGCCCTGGAGACTTTTGCGTATGTATTTGCCTTCCTTTTTTGGAATGTAGTTCTGCCATAACAGACTCATCTCCCCAACATGCAATGAGATCCAGTACCTCCCCCGTTCGGACCATGCTGGAGCTCATTTGCAAATCTGGGACTGTGTGATCTCTTGTGATGGTGGACTCTGCATGGTCGCCTGTGATAGTGGACTGTGCTGACGGTCACTTGTGCTGATGGTGACCAAACAGGAAATGAAATTCAAAAGTTCCCGGGGCTTTTTCTGCCCACCTGGCTAGTGCATCGGAGTTGAGAGTGTCGTCCAGAGCGGTCACAAAGGAGCATTCTGGGATAGCTCCTGGAGAACAATAACGTTGAATTGCGTCCACAATACCTTTAACCTGGGATTGTGATCTCTATTTAAGTGCTACTCCACTTGCAGAAGTGGAGTACAGAAATTGATTTAAAGAGCCCTTTAAATCGAAAAAGCCAGTTTAGTCATGTGGACGGAATCTTTTTTTTTTTTTCAAATTAACTCGGCTAATTCCAAAACAACAGACTAGTGTAGATCAGGCCTAACTGGTAAACTACATTCTACAGGAGAAATTTTTGACTGAAAATACCGTCTCTGTACTCTAGAGTCACCTTCTTTGCAATCACAGATTCCCAGCACAAGTAACTCTTAGACTTGTGAGTGAGTTTTAATGCACACAAACAGGTATTTTTGAAGGCCCTTTGAAAAACTGCCCTAAAGGGTACTTTCTCCAAACAAGACATTTTAGCTGTAATCGACTACCTCTTCCTAACCAGCCACTAAATCCACAGTTGGAAAATTAATAGAGATATCAGTAGTTTTTTCCCCCATTCTCTTTATTACCAAAGAGAATTTTAAACATAAGGACACATGCTAAAAACGCATTAACAAAAATAGTAGCTTCTAAGCAAGTCTCAGAACCCAGAATCAAAGTAATGTTTTAAAAGTAACATATATGTTGACCACCTGACTTCATCAACATCTCTAGGGCGGAAAGGCATTCCCATCCTTCCACCTTCTGCAGACGGAGATTACTAGATGTTCTCATAACCATAGTCATGGAAGTCACCTCACTGACCTCCTCCCCAGTTAAGTACGACTCATGAAAAAGTGTATTTTGAGCACTTCAGAGACTGCAAAAGAGTCTAATGAAACAGTACCAGCAAAATTGATATGACAGGACCTGAAACAGCATCACCTAAGCAAAATTACTAACGATTAGTGCACCCGGTAACATTTTGCAAAATATGGAGAATGCAGATAATTTAAGACATGTTTTGTTACCTCCACGGTAGGGCAGGAGTGTTCAAAATAATTCAATCCACCTCTTCAGTAAAAGACTATTTTCAGATGCCTTAAACATGCAGCTGTATAGAGGAAAATTCTTCACAAGTTGCTTGTGGACAGCTGTGGCAGAAGTGATTTTCTTCTATACCTGACTTCCTCTCTACCTAATGTATACTCAGGGCACATTTTACTGTGCAGCTGGAGGCATTGTTACAGACAGAAGGATGCTTCTTAGTACAGCCAGTGTTTATTGCCTAACTTCTTTTTGTAAGATGAATTTGGAAAACTTCCCAGATAATACATCTGCCCCTATTACTTGCCCCTCAGAGTACAAGAATGATCAGGGGAGGAAGTGAGGACAACTACATTTGTTAGCAATGAATAAACTGATCTGTCTTTTCTGGAACAGTAAGTATTCACACACACCATGTCTGCTGGCTGCCATGTACAAGTTGGCACGCTTTTGTGTCAAAAATGCACACAGCTGTATGCATAGCAAAACCATTCCATCTAAAGAATACACTGTATGCCAAATGCCTGACTCCAGTAGTGCATTGTAAGGGAAAGATTTAGGGAAGGAATATGTGGACAAAACAATTAAAGGATTTTACCACCTCTTTTTTTTGATGGTCTCATTCTTCAATTTCTCTGCCCCCTCTCTCCCTCAGTGATATTTTGGAAGGGGTGCTGAATCCAGATGACTGAATGTACAGCTACCCACATTTATTTGTGGATAATTTATTGAGTTGTCAAGATACATGACTTCTACATTTCTGGGTATCATACTGGCTGATTTAACCTGATCGCCAGGCGTTATCTGTAGATGTCTGGATAAATTGCTTACCATATGTCAGTCCCAGCCCATCTCCAGATACTATGACTAATAGCTGATCTCCATAGAAAGATTATAACCCCAAGTGATGATAAATGACATTTATCTGTATCATAAGCAGCCACAAAATGGCAAATTAAAGGGGATTTTATTTTAACATCTCCCATCCCTTCTGTCTATACCTTCCAGAGTCCGCTTCAACCATCTCCAGAGAGACCTTTTCCTTACTCCTAGCCCTCCGTTTCAATAGTACAAACAACCTCACTGGCTGCACTGTCCCGTAGTCAAACAATACTTTGCTTGTAGCACCGAAGTCACGACAACAGAACAGATTATGTTAATGAGCCCAGCTAGCTGGCCCACCCATTGAAAGGAAATGGAACACTCTGGGGCTTCTGAGCACGAACAGAGGGGACATTCAGTGATATCCATCACTCTTTGTCTCTCCTCAGACTCATAGTGGAAAATATCCCCCTCCACTGCAGAGATGGAGCTGATAGCAAAAGCCCAATCAGAAGAACTGCACCCTTGATCCCCATGCAATTTAGGC